>NW_010969648.1:165221-167678 GCF_000463585.1 Tarenaya hassleriana | reverse complement strand
GACCGGATGTATCCTACGCGTTGAGCATTACGAGTAGATACCAGTCCGATCCAGGTGAGTCGCACTGGATCGTTGTCAAGAACATCCTGAAGTACTTGAGAAGGACTAAGGATGTGTTCTTGGTATACGGTGGGTCGGAAGACGAGCTCGCTGTAAAGGGTTACACCGATGCTAGTTTCCAGTCAGACCCGGATGACTACAGATCGCAGTCTGGCTATGTTTTCTGCTTGAACGGAGGCGCTGTTAGCTGGAAGAGTTCCAAGCAAGCGACCGTTGCAGATTCTACTACAGAAGCTGAGTATATTGCAGCGTCGGACGCAGCAAAGGAAGCTGTTTGGATCAGAAAGTTTGTTGGAGACTTGGGTGTCATTCCTAGTGCTGATAGCCCCATTGCTATGTATTGTGTCAACAATGGAGTGATCGCACAAGCGAAAGAACATCAGACGGTTTCACCTTATCAGGGAGATCATAGACAGAGGAGACGTGCACATTTGCAGAGTGTCGACAGATGACAACATTGCCGATCCGTTGACGAAGCCTCTCCCTTCGTCGAAGCATGAGGGTCATGTTAGGGATATGGTCATTAGATGTTTAGCAGTTCATGATTAGAGCAAGTGGGAGATTGTTGGTTTAGTGCTCTATGATGTACTATTTATGAGCTTTATTCAGATACATTTGATGTATTGATACTTTCTACGGTTTTATGAGAGTATTTGATTCATTGCATGTTCTTGTATATAGATGTGTTATGAAATCCATGTATCATTATGAATGATACCAAAGTCCCTAGTCTTGTGTCATTATGGGAATAATGACATAATAAGACTAGTATGATGTGTGATTGATGATTATAGAGATGATCATAGGTATTGGATACGATCACAGTCATAGGTATTCGTTGGAGAACGGAATACTGGATTGACCCGCATGAGATTATCACATGGACTAGCGTCATGACTGAAATCTCATATGGCGGTTCCATGATTGGATCCTAAGACCTGAGATATCTATGGAATCCAACATGAGGAGTTGCATGCTTTGATTACGTCAAACGTCCTGCGTAACATTAGGACTATAAAGGCGTGTATCAGGTACGAAACGAATCATGTGCTGGATTGTAGATAGTCAAGACGGGATTTGTACCTCTCGTAAAAGAGAGAGATATCGATGGGCCCCTCGTGTGGCCGCACTATAGACGAACGTCGTCTATTTCAGACAGTCGAACTCAGTGAACGAGAAAGCAGTCGAATCAGATAAGGTGGCTTGTCCATGCCTTATATTAGACATATGATATTGTGATACAAAAGGATCATCAACCGGAATCATCTCTGGCGTTCGTAAAATCACGAACAAACTCTATTCGAGATAGGTAGTCATAGTGTCTTGCTAGAGACCGCCTATGACTTGTATATCCGGAATAGAGATTTCGGGTTATACTGCTATATCGAATGAGCCTACAGGGTCACACACGCAGGGAAGGACAAATGCACGAGAAAACGTCGAGAAATCTGGACAGAGGTTCGGACCGTCCGGTCTAGGAGTGGACCGAACGGACCGGAGCATCTAGTCCGAACGGACCAAATTGTTGGACTGAACGAACTAGAGAGTTCAGTCCGAACGGACCAAGTGTTGGACCGAACGGACTGAACCGTCGGACCGAACGGACCAAGTTATGTGACTGGTTCGAACGGACCAAGTGTCCAGACCGAACGGAGGTCTGGGTTTCGGATTTAATTTTAAAATCCGGAATTAGGGTTAATGACTTGAATAAGAGGAGATTAATAACCCTAACACTAAGGAGCCGAAATTGAGAACTTCTTCAGACCTTTTTGGAGAGTCTAGAGGGTTGACGAAGTGATCAAAATCTCGTTTTCTCAAAGCACATCATCGAATAGAAGATTCGAGTCCTAGCAGACAAGTTCCAAAGGTTGGAATCCATCCCGATGTGTGGATACATGTAGAGGGCAAGGTATTCTTCCTGCCTACAGTGATCGGACGAACACATCAATTGAAACAGACCCCGGATCGATTGAGGTAAGCGTTCTAACGTTTCTACAAGATCATGCATGATAGGTTTTAGGGTTTCATCAAAATTTTTGTTTTTCATCCGCTGCGCAAACCCTAGAACTGATCTCTTAGGAATTAGATTCGCTCTTGAGATCCCAGGAAAACCCAACAGTTCACTCGTCGAAGGTTGCGTCACAACCGGCAGTGACACAGGTTGAACATCTTCAACTTGTTCACTCGGCTCAACGTCTACTTGTTGCTCTCGAACTTCCTCAAGTTCGATCCTACTCCCAATGACTCTTTTGGAGACGAACTCTCGCTCCATAAAAGTCGCATTCCTAGCAATGAACATCTTGTTCTCTGCCGGAATGTAGAAGTAGTAACCCTTAGTTTCCTTAGGGTAGCCTACAAATAAACACTTATCAGATTTGGAGGATAACTTATCAGTCA
>NW_010969648.1:163161-164957 GCF_000463585.1 Tarenaya hassleriana | reverse complement strand
TCCCTTCTCGATCAGTCGGTGTACGCCTCCGACTCATCATTGACCGACACTACAAGAAACATCGAAATTTGCGACAGAAAAATCTGTCGCAAATACAAAAGAATATCTGTCGCAATTACAAATTTGCGACAGATTGCGACAGAATCATTTCTGTCCGTATATTGTTGTCGCAAAAGTTTTCCGGTCGTTAATCTGTCGTAAAGTTGCGACAGACAAAATCCGAGTTTTGCGACAGAATTGCGACAGAAAAATCAGTCGCAAATATCTTTTTTAATATTTTAAAAAAAACAAAAAAATCTACGTTTACTACGGATTTGCGACTGAAAAATCCGTCGCAAATATTTTTTTTAATTTAAAAAAAATATAAAAAATATATTATACATATACACATATATATACGTATATTCACATATACATATACGCATACATTACACATATACACATAAATTTATATATATATACACATACACATACACATATACATTTACATATAGACATATATATACATACACATATACACATACATAAACACACATATATATACACATAAATTTACATACACATACATATATATTACACATATGCACATAATTATACATATACACATACATTTATATACATATATATATATATACACATATATTCATATACATACATTTACATACACACATATATACATATACACACACATACATAAACACACATTCATACATATATATATACATATAAATCTACATACACATACATATATATACACATACACATAAACACACATAAACACACATTCATACACAAAATTTACATTCACATACATACACAACACACATACATAAACACACATACATACACATATACATACATAAACACATACACATTCGTATACACATATACATACACACATACACATAACATATTCACATTCACATATATATATATACACAACACATACATATACAAATTCATATATACACGATATATATACACATACCTTGGCGAATTTTGAAGAAAAACAATTTGTTGGAAAAGATTGAAGAAGATTGAGATTTTTTTAAAAAAACTTTCGAAGTCCGGAGGAGAAAGACGAAGTCGCAGCTTTTATTAAGTGTTGCGACGGATATTGCAGTCACAACCCGTCGCAAAACGAAAAATAAACCGCGAAAATTTAAAATTTTTCATCGAAAATAGCGGAAAAAAATAAAAATTAGATTTGCGACTGAAATTTCTGTCGCAAAACAAAAAAATAAACCGCAAAAATTTGAAAATTTTCATCGAAAATAAAAATAAAATAAAATTATGATTTGCGACAGAAATTTCTGTCGCAAATCTGTCGCAAATTCCAAAAATAAATAACATAAATTTAAAAATAAATAAAATTAATATTTGCGACAGAAATATCGCAAAATACAACAGGCGATCAGTATCGCAAAATAACACATGTCCGAATAGTTATAATTTAGCCGTACAAAATGCGGGAAATACAAGTCCAGTAACTCAAAATGTAAATCCCATACATGATGCTGCCTCTCTCAGGTCGTCGTCTGCCGGATGCGCTAGGCGTAATCTTCGTGATCTGAAAAAAAGTAAACCACGAGGGCTAAGCACAACTGCTTAGTGAGTAGCCCGGGTTGAACCCGAAAATCCCGTTCTCAACGAGAACGGTACAGTCGACATTTCCATAAAAACACATGCAATAAGTAAAACACAGTAGTAACTAAATAGCAATCACAATCACGTCCGTATGGAGTCCACCATAGGGCTTAGCCGTATACCCTGGTCAAGTCCATGACCAAGGGCGA
>NW_010969648.1:162809-163137 GCF_000463585.1 Tarenaya hassleriana | reverse complement strand
CGGGCTACTCACTAAGCAGTTGTGCTTAGCCCTCGTGGTTTACTTTTTGTCAGATCACGAAGATTACGCCTAGCGCATCCGGCAGACGACGACCTGAGAGAGGCAGCATCATGTATGGGATTTACATTTTGAGTTACTGGACTTGTATTTCCCGCATTTTGTACGGTTAAATTATACGTCTCAAACGCCCGTCAAGCCATGACGGTGATGGTTGAGTCCACAAACATCCACAAACACAATCACGCTTAACTCGTACGCACGAGCAAGCTACACATATGGCACACAACGTG
Source organism: Tarenaya hassleriana (assembly GCF_000463585.1). Lineage (NCBI taxonomy): Eukaryota > Viridiplantae > Streptophyta > Magnoliopsida > Brassicales > Cleomaceae > Tarenaya > Tarenaya hassleriana. The sequence continues at coordinate 162,847 of NW_010969648.1, read as the reverse complement.
CAACATCCCCATAGTACAACCATACGTATCACGGTATC
>NW_010969648.1:156617-159642 GCF_000463585.1 Tarenaya hassleriana | reverse complement strand
TGCATATAGATCTAGGACCACACACATACACTTGCATAAGGTTTTCCTCTCGAAAATTTGGCCGGATAACAATGTGGGGGTATAGAGTGAGGTTGGTTTGGTAAGGTTCTAGGAGCTAAGTTTAGATTTATTTAAAGAGTTGAATGGATTGTCGAGTGAGGTAGAAATAGCTGATCCAATCCTAGAGCGAATGAATGTCACATGGGATGATTTTGTCTCCTAAAGTCTAGATGGAGTAGAGGTTACGAACCAAGCGCGAAACGTCTCCCTAAAAACCACCCTCTGATCCCTAAGTTAGGAAGCCTATATGAAGCAACAAGTCCTAGAAAATACGATGCATCCCGACACTCCTCTATCATCAACTCGTTAATGAAAATCATTCGGGGACATGAGTGCGTCGAAAACGAAGGCTCGGGTCTAAGTTGTGGGACAAGGACATAAAAAAAAAAAGAGAAAAGAGTGAACTTCTCAAATTCCAACGTCCTAGAAACCCGGGATTGCATCATATGAAGAAAAAAAAGAAGAGGAAAGAAAGAAAAAGAAAAAGAACACAAAAACACGAATAAAAAGGAAAGATATGGGGCAAGGAAAAACAACGGAGTTATAGGCTAAGTAACTTTTGGAGACCTCATTTGGGATGTGTTTAGGAGACATGCTCGGCAAGTAGGATTTACTCCATTTTTAGGCCGCAGGAAGCAATAAAAATCCCATTGATAGACTTTCGCTTGAATGTTGGAAAAGATAGAGTATACCGAACCGGATTTCATTCGCAGCAATTTGAACCCGGATAACCAACCCACTCTAAACCCCCATTTGTTCTCCGACTATATCTTATCACCCCTTGGATAGTTTTATAACTGCACATTTACTCGAGGACGAGCAAACCCCAAATCTGGGGGGATTTGATGACACAGGTTTTTCACCGGTTTTATAACGTCGTGCATCACAATTCTTCTCACATTCTAGGCATCATAGGACGTTAGATGGCCATGAGTAGGTTTTTTTTCCTGTTTTTCCTTGCAGGAAGACTCCACGATGAATCCTCACGAAGTGGGCACGAAAGAACAAGAATTCGAGAATGCTCGTGTGACACCCGTAACCCGTGTACAGTATACAGGTTGTGCCACATGGACAATAGTAATAAAATAATAATAATGTGGAAGCAAAAATACGAAATCCAAAAACATTTTAAATAAACCAGAGTAAGCAGCGGAAAATACAACCGGCGATCAGTATCGCAAAATAACACATGTCCGAATAGTTATAATTTAACCGTACAAAATGCGGAAAATACAAGTCTCGTAACCCAAAATGTAAATCCCGTACATGATGCTGCCTCTCTCAGGTCGTCGTCTGCCGGATGCGCTAGGCGTAATCCTCGTGCCCTGAAAAATGTAAACCACGAGGGTTAAGCACAACTGCTTAGTGAGTAGCCCGGGTTGAACCCGGAAATCCCGTTCCCAACGAGAACGGTACAGTCGACATTTCCATAAAAACACATGCAATAAGTAAAACACAGTAGCAAGTAAATAGCAATCACAATCACGCCCGTATGGAGTCCACCATAGGGCTTAGCCGTATACCCTGGTCAAGTCCATGACCAGGGGCGAATCCACGTCCGTCACTCGCGTGACGTTGGCCATCGCATCGCATGCGATCGTGCGCGTCTCCTGCGCCTGTCACTCTCGTGACTACCGATGTCAAGTCCATGACACAACGGAAGTACAATCATACCCATATGGAGTCCACCATAGGGTCCAGCCATATACCCTAGTCAAGTCCATGACTAGGTGCGAGTCCACGCCCGTCAAATCCATGACGTTGGTCGTCGTGTCGCACACGACTAAAACGCGTCTCAAACGCCCGTCAAGCCATGACGGTGATGGTTGAGTCCACAAACATCCACAAACACAATCACGCTTAACTCGTACGCACGAGCAAGCTACACATATGGCACACAACGTGCAACATCCCCATAGTACAACCATACGTATCACGGTATCCGGTCCCTACCGGGCTACTGTCAAACGCCATGCAAATTCTACCCCCAAACAATCACATAACGATCACTCGTATTTCGATATCGCACATCTCACTACGCTTCTGGCGAAAACTCAGTTCGATTGATCCCAACCGCGAAGTCTTGTTCTTTGGTGGGGGTTTGGTTTGTCCACGGTCAAGTCTGGTCAGACCCGGGCCAACCCCGTTGGTCGTTTCCTTTTTCCCGGTCGAATCAGGTTTTTCTCCCATTTTTTCTCGGATCCTGGTCCGGCGGACCAAATTCTGGTCAGCCAGACCAGTCTTCCTTCTCCCCTGGTCCACTCCGTCTCTTGGTCAGTCGGTCCGAGAGAGAAAACAAGCCTGGTCCGGCGGACAAGAAGTGGTCAGCCCCGGACCAGCTTGTTCTTCCTCTCTCTCGGTCCGGTTCCTTGGTCAGGCAGTGTGAGACTTCTCGGAGTACGTCTGGTCCGGCGGACCAGGACTGGTTAGCCCCGGACCAGACTACTCTTTTTCCTTTGGTTCGTCCCTTCTCGATCAGTCGGTGTACGCCTCCTGGGACCACGTCTAGTCCGGCGGACCAGGACGTGTTTTCTCTCGGTCCGGAGCGTCTCCTTAGTCCGACTGAGTCTGCGTGTTTTGTCCCAGTCTCGGTCCGGAGCTGACCTCTCGTGGTCTAGCGGACCGGAACTGGGATCTTCTCCTCTCTCGCGATTTCTCCGATTCTGTTTCGATTTTTCTCTCCCGAATCGATTCGGGGTTGCTTCCAAATGTTACTAAAACACAGTTTGACATCCCTAAACATGTTCTAAACCTCAAACACGCAATGAAATCTCGATTTAGACCATCACACATTGAAAACAAGCTCTCACAAATCCAACTCAAGCCACTCACCTTGTTCTTGAGTTTCTCCGAGCTTGTATGCGTTCCTCGTGGCTCCACACGACGTGAGAAGCTTCGGGACACGTCTGGGCACGTCCCTCTTGGTCTCCCCGAGCTCCCCTTGCACTGGTTCGTCTCCTTTCTC
>NW_010969648.1:155443-156190 GCF_000463585.1 Tarenaya hassleriana | reverse complement strand
GGGCCCAGGCCCATGGGCGAGCCTGCAACGTCCTCGAGGCGTGGGAGGCGGTTGGACGGCGAGTGGGGCCCAAACTCTAGCGAAGTTCGCGTCTCAAGACCGCAAGTTGGCAACTTGCGTTTTCTGTCGAGTCCCGGTCCGCCGGACCAACCTCCTGGTCCGCTGGACCGGACACACTTTTATTTTATTTTTTTCGACTTTTTCCCCAGTCCGCGCTGTCCAGTTCGAGTCCGCCTGAGCAGGTGTGTCCGCCCCGGACCAAATTCTGGTCTGGCGGACCAACCCTGTTTTCTTCTCTTTCTCTTTTTTTTTTATTCTTCCCGCACGTGACGATCCTCGTGCCTCTCCCCGGCATTGTACTGTTCCATTTTTGGTGATTTCGCGATATCTCTATTTAATTATTTATTTCCAAAATAATTAAATATTCGATTCGGGTTTCGGGGTATTACAAATCCTCCCCCCTTAAAAAGAATTCGTCCTCGAATTCAGAATCGCATAATATCATCAATACTTCCTCGTACTCGATGTTGTCACCAAACCACAATCCATATTGCCACATCATCCGAAGCATAAATCTGGTACAACCGAACGACATATAAAGGAGTTCGTACAACACTCAAGTAAAAAGGTGCGGATAACTACTACGCATCTCTGTCTCGGGTTCCCAAGTCATGTCAGAGACCCCTTGGCTTCGCCACAAGACCTTCACGAGTGGCACCTCCTTCGTCCGCAGCTTCTTGATCTTCC
>NW_010969648.1:151477-155395 GCF_000463585.1 Tarenaya hassleriana | reverse complement strand
TCTCCCGATCTACGATCTGGAGCGGCTCGTCTCGAAAGCGTGTAGCCTCCGTAAACTCTAACTCCTGTGGTTGTAGTACGTGAGAAGGGTTCGCTACGTATCTCCGCAGCATCGACACGTGGAACACGTCATGGACGTTACCCAACTCCGGCGGCAATCCAAGACGGTATGCAATAGCTCCCACTCTCGCGATCACGGGGTAAGGTCCGATGTATCGCGGCTTCAGCTTCCCGCTCTGCCCGAACCTCGCACGACCCCGCATCGTCTGTACTCAGAGAAAGGCATAATCTCCGACCTCAAGCGCGAAGTCTCGTCTCCGCTGATCGGCATACGACTTCTGCCGATCCTGCGCCGTCTTCAGATGGGCGCGAATCCTCCGTATCACCTCGGTGGTCTCCTCCACGATCTCCGGCCCGAACTCTCGGCGCTCGCCGATCTCCGTCCAGCATAACGGTGTCTTGCACGGTCGCCCGTACAAGCCCTCGTATTGAGATACTCCGATACTCGTGTGATGACTGTTATTGTACGCAAACTCGCACAACGTCATGTACTAGTCCCACGGAGCTCCCCACTCCAGGATACAAGCTCTGAGCATATCCTCCAAAGTCTGTATAGTCCGCTCTGACTGACCGTCTGTCTGAGGATGATATGTCGTACTCATCTTGAGCTTCGTCCCCAGTCCCTCCTAAATCGCCTTCCACAAGCGGGATGTAAATCGAGCGTCTCTATCTGATATGATCTCGTTCGGAACTCCATGAAGAGGCACGATCTCATCGATGTAAATCTGCGCCAACCGCCCGATCGGATACTCTTGACGGATAGGAATGAAATGGGCGGATTTGGTTAATCGATCCACGACTACCCAAATGGCATTCTTCTTGCTCGGCGTGAGTGGTAATCCGACCACGAAATCCATGGCAATCGAATCCCACTTCCACTCTGGAATCTCCAACGGCTGTAGCTTGCCTCCCGGCATCTGTCGCTCTGCCTTCACTTGCTGACAAGTGAGGCACCTCGCTATGTAATCCGCTACATCTCTCTTGACCCTCGGCCAAGTATACCACTGGCGTAGACCCTGATACATCTTGCTCGCCCCCGGATGTATCGCCAATCTCGACTGGTGTGCCTCAGATAGAATCTCCTGTCTCAGCTCTGCGTCGTCAGGCACACATAGTCGGTTCCCCAGGCGCCGTAGCGCTCCCTACTCATCGATACGATAGCCCTTGAGGCTATATTCCTCGATATAATCCATGTACCGGGCGAGTAAAGGATCGTCGCGCTGTCCCATAACCACGCGCTCTATCAGAGTCGGTGTCGACTCCTCGGGTGTCAGCGAGAGATGTCCCAACATCGCAGTCAACTCAGCGGCGTTGCTGCGAGATGAGGTGACAACGCGTATGGCCGCTAAGATCTTCTTCCTACTAAGGGCATCGGCCACCGGATGATAGGCTATCTCCAGATCATAATCTGCAATCAACTCCAACCACCTCCGCTGTCTCAAATTCAGATCCTTCTGAAATATCACGTAGGTCAGGCTCTTATGGTCCGTGTTGAGCTTAACCTTCTCCCCGTACAGATACGATCTTCAAATCTTCAGCGCGTGAACTACCGTTGCTAACTCCATGTCATGAGTCGGGTAGTTCTCCTCATGCTTCTTCTGCTGCCTCAACGCGTAAGCGATTACGTGTCCCTCCTGCATCAACACGCAACCGAGTCCGTGTTTGGACGCATCAGTGTATACCTCATAGAGCATACCCGGTCGTGGCAATGCCAGGATCGGAGCTGATGTCAACCTCTGCTTCAACTCTCTGAAGCTCTCCTCGCACTCAGTCGTCCAGTCAAACCTGACATTCTTCCCCGTCAGCTTCGTCAAAAGCCGATCTATCTTGGCGAACCCCTCAACGAATCGCCGATAATAGCCAGCTAGTCCAAGAAAACTCCTGACTTCCGTCGTAGAAGTCGAAGACTGCCACTCCATGACGGCATCGATCTTGGCTGGATCGACCTGAATACCCTGGGCTGAGACCACATGTCCCAGGAAACCAATCTCTTGTAGCCAAAAGTTGCACTTGCTGAACTTCGCGTACAGCCGGTTCTCTCTCAGCCACAATATCCTCCGCAGATGCTCCTCATGCGTCTGCAGATCCGGTGAGTAGATGAGAAGGTCGTCGATGAAGATGATGACAAACTCATCTAGAGAGTCCATGAACACGCAGTTCATAAGCTGCATGAAAACCGCAGGCGCGTTCGTGAGCTCGAAAGGCATAACCACGAACTCGAAGTGTCCATATCTCGTCCGGAACGCCGTCTTCTGCACATCCTCCTTGACCCAAATCTGATGATATCCGGATCGTAAATCTATCTTCGAGAACCACTGGGCTCCCTGAAGCTGGTCCAGTAACTCATCAATCCTCGGTAACGGGTACCGATTCTTGATGGTTACCTGGTTGAGCCCCCGATAATCAATGCACAAACGCATACTCCCGTCCTTCTTCTTCACGAAGAGTACTGGTGCTCCCCACGGTCAAACGCTAGGGCGGATGAAACCCTGCTCCACCAACTCATTCAGTTGTTTCTTCAGCTCGGCCATCTCCGTAGGTGCCATCCGGTACGGAGCCTTAGAAATAGGCTCAGTACCCGGTAATGCCGAAGTCAACCTCTCGACCAGGTGGTAATCCCGGCAGGTCATCAGGAAAAAGCATTAGAAAACTCCTGGGCAACTAGTTTGTCTTCCAATCTATGCTATGGTTCCTCGGTAATCGTGATAACTACAAGGAACGCTCTGTTGTCCCTCCTAAACACCTTCTTTTCGGACTTTTAGTTTGCACTTAAGGGGGTCCTCTGCTAACGCCGATATAGATGGTGAGCGAGGTAAGTTCCTCCCCCCCACTTTGTCATAAACACCCACTTGGGTGGGTCGGCGTTTGTTCCTTTAGGTACTGCTATAGGGCCTCTTAGAGATTTCGGAATTAGTTCCCTAATTCCAATCCCTTAGTTTAGACATTGAGCTTAATTGTAGCAATCGTTGATCTCCATTTAAGCATATAATGGCAACATTCTAAATGTGTCATGTTACATTCACTAAGCCTTCGATGACCCCAACTCGCATCATCAATGTACGGACCTCGACACGTGAGGATTTTCTTCAGACATGGTTTGAAAACATTTTTCGTAGAAAACCGTTGGGTAATGAGCACGATTCCTTCCCGAGGAAAGAACGTGGCTCTGATACCAAAAGTTGTGACACCCGTAACCCGTGTACAGTAAGCAAAATACGAAACCAAAAAAACATTTTTAAACAAACCAGAATAAGTAGCGGAAAATACAACAGACGATCAGTATCGCAAAATAACACATGTCCGAATAGTTATAATTTAACCGTACAAAATGCGGGAAATACAAGTCCACTAACCCAAAATATAAATCCCATACATGATGCTGCCTCTCTCAGGTCGTCGTCTGCCGGATGCGCTAGGCGTAATCCTCGTGATCTGAAAAAAAGTAAACCACGAGGGCTAAGCACAACTGCTTAGTGAGTAGCCCGGGTTGAACTCGGAAATCCCGTTCCCAACGAGAATGGTACAGTCGACATTTCCATGAAAACACATGCAATAAGTAACACACAGTAGCACATCAATAGCAAACACAAACACGCCCGTATGGAATCCACCATAAGGCTTAGCCATATACCCTGGTCAAATCCATGACCAGGAGCGAATCCACGCCCGTCACCCGCGTGACGTTGGCCATCGCATCACATGCGATCGTGCGCGTCTCCTGCGCCCGTCACTCTCGTGACTACCGATGTCGAGTCCACGACACAACGGAAATACAATCATATCCCTGTGGAGTCCACCACAGGGTCCAGCCATATACCCTAGTCAAATCCATGACTAGGGGCGAGTCCACGCCCGTCAA
>NW_010969648.1:149466-151383 GCF_000463585.1 Tarenaya hassleriana | reverse complement strand
ATGGAGCCCCCCATAGGGCCCAGCCATATACCCTAGTCAAGTCCATGACTAGGTGCGAGTCCACGCCCGTCAAATCCTTGACGTTGGCCGTCGTGTCGCACACGACTAAAACGCGTCTCAAACGCCCGTCAAGTCCATGACGGTGATGGTTGAGTCCACAACCATCCACAAACACAATCACGCTTAACTCGTACGCACGAGCAAGGTACACACATGGCACACAACGTGCAACATCCCCATAGTACAACCGTATCACGGTATCCGATCCTTACCGGGCTACCGTCAAACGCCATGCAAATTCTACCCGCAAACAATCACACAACGATCACTCGTATTTCGATATCGCACATCTCACTACGCTTCTGGCGAAAACTCGGTTCGATTGATCCCAATCGCGAAGTCTTGTTCTTTGGTGGGGGTTTGGTTTGTCCACGGTCAAGTCTGGTCAGACCCAGGCCAACCCCGTTGGCCGTTTCCTTTTTCCCGGTCGAATCAGGTTTTTCTCCCATTTTTTCTCGGATCTTGGTCCGGCGGACCAAATTCTGGTCAGCCGGACCAGTCTTCCTTCTCCCCTGGTCCGCTCCATCTCTTGGTCAGTCGGTCCGAGAGAGAAAACAAGCCTGGTCCGGCAGACCAGAAGTGGTCAGCCCCGGACCAGCTAGTTCTTCCTCTCTCTCGGTCCGGTTCCTTGGTCAGGCGGTGTGAAACTTCTCGGAGTACGTCTGGTCCGGCGGACCAGGACTGGTCAGCCCCGGACCAGACTAATCTTTTCCCTTTGGTTCGTCCCTTCTCGGCCAGTCGGTGTACGCCTCCTCGGAACAGTCTGGTCCGACGGACCAGGACGTGTTTTCTCTCGGTCCGGAGCGTCTCTTTAGTCCGACTGAGTCTGCGTGTTTTGTCCCAGTCTCGGTCTGAAGCTGACCTCTCGTGGTCTGGCGGACTGGAACTGGGATCTTCTCCTCTCTTGCGATTTCTTCGATTCTGTTTCGATTTTTCTCTCCCGAATCGATTCGGGGTTACTTCCAAATGCTACTAAAACACAGTTTGACATCCCTAAACATGTTTTAAAACTCAAACACGCAATGAAATCTCGATTTGGACCATCACACATTGAAAACAAGCTCTCACAAATCCAACTCAAGCCATTCACCTTGTTCTTGAGTTTGTCCGAGCTTGTGTGCGTTCCTCGTGGCTCCACACGATGTGAGAAGCTTCGGAACACGTCTGGGCACGCCCCTCTTGGTTCCCCGAGCTCCCCTTGTACTGGTTCGTCCCCTTTCTCTCCCTTTCTCCCCTTTTTCTTCTTCCTCTGTTTCTGTCCGCAAATGGCTAAGTGTCAGGGTTGGGAGGTGTTTATGGCGTGAGAGAGAGGCTAGATGGGCTTGAGCCCAGGCCCATAGGCGAGCCTGCAACGTCCTCGAGGCGTGGGAGGCGGTTGGACGGCGAGTGGGGCCCAAACTCTGGCGAAGTTCGCGTCTCAAGACCGCAAGTTGGCGACTTGCGTTTTCTGTCGAGTCCCGGTCCGCCGGACCAACCTCCTGGTCCGCCGGACCGGACACACTTTTATTTTTTTTTCGACTTTTTCCCCAGTCCGCGCTGTCCAGTCCGAGTCCGCCTGAGCAGGTTGGTCTGCCCCGGACCAAATTCTGGTCCGACGGACCAACCCTGTTTTCTTCTCTTTCTCTTTTTTTTTTATTCTTCCCACACGTGACGATCCTCGTGCCTCTCCCCGGCATTGTACTGTTCCATTTTTGGTGATTTCGCGATATCTCTATTTAATTATTTATTTCCAAAATAATTAGATATTCGATTCAGGTTTCGGGGTATTACAGGACCAGCCTCTGAGAACTGCTGGAACGGACGGTCCATAAGGTGAGAACGGACGGTCCACAAAACATCACGGAACGGACGTTCCCT
>NW_010969648.1:148441-149451 GCF_000463585.1 Tarenaya hassleriana | reverse complement strand
GTCTGACACTCAGACTGTCCGGTCCAGGTTCGCAGTCCGATTTCTCCCGTTCGACCCAAGGATTGTCCGTTACCCCTGGACCATCTGTTCCGGAAACTCAGAACGGACGGTCTACGGTTAGGTCACGTGATCAGATCACGTTTTCTCGCGTTCTCGGCCCCGATCAGATCGAAACTGATCCGAATTCTTCTGTAAACCCAAAATACGAACTCCTGTACTCTATGCAACATGAAACATGCAATCTACACTAGATTCAATCATCAAACATGCATAGAAATCAAAGCAAACATGGATTCAAACAATTCAAATCCTAAAACGTGCGTGATCGGGTTCTATGAAATCAAAACAGAGCAACCAGGCTCTGATACCACTGATGGGATTCCTGGGATCTCATGTGCGAATCCTATTCCTAAGAGATCGATTCTAGGGTTTGCGCAGCGGATGTAAAACAAAAATTTAATAAAACCGTAGAACCATGCTTCTATGATTCGTAGAAACGTTAAAACGCTTACCTCAATCGATCCGGGGCCTGTATCAATTGAAGAATTCGTCTGATCACGAAAGGGAGGAAGAATACCTCGCCCTCTACACGTATCCACCCCTCGGGATGGATTCCAACGGTTGGAACTTGTCTACTAGGACCCAAATCTGATATTCGGTTTTGTACTTCGAGAAAACGGGACTTCGATCACACTCTCAACCTCTTGGATCTTACCAAAGGTCTGTCAAAAGTGTTCTAAAGTCGGCTCTAAAAGTCCTCCTTTTTAATTAGGGTTTTAATCTCCTTCTTATAAGGTGGGAACGGACAGTCCGTTCTGGACCGTCGGGTCTGGACCTGGCGGACCGTCCGTTCCGGACTTCTGGTCCGTTCATTCCAGACCCTTCCGTCTTGGTTTTTCCGTCGTTTTCTCGTGCGTTTTGTCTTTCCCTGCATGTGTGACCCTGTAGGCTCATTCCATATAGCAGTATAACCCGAAATCTCTATTCCGGATATACAAGTCATAGGCGGT
>NW_010969648.1:147072-148250 GCF_000463585.1 Tarenaya hassleriana | reverse complement strand
CTACAGTCTCACTCACACGAGGGGCCCAGCGATATCTCTCTCTTTTACGAGAGGTATAAATCTCGTCTTGACTATCTACAATCCAGCACATGATTCGTTTCGTACCTGATACACGCCTTTATCGTCCTCCTGTTACGCGGGACGTTTGACGTATTCAAAGCACGCAACTCCTCATGTTGGATCCAATCATGGAACCGCCATATGAGATTCAAGTCATGACGCTAGTCCATATGACAATCTCATGCGGGTCAATCCAGTATTCCGTTCTCCAACGAATACCTATGACTGTGATCGTATCCAATACCTATGATCATCTCTATAATCATCAATCACACATCATACTAGTCTTATTATGTCATTATTCCCATAATGACACAAGACTAGGGAGTTTGGTATCATTCATAATGATACATGGATTTCATAACACATCTAGTGTACAAGAACATGCAATGAATCAAATACTCTCATAAAACCGTAGAAAGTATCAATACATCAAATGTATCTGAATAAAGCTCATAAAAGTACATCATAGAGCACTAAACCAATAGTGTCATGACTTGAATCTCATGTGACGATTCCATGATTGGATCCTATGACCTGAGATATCTACGGAATCCAATATGAGGAGCTGCGTACTTTGAATACGTCAAACGTCCTGCGTAACAGAAAGATTATAAAGGCGTGTATCAGGTACGACACAAATCATGTGCTGAATTGTAGATAGTCAAGATGGGATTTGTACCTCTCGTAAAAGAGAGAGATATCACTAAGCCCCTCGTGTGGCCGCACTATAGACGAACGTCGTCTATTTCAGACAGTCGAACTCAGTGAACGAGAAAGCAGTCGAATCAGATAAGGTGGCTTTTCCATGCCTTATATTCGACATATGACATCATGATACAAAAGGATCATCAACCGGAATCATCACTGACGTTCATAAGATCATGAACAAACTCTATTCGAGATAGGTAGTCATAATGTCTTGCTAGAGACCGCCTATGACTTGTATATCCGAAATAGAGATTTTGGGTTATACTGCTATATCGAATGAGCCTACAGGATCACACACGCAGGGAAGAACGAATGCAGAAGAAAACGACGAAAAACCGAGGAGAAGGGTCCAGACTCGACAGATCAGAAGGGCCAGACCCGACGGTCCGGCAGGTCTAGACCCGACG
>NW_010969648.1:141563-146821 GCF_000463585.1 Tarenaya hassleriana | reverse complement strand
GGCAGTTCTGGCCGCGACGGGCCGGCAGGTCCAGCCCCGACGGTCCATACAAGGTAGACCGTCCGTTCCGTGTGTCTGAAACAGACGGTCCACGTGTATTTCTGGATCATTCGTTCCGGCTTTCGGATTTTTTGAAAATAAACCAAAATTAGGGTTAATCACTTTATAAGAAGGAGATTAAAACCTTAATAAAAGGAGAATCGACTTTGTGAACTTCGACAGATTTTGGGTGAGCCAAGAAGGTCTAAGAGGTGATCTAGGTCTTGTTTTGTCGAAGCACTTTACCGAATAGTTGATTCGGGTCCTAGCAGACAAGCTCCAATTGTTGGAATCCATCCCAAGGTGTGGATACGTGTAGAGGGCGAGGTAATCTTCCTCTCTTTAGTGATCAAACGAACAATCAATTGATACAGACCCCGGATCGATTGAGGTAAGCGTTCTAACGTTTCTACGATTCATACATGCATGGTTCTAGAGTTTTATAGAAATTTTTTGTTTTACATCCGCTGCGCAAACCCCAGAATCGATCTCTTAGGAATTAGATTCGCTTTAGAGATCCCAGAAATCCCAACAGTTATGACTTTGTAGATGAGATTACAACACGCTATGGGTCTGAACTCTGCGAAGGTTTATGCACCTTGGGTTTTCGATATGAGCACAAGAACTATAGCATTCACTGATTGTGGCATGATCTCTGTGTTGAAGAAGTATGAGTTGTTGTCCAAGAATTCCTTTCCCACAATCCCCCAAGCCTTACGGGAAAATTATCGCGAGCTTCCTGAATTCTCTTTGTTATGTCACTATAAGCTTGTTTAGAGAGGGTTTTTATAGAGATTTTTTGTTGTCGCAGTTTCCTAGCGAAGGCTCCAAGAGTAGTTGCGTTCCTCCCAGCCATGTTCCCAGATCTTTGAATGGCGAGGAAGAAATCCGGGTGGGCTGTGACAAAATTAAAAAATTTAAAAGGTTTTAGGTTAGTCTAGACAATGAGAGGAGGCTAGGGCAATGATCAGAAGGTATGGTCATCGAAAACTGGCTGAGCTACGGGGAAGAGTAAGCACCATGATATTGAAAAATAAAATGCTGAAAATAAATAAATAAGAAAGAACGAAAAAGAAAAAGAACTAGAATATTTTTATTTAGAGGTGTCAATCGGGCCAACCGGGTCCGATCCGGCTCGAGTCCGCACTCGACCTGAGTGTTTCGGGTTTGAGTTCGGGTCGGTCCGATTTTTTTCGGGTCTATATCACCAAGCCCGAAGCCTGGTCCTACAGATCTCGGGCTCGGATCAGGCTGGCCCAGCCCGCACGATTTCTTTGTTAATATATTTTTTTTCTTTTATTTTTCTTAAGAATTTTTTTATAAAAAAATATTGGGCTTTTTCGAGCCGACCCAAATCGAGTCCAAAAGCCCGAATCGAGCCGGCCCGAAAGCCCGAAAATTTTCGGGCCTCAATATCTCGGCCCGAGACCCGTTATTTTTCGGACCAGGTCGGACTTCGGACCTCGGATCACAATTGACACCCCTACTTTTATTGTTATATCTCTTCTTCTTATTGTTATATTACAATAAAAATGAAATACATATTTCCAGAAAAATTAAAAAACGAAGTAAAAGAGAAATATAGATACAATGAAAACAAATCAGATACATAATATTTGGTATAATAATATATATTGTATCCATTATTATTCCCAATCATATCTCAAAATCTTATTTTACTCTCATCACATATTCATTTCTCTATTTTAATATTTTCCCTCAATATTGACTTTGAAATAATAGGAAAAAATCAATCTTGAATTGATAATGTTATAAACCACCTAGACATTTTCATTGTTTGTGAAAAAATTCATAAGCACCAAATTTTATTCTTTTAGAAAGCATTAATCATTTTCAAATCATTTCACTTGGTTTTAAAATTCTAACTTTAACTCTTTTGTCATAACATCTTGTTTAATCTCAGAGTTTTTAATTTTGATTTCTTTTTGTCATAACACATCATTTGAATTTAGATTTTTACTCCCCTTTGAACGATTTGGATATATGAACAACATAGATTTTGCCATTTTTGGGATGAACCCTGAGAAATGGTTTATGGCGATGGCCGGCCGGATCTAGGTTGGGGGTTGCACTACTCAACTCACCTTCGGATCTCTCTTATCTCGATTCACAATTCTAACTCCTGTTGTATAACTATATTTGATGCGTAATTATAATTAATGTAGGACCAACCGAGGAACTAAAAGGTAGTTTGTGATGCAATGTTATTGCGTGGTTTATAAATCATTATCCGATGTGCAACGACCAACGAAACTTCATACATACATACATACAAACATACATACATACATACACACACGTTGGAGATTGCGTGTAAAGAGAATGTTTTGGCAAATGAATTGGACTTGTTGGCTAAGGAGAGCAGAAGATTTTCAAAAAGGGGCAAGTGGTTATGATATATAAAAAGAACGCAATAGCAACGGTCCACATTTCGCCGAATTCGGGATGGTCGGCGGTTATGTGAATAAGATGGAATTAACGAATTAATCAAAATCATATTAGGGCTCTACATTTCGTTTTTGGTTCATTGTACAAAATTTGTTCCCGAATCGAGTTTGTTAACTCAATTCGAACAAATATAAAAATAACAAAGAAAAAACATATAATAAATATTTTTTAAAATAAATATTGTCCTAATAAAACCGAATTCTAACTAAATTCAAATAAGATGCAACCAAACTTAAAAAATGATTGAACCAAAATATAACTAAAACCCCGAATACTGCACTCTATGTTGTAGAATGAACAGTTTAGAGTTTGAATCTCTTTAAATTAAAAAGGGAATAATTTATATTTATAAAAAAATTATTATCAAAGTCCGACTTGTTCCGAAAATCTAAGTTTATGTCCTTTGGTCTTTTCTGTCTTAATCCTTTATCAATTAGTACCTTTTTTTTTGTCATCTTCTCCTCCTTGACTCACTTTCTGGTCAGAAAAAAATAATTTTATTTCTTGTAATAAACCAGACGAAAAACCACTGCGAACTTCATGTAGAAACTAAACGTTTTCAGAATTGAAGAAAGAATTTTCTGCTTGTATATTATTAATATCGAACAGAGCATACATATATGTAGGAGAGTTCTAACGTCTATATAAGCAATGACTTTGGTAAGAGATCAATCAGCATATTTACAGAATATTGAAGAGATGATATCTTTCCTTCTTGATGTTGGTTGTTGTAGTTTTCCTTATTGAAGAGCTAGATGATTAAGGCAAGTGCGGACAGGTTCTCGGCTGACATTCTGCATCCTCGGATATCATATCATTCCCCCTCAAGAGTGGTCGACGGTTGTCAACGAGACCAATCTTGCTAAGGAATGACTGCAAGAAAAAAGAGCTTGTAGACTTGGTGAAGATATCGGCGATTTGGTCAGAGCTTTTGGTGAAGACGGTACAAATGGTTCCTGCTGTAATCTTTTCCCGGATAAAATGGCAGTCCACCTCTATGTGTTTGGTGCGTTCGTGATAGACGGAATTGGCAGCAATGTGTATTGCAGCCTGGTTGTCGCAGTGAAGAGGCATTGGAGTTTGGGGTGAGCATCCAAGATCAGATAACAGAGCCTGTAGCCAGAGCATTTCAGACACTGTATTTGACATGGATCTGTATTCTGCTTTGGCGCTGGAGCAGGAAACGACATTCTGCTTTTTGCTCTTCCACGTGACGAGGTTGCCACCGACAAAAGTACAGTATCCCGAGGTAGATTTGCGATCGTGCGATCCCCTGCCCAGTCCGCATCACAGTAAGCCGTAACACTCGTGTTGTTGTTGCAATTCATCCAGATGCCGTGTGTAGGAGTACCTTTGAGGTACTTTAGGATTCGGTCGACCATATGCCAGTGATCAACAGTTGGGTTGTGCATCCATTGTGATACCTGATTGACAGCATAGCTTATGTCAGGGCGAGTTATGGTTAAGTATATTAACTTACCAACAGTCCGGCGGAATTGTTCAAAATCGGGAAAAGGTTCCCCCTGACGATGATCTTTGTATGCTGTTTCAAGAGGAGTTTTCGATGGCTTCACAGCAAGTTTTCCGGTGTCTCTCAGAAGGTCCAGAATGTATTTCCTCTGTGACATAAAAAGACCATTAGTAGAACGGATGATCTCGATGCCAAGGAAGTAATGTAAGGCACCGAGATCCGAGATATCAAACTGAGAATGAAGAAAAGCTTTTGTATCAGAAATGCCTGTTGGATCATCACCTGACAGAATTATATCATCAACATAAATTAAGGCAACAATAATACCGTTAGATGTGGTTTTAGTGAACAGAGAATGATCAGCCTCGCTTCGGGCAAAGCCATTGGCCGAGAGAGCAGTATGGAGGCGGAAGTACTAGGCTCGTGGTGATTGTTTCAGACCATACAGAGATTTACGCAAACGACAGACTTTGGTTTTGTCAAGACTGTCACGAAGGCCAGGAGGCGGCTCCATGTAAATCTCTTCGTCGAGATCACCTTGTAAGAAAGCGTTTTTTACATCTAACTGCCAAAGATCCCATTGAAGATTAGTAGCCAATGAAAGTAAAACACGAAAGGACTTAAGGTTAGCAACAGGGGCAAACGTGCTGTATAATCCTCTCCATATGTTTGCGTAAACCCTTTAGCCACAAGACGGGCTTTATAGCTTCTATGGTTCCATCACTGCGTCTTTTGATCTTGAAAACCCATTTGCTCTTAACCGCTTGTTTGTGAGATGGAAGGTCTGTTATCTCCCAAGTACCATTCTTGTCCAAAGCTGCAAGTTCTGCTTGCATAGCATCACGCCAAACTTTGTGAGTTTTTGCTTGGCTATAGCTGGTAGGTTCTTGGTCTTGGTCAATCTGTCTGAGAAAAGAGAGCTCATAGGCAGGAAGATGATCAATAGAGAAACATGATTCAATAGGATATGTTACTGAATGAGAAGGACATGTAGCATGAGTGGAGGTTGAGAAAGGTACAACAGCAAGAGATGCTTTGTCGGGTCGGTCAGCAAGACGATGATAAGGGGCAGATCCAGATGCTTGGCGACGGAGTGCTTTTAAGTGCAGGCGGTGGCTGCGTCGAGGGCCATCATCATTTGGTGCTGGTGTTGAGTCATTTAAGGATTGAGGCGGCGCTGTGTGATCTGGGGAGGAAGCGTCGGCTTGAGGAATGATGGCGTCTGATACTTGTTCGTCGTGTGTGTTGGTTGTGATGCTCTAGGATGATCCGTGATATG
>NW_010969648.1:138248-139441 GCF_000463585.1 Tarenaya hassleriana | reverse complement strand
GTATGACCTAATTTGACCAAAAAGAAGAACCACCGTCACGCATAGACCGATCAGTCTACTCTCTAGACCGATCAGCCCATGCGATGGACATATTTCAGATCTCGGTTTCGGGTCCCGTAAACTAGGGTTTTCATCCCCGTTTCGACGCACCATCAAACCTCCTAAGAACCATCCAGACCGATCGGTCCAACCCTTGGACTGGTCGGTATGACCTAATTTGACCAAAAGGAAGAACCACCGTCACGCATAGACCGATCAGTCTACTCTCTAGACCGATCAGTCCATGCGATGGACAGATTTTGGCTCTCGGTTTCGGGTCCCGTAAACTAGGGTTTTCATCCCCGTTTCGACACACCGTCAAGCCTCCCAAGAACCTCGCTCATCCATGCATCATTCAACAATCAAATTCATCAAACAAGCATAGATCTCATGTTTACATGCATTCTAACCATTAAAACCATGAAAAACATGCATAGATCTATAGTCTACATGCATTCTAACAATTAAAATCATGCAAACCTGCAAAGATCTATTGTTCACATACATCTCAACAATTAAAATCATGCAAACAAGCAACAGGCACGGCGATATACAGAGAACCAGGCTCTGATACCACTGTTGGGTTCCCTTCGGGTTCCTAGCATGCGATCTCATCGATCTAGGGTTTGGTTTCTAGGTTTCATGCAGCGGAAGGAAAGATCTAAACCTAGCCAAACGTCACACAAAACCAATTGTGCAATAACCCGAACAATCGTGTATATCGTCGTGGGATTCGAATACTTACCTCGTTCTTTCAAGATCTAGAAGTATCAATCGATCCAGGGCCTGTTTTAATCACCAAGAGTTGAAAGCACAACTCCTCTACACGTATCCACACCGGCGGGATGAATTCCAACGCTTTGGAACATTTTGATCGAACAATTGTTGTGTTGGATCGATTATCAGAATCGGAATCAAAGCCTCACTTAAGACCAAGCTTGATGACAATCCAGAATTCAGAGTTTTGATTGTGCAATCGTTGTCTCGAATCAAATATCTGAATTAGGATAATGAGAGGATTCTGGTATCGAATCTAA
Organism: Tarenaya hassleriana; assembly: GCF_000463585.1. Taxonomy (NCBI): domain Eukaryota; kingdom Viridiplantae; phylum Streptophyta; class Magnoliopsida; order Brassicales; family Cleomaceae; genus Tarenaya; species Tarenaya hassleriana. Next base: position 138,365 of record NW_010969648.1, on the reverse strand, counting down.
GGCAAACAATTGTTGTTTGGCCAAGGTCTGTACATAGACGACTCAATAGAACTAAATGTAGTTCAACTGAGTTGATCAGAACAACTTGACTGAACTGACTTGAATTCAGTTAAGGTA
>NW_010969648.1:136286-137222 GCF_000463585.1 Tarenaya hassleriana | reverse complement strand
AATATGGTTGAGTTTGAATTGGGTTATCAAGTCGGACTTGGACCTGATGGTAAGGATGGGATGAGGAACATGCAGTGATAGCGTATCACTATCCCATACTCATCTAGGAATCACATAGGATTTGATTGACAAAGTGTTGTCTACCTAAATAGCATGGTTTTGAGCGTCATGCCCTAGCTGACTCAAAAGCATGTGAAATATGGATCCTAGCTCACTTAGAAACTCATTGAGGGTGTTTTTCTTAGTGGGAGCCTGTCATATTGCATCTATTATCTGTGTTAGTAAGTGTACTAAGTGACTTGCATATTTTCAGTCTGTTTGTTTGTCTTTTTCTGTAGTGTATATCTGTTGCAGGAATCTGGTTAATCTCACCATGCGATCTATCCTTATGAAGGATAAGCCTCTGTGGCCTCTATAACGAAGATACCAGAAATTGAAGCTTCTGCAAGCTTCTTCTTCCTTTGATCTTCCAGGTAGAGTCTGCAATCTCTATACCAATGCCCAATGGCATGACAGAAATAACACTCTTCCTTCTTGGGTTTGGGCTTAGGCTTAGTGACAACACTTGTCAATTTTCTTTTGCCCTTACCTTTGGAACGCTTCCTCTTGCTGGAACTCTTTCCAACAATCACCATATCATTCTTCCCTTGGCTCCCACCTTTCTCTTGGAATGACATATTCAACTGATCATCCATCAATGAATTGTCCATGTCATCTAATTGCTCACGCAATTCCGAAGACATCTTTCCAAGCATCAAGCTGGACACGTCCTGATGGCAGGTACAAAATAACAATCATGCAACTCCAATACAAGGCCAGAAGGTAAAGTCAGATCATAAGTCCCGACGGTTAATGCAGCAACTTTTGCTCCATTCCCGACACGGAGATCTACTTCTCCCTTCGCCAATTGTCTACTTCCTCGCAGTCCCTGCACAT
>NW_010969648.1:109497-135450 GCF_000463585.1 Tarenaya hassleriana | reverse complement strand
AAGGCCGTGAACTGACTAGCGGGTGAAAATAGATGAAACGTAGTGAACGCAAGAGTCGACGAGTGCGATCATACCATCACTAATGCACCGGATCCAATCAGAACTCCGTAGTGAAGCGTGCTTGGGCGAGAGTAGTACTAGGATGGATGACAAGAAAGGGTGGAACACGAGGACTTCCCAGGAGGTCATCCATCCTAGTACTACTCTCGCCCAAGCACGCTTCATTGCGGAGTTCTGATGGGATCCGGTGCATTAGTGCTGGTATGATCGCACTGGTCGACTCTTGCGTTCACTACGTTTCATCTCTTTTCACCCGCTAGTCCGTTCACGGCCTTTCGTCGTTCTTTTCTATTTTAAATATAGCCGCAAAATCTGAGTTCTCCGGTTTTTTTCTCAACGGTTTGGTTCTCGTACCATTTCCGCCTAGAACAAACAACAACAGAACAAACCCATGCCGAACAAACGAACATCGGTGGAACGAGATCCGTTGGAAAAAATGGCGCAACACGTGCAACCGGGTATTGCATTAGAATTTATCAAACAAGACAACGGTTATCGTCTCCGTTAACCCAAAATGAGGTGTGAAAAATAAAAAAACATCAATCAAATATTACAATAAAAGTAAGAGTTATTTGGAGATAAAAAACCCTATGGCCATGGAGTCTGAGATGCAATCCATGTATGACAACAAAGTGTGGACTTTGGTCGATTCATTCGATGGTATTAAGACCATTGGATGTAAGTGGGTTTTCAAGAAGAAAACCGACATGGATGGCATCGTGCATACCTATAAGGCACGACTCGTCGCGAAAGGGTTTCGGCAGATTCATGGTATAGACTATGATGAAACCTTTTCACCAGTTGTGATGCTTAAATCCATACGGATTGTGCTGGCTATAGTTGCGTATTATGACTATGAGATATGGCATATGGACGTCAAGACCGCATTCCTTAACGGGAATTTGCTCGAGGATGTGTACATGACACAGCCCGAGGGTTTTGTCGATCCTAAGAGTCCGAGGAAGGTGTGTAAGCTTCAGAGATCCATTTATGGACTGAAGCAGGCTTCGAGGAGCTGGAATCTTCGATTTGACGAGGCAGTCAAAACGTTTGGCTTCCTGCAAAACGAAGATGAGCCATGTGTTTACAAGAAGGTCAGTGGGAGCGCAGTGGTCTTCCTTGTACTTTATGTGGATGATATATTGCTCATCGGAAATGACATTCCTACCTTGCAAGGAGTAAAATCCTGGCTAGGATCGGTCTTTTCGATGAAGGACTTAGGAGAAGCCGCCTATATTCTAGGAATCAAGATCTATAGAGATAGATCGAGAAGGCTTCTTGGTCTAAGTCAGAGTACATACATTGACAAGGTCTTGAATCGGTTCAAGATGCAAGACTCCAAGAGGGGTGCCTTGCCAATGGGACATGATGTGGCTCTTAGCAAGACTCAGTGTCCAAGGACACAGGATGAGCAAGAGCGCATGAGTAGGATTCCATATGCCTCGGCAATTGGATCCATCATGTACGCCATGTTATGTACTCGTCCGGATGTATCATATGCATTGAGTATGACTAGTAGATATCAGTCTACACCAGGTGAGGCTCACTGGATTGCGGTCAAGAACATCCTTAAGTACTTGAGAAGGACTAAGGATTTGTTCTTGGTGTATGGCGGATTGGAAGACGAGCTCGCTATAAAGGGTTATACCGATGCTAGTTTCCAAACCGACAGAGATGACTTCAGATCGCAGTCAGGTTACGTTTTCTGTCTAAACGGTGGGGCTATTAGTTGGAAGAGTTCCAAACAACCAACCGTTGCAGATTCGACTACAGAAGCCGAGTACATAGCAGCATCGGATGCAGCTAAAGAAGCTGTTTGGATCAGGAAATTTGTGGGAGACCTGGGGGTCATTCCTAGCGTTGCAGATCCCATTGACTTGTATTGTGACAACAATGGTGCGATCGCACAGGCAAAGGAACCCCGGTCACACCAGAGATCCAAACACATACTTAGGCGATTTCACTTGATTAGGGAAATCATCGACAGAGGAGACGTGAAGATAAGCAGAGTGTCGACAGATGATAATATTGCCGACCCGTTGACGAAGCCTCTCCCTTCGTCAAAGCATGATGGTCATGTTGTGGGTATGGGGATTAGATGCTTGTAGGATAGATCATAGAGCATAGTGGGAGATTGTTGGTTGTGATGCTCTAGGATGATCCGTGATATGACATTTTGACTATGTATTGATTCATTGGTTTATGAATGCATTACTTTTCCCGTTATATGATTAGCATGTTTGTTATATTATGGTAAATATCCTTGAATCATTGCAGATGATTCTAAATTTCCTGGTCAGTTATCATTGTGGGAACAATGATGAATTAAGACCAGCATGATGTGTGATAGATGATTATGATCATATGCATTAGATGCAAATCACAATCATGGGTTCTCGTTTGGAACGAGTTACTGGATGACCCGCATGAGATTGTCACATGGACATGAGTCATGACTTGAATCTCATACAGCGGTTCGTTCTTGGATCCTCAGACCTGAGATGTCTAGAGTATCTGATATGAGGAGTGACGTGTCTTAACTGCGTCAAACGTCGTCTTTAACCGGATGATCATAACGGCGTTGCTCAGATACGTTCACGAATCATATGCAGATAGTAGACATGCAATACGGGACTTGTCACCTCCTACGCAGGAGAGATGTCGCTGGGCCCCTCGTGGAAATCGGACTGTGAAAATGCGTGGCCACGCTATAGATGAATGTAGATCTATTTTATCAGTCGGTTTGCCTAGACGAGTAAGCGGTTGAACTTGAAGGGTGGCTCATACCATGCCCTTGTTCAACATATGACATCGTGAGACAAAGGATCAGAACTTGAACTATTGCTGGCTTTGTTAGATCACCTCTAACTCTATTCTAGGTGGGTGGTCATGGCGTCTTGCTAGAGGCTAACCATGACTTGTGGTTCGGGAAATGTTTCCGAAGCCACTGCCACTTCGAGTGGGCCTACAGGGTCACACACCATTAGGGATGGATCACACGTGAAGAGAACAACGCGAGAAAAGAGCGACGGAGCGATCTGGAAGAGTTCCAGATGGCCAGACCGTCCGGTCCAGACCTGGACCGGACGGTCCAGCCGTTCCGGAACGTTCGTTCCGCTGAGGAACGGACGAACCGTTCCGCAAATGCCAGACCGTCCGTTCCAGGTCTGGAACGGATGGTCCAGGCGTCAAGAACGTCCGTTCTACGTTATAAAACGGACCGTCCGTTCTGCGTAGAATCAGAACGTCCGTTCCAGGCCTGGAACGGACGGTCCGACTTACGGGCAGTTTTCGGTTTTCGTGTTTTAAGGGTTTTGGGCAATCCTAATTAATTGGTGAGCCGCCACAAACCCTAGAGTAAGAACCTCAGACGTCCTAGATTCTAATGAGAGCTTAGAGAAGCTTGATTTTGAGTTATAGAGATTGGAATATCGATTCCAAGTCAAGGACATCGGTTTTCTCTTCACAAATCCTAGCAGATACGTTCCAAAGCGTTGGAATTCATCCCGCCGGTGTGGATACGTGTAGAGGAGTTGTGCTTTCAACTCTTGGTGATTAAAACAGGCCCTGGATCGATTGATACTTCCAGATCCTGAAAGAACGAGGTAAGTATTCGAATCCCACGACGATATACACGATTGTTCGGGTTATTGCACAATTGGTTTTGTGTGACGTTTGGCTAGGTTTAGATCTTTCCTTCCGCTGCATGAAACCTAGAAACCAAACCCTAGATCGATGAGATCGCATGCTAGGAACCCGAAGGGAACCCAACAGTGTGTATCAGGTATATCTGCAGAGGAAGAGGGAGCAGAAATCGGATCGAGAGAAGAATTTACCTCAGACTCGACGGGTGGTGTAGGTGGAGATGGAGAGAGAGATGTATTGGTGCTGCTTGTTGAACGGTAAGCATCAGATAACAGGCGCAGAACAGTGTGGTTGTAGTTTGGAACAGGGGCAGTAATTTCGTCGAAATCAGAAATTTCGGCAGACTTGAAGTAAGAATCAGTTTCCAGGAAACGAACATCTCGTGAGGTGTATAGGCGACGTGTTGGTGGATGAAAGCATTTGTAACCCTTTTGGTTAGGAGGATAGCCAATGAAAATGCACTTTACACCCTTTGGATCGAGTTTGCTTCTTTGTTCACCTGGTATAAGAGGGTAACAAACACAGCCAAAGATACGCATATGAGAGATGTCGGGTTGTCGCTGATTAAGTACCTCATATGGAGAGACATCACCAAGGATTTTTGTTGGAAGACGGTTGATAGTGTAGCAGGCAACAGAGACTGCATCACTCCAGTAAGTTTTCGGAACATGCATTGAGAATAACAGTGTTCTTGCGACTTCAAGTAAATGCCGGTTTTTTCTTTCCGCAACACCATTCTGCTGAGGCGTGTAAGGGCAGGAGGTTTGATGCACTATCCCATTTGCTGTTGTGTAGGCTTGAAAGGCTTTGCTCATATATTCACCGCCGTTGTCCGTCCGTAAAGTTTTGATCCTTGCATTGAAGTGGTTAGTAACAAATGCATGAAATTGTTTGAAAACATTCAGAACATCAGCTTTGGAAATCAAAAAATATATCCATGTATACTTTGATTTCTCGTCAATGAAGGTGACAAAGTATTTAAAATTATCATGAGAAACACAAGGGGATGTCCAGACATCCGAATGAACCAGATCAAAGCATGAAGCATAAGTAGTTGTTGAGATCGGGAAAACGCTGTGACAATGTTTCCCTCAAATGCAGGGTTCACAGGTTTTATTATCAAACTGATTGTTCGGAAACAACAAACGTAACACCTTCGAATGGCAATGTCCCAAACGATGATGCCAAAGAGAAGAAATAACAGTTTCAACACTTGAAAAAACAGAAGCAGAAGCAGAGTGATCAGCAAAAAAGTAGAGATTATCCCGCTTGAAACCCTTGCCGAGAATAAGGCCAGTGTCAATATCCTGAAAGATCACATCATCAGCACTGAAAGTAACAGAGCAGTTTGGAAAATCAGAGGTAAGTTTAGAGATAGAGAGTAGATTGGTCTGAAAATCAGATACTAAGAATGCATCTACTTCAGTATTAAACAGGTGGAGTTTTCCTTTTCCTTGTATGGGAACATGTGAGCCATTTGCAACAGAGACAAGACCATGTATACGTTTAATTTTCTATAGCAGATTGGTGTTACTAATCATGTGACTTGTTGCACCAGAGTCTATGATTAACGTATTGACAAGAGGTGTAGAGTTAGAGGACAAATTACCGGTCTCCTTATCTTTTAAAGCAAGGAGAAGGTGCTTGAGTTCAGTCATGTCAGAAGGAGTGAGAGTGACTGAATCAGTTGTATTTGCTTTGCCTCGAACAACAGCGTGGTCTTTGAATTTTGTCGGATTGAGATGTGGATTGAGCAACCAACATCTTTCCTTCGAGTGACCCGAACGTTTGCAGTGATCACAGTAATATTGTTTCTTTTCTCTTGGAAAAGATGGGGAAGGAGGCAGAGGTGATTGAATAAACAGATGGTGGTTTTGTCGATAGTGAGCAATCTCACTTGGGCCACCGAACAGATGGTGACCACCTTCCTCACGTTTCATGAGCATACAGACATCATCATATGAGGGGAGCTTATCTTGGCGCAAGACATGATAAATCATGTCGTTATAGCTGCTGTCAAGAGTGAGCAAGATGGAGAAGATCTTGTCTTCTTCTAGACGTTGCTTAAATCCAACAATATCATTAGATGGAGGCTGGAGATCATCCAATTCATTCCAAAGAGCAGCAAACTCCCCATGAATCAGATTGAAAGATTTTCCATTCTGCTGCAGGTTAGACATCTTTTTCTTAATTTCGAAAACACGGCAGAGGTTAGACAGATTACCGTACACCTTTTGGAGAGCATCCCAGAGGTCTTTTGCCTTTTCTGGGGAGATGAACGACTTGAGAAGGTGTTCATCCAGGGAGCTCTGAAGGATTGTGAGGGCTAACTGATCGTCTTGCCCCCATTTGTTTCTTTCAGCAGTATTGTCCATTGCTGGTGTTTCAGGGTTTGTAGGCAGGGCAGGTGTCTGGGGAATCCAATCAGATTGGGTGATGTGGTTCCACAGACCTTTGCTTCGAAGGACAGCTTTGGCGGCCTTGGACCAGTAAAAGTAGTTCTCGCCATGGAGAACAACAGGAATGATCTTAGTTTGAGTTTCCATTGTCGAGAGGAAGACCAAGATCTGGGAAGAAACAGAAAGAGGGTTCTGGAACTACAATGCTCTGATACCATAAACGTTTTCAGAATTGAAGAAAGAATTTTCTGCTTGTATATTATTAATATCGAACAGAGCATACATATATGTAGGAGAGTTCTAACGTCTATATAAGCAATGACTTTGGTAAGAGATCAATCAGCATATTTACAGAATATTGAAGAGCTGATATCTTTCCTTCTTGATGTTGGTTGTTGTAGTTTTCCTTATTGAAGAGCTAGATGATTAAGGCAAGTGCGGACAGGTTCTCGGCTGACATTCTGCATCCTCGGATATCATATCAGAAACCCATGTCGTCCCACAGAAAATATAAAAACAAAAACCCTAAAAACCAAATACAAGAACCACCCAACAAAGCTTAAATAAGCTTTCACATAATGCAATAATGCTTCTACCCTTGTCCGTTCTCGGCAACTTCAATCTCTCCTCCTCCTTCTTCTCTGTTATTACCATCTTCCTTCTTCATCTTCTTCTCTTCAAGAAACTCCACGAGATTTCTCAGAGCGATCTCCGGTTTCTTACTGCCCATTAGCTGTTGCGTCACCTCGGCGGGAGTTGCATTCACGTCGACAAGAAGCTTCTCGATGGGTTCGAACAGTTCGTGGCCGTCTGTTTTGAGGTACAGAGCCGCGAGTTTCCTGAACACGAACGGAGTGCAATAGTCCATGAGAATGTGAACGTCCATTCTTCCAGGTCGTAACAGTGCTGGATCGAGTTTGTCTTTGTGGTTCGTCGTGAAGATTATGATACGTTCTTCCCCACAGCTCGACCATAACCCGTCCACGAAGTTTAGCAGACCGGACAGTGTAACCTGTCAAAGGATCACCAAAAGGTTAAGATCACAGAGAAAACATACGTGCGTCTTTCTGGTTTTGCTTCCCGGTTTATCAATAGAATTCCGGTTTAGTTCTACAGTTCGTTTTCGGTCTTCACAATCGATCAAACCAGTAAACAAGATCCATAGTCTTGTATCTGAGCATTTGGAGTATTCTGAAAATACCCGAAGTTCGGGTACTCGATTGCCACTGATCCAACGAGGGGCTTCGGACCCCAATATCCGAGAGGTACAGGTTCGAGATCGTGCACCCCACAATCTCAGATATGAGATCGATGCCCAATTTTGACTCGAAACCTTCTCCACATGTATCCTAACGTTCGGATATCCTGATGATATTCGAAATTCAGGTATCCAAATTCTATGATGGACTCCGAAAGATTCAAGTTCGGAGACGGATTTCCAAAATATCAAATACCCAATTGTTAAAGAGACTTTCAGTTTTAAACCACAATATGGGACTGAAAGGGACAAGAACCAGAACCGCTAAACCAAACACGGAAGACAGGAATCGCTTACCCCAACGTCAAAATACTTCTTCTTGCGCTTCCTCCGGCGATCTTCTCCGTCACCCTCACCAGCTTTCTCCTCCGAATTCATGCTTTCCCGCTTGCGTGAAACGTCGGCGCTACAATCAATGTCCTCAATGAGCAGAATAGACCTGTTCTTGGTCGATGTGAGGATCTCTCTCAGCTCAGCATCGTCCCTAACGCTCTGAATCTGCAGATCATAGATATGATACTTCATATGATTAGCAATGGCGGCTACAAGGGAAGATTTTCCCGTCCCTGGAGGCCCGTGGAGGAGATAACCCCGTTTCCACGAGCGACCGACGCTCTTGAAGAAGTCTTTTCCGCGGGAAAACGCATCGAGATCTTCCAAGAGGAGGTTCTTGAAGTGGGTTTCAATGGCGAGAGTGTCGAAGGTCGTGTGATGTTCGAAAACGGCGCCTTCCCATTTGGACCGGTCTTGGTTGTAAGTGTAGATCTTGAGATTCTCTCGTTTGTTCATGATGTCCCTTGCTAGTTTCGCCAAGTGAGGCAAGTACTCGTTCATGATCTTGTCGCGGTGCTCTTTCTTACACGTCAGATGAAAGTACCTGTCATCATTCCAAGAACACATCAGTTGCTCTCCTTCGTTTTCTGTCATTTTCTCACATTTTCCATCCAACCAAACAAGTTTCTCAAGTACGAAAAACTCAAACGATCATTTATTGGATCTTAAAAAGATGAACATTGGAAAGGAAAAGAGGGTTTTTGATCTCTGTCGTTTTCTCTCATTTTCCATCCATCCAAACAAGTTTATCGATAGTAAACATGTGAAGAAATAACCCTGTATCCTCCGACCGACTTTCATTTTCTGGTCATTTTCTCATAGTTTCCATCCAACCAAACGAGTTCTCAATCTCAAACCTCAAAAGTCAAAATCCAAACATTCAGGTTTCAACTTTTGAGGACGTACCTTTTCTCGGGCAGGTATTTCTTGGTCTCCACGGAATGCAGAGTCCATGCCACTCGAATCCCTTCGTACTCGTCCACGATCTTGGTGTCGACGGGTATTCCGAGCTTCGGAGAAGCCGCCGGATTCTTGAGATTGCTCGAACCTACCATAAGTTTTCCGGTGGAAAGTCCGGCGAGACGTGTCGGCAAGTAAACTTCCGCCGCACGGAACGTCTGGTTCTCGACGAACTCCCACCTCTGCTCGATCACGAAGGTGAAATTCGACTGGAAGTACGAGGAGAAGACATCCACGAGCTTCATCGCGATGTATTCTCTGATTCTCTTGGGTACGATCTCGTTCAAGATCGTTCGGAGAAGCATCGTGATGGCGGAGAAAGACGTGTACAGAGAGAAGATCGCAGATACCGAAGGAACTTGGTTGTATAAAGACGCCATCTTTTTTGTTTTCTGTAATAAAATGATTTGAGTTTAGAGGAAGAGGAAGACGATGATGAAGAGTTTAGTGGTGAACCTATATATACATAAATATATATATATATATATTACGAGGTGAAAGCGAGAAAATTTCACTCTCGGGAGGGAAAGTGCGAGGAAACTGCCCGCGTGGATGAAAATGAGACGGTGGTGGTGGAAGAACACGTCATTTAGGTCAAGCAGAAAAGGACAAGAGTACGTGAGTCATATATTAAAGAGAGACTGCACGAGTCTACTTTTGTTATATATTATGTATGTTTGTATAATTATTATATTTTTTTAACAGTAGGAACTCAATCGCAACCTTTCGGGGACGCGATGATAATCAACAAAATTAAAACTTAAATTCACCAAGAATCAAAATAGTGTTAAACAACTTTTGACGGATTGATTTTTTTAAAACATTATTGATTAAAAATTAATTTTTTTTATTAATATATTTATTTATATTTAGTAAAAAAAAGTATAATCAACAAAATTAAAACTTGTAATCAACTCTTGTGTGGGGGTTTATAATTTTATGTCCGAAATGATTTTGCGCCTTTCACACCATAATTAGTCATCGTTTTTCTCCATTTTGGTAAATATCATGTCGAATTTATTTCTGATTTGATATGTGTGTGTTGTATAACTATGTTTAATGCGTAATTATAATTAATTTTGGACCAACGGAGGAATTAAAAAAGCAGTTTATATTATATAAAAAAAAGCAGTTTATATGATGCAATGTGATTGTGTGGTTTATAAAACATTGTCCGATGTGCAACGAAACTTCATCCAGACAGACAGAGCGTCCCAAACGATTTAGAGACTCTGTAAATTTTTTTTATAAAAATATTAAATAATTTGTTAATTATATTAATTGAAAATTTAATTTAAAACGTCATAAACATAACCCAAAAATTGTAATTATTAACGATGATCATTACGAAATTTTATGTCAAACATAATTTTAATTATTTATCATATATATTAATAAATATAATTACAAATTAGTATTTTAAAAATCATTTTTTAAAATTTAAAATGTGGACCCCATCGAATTGTGAGTCCCCTCTGCTCTTGCTCCACTTGCATGTGTCTTTTTACGGCTCTGCATACATACGTATATATGTACGTACACGTTGGAGATTGCGGGTGAAGATAATATTTTGGCATGTCTAATTTCAGAAGATGGAAAAACGAAACGGGGAATGAATTGGGACCTTGTTGGCTGAGGAGAGCGGAAGATTTTCGAAGAGGGGCAAGTGGGGCCCCGGCTTGTTATGATGTATAAAAAGACCGCAACAAGCAACGGCCCACATTTCGCCGAATTCGGGATGGTCGGTGGTTATATGAATAAGATGGAATTAACGAATTAATCAAAATCATATTAGCGTTGTACATTTCATTTTTGGTTTATTGTAAAGAAAATTGAACCGAATGAAAAACAGAAAGGGTAAATTTGTTCCCGAATCAAATTTGTTAAGTAATTCGAACAAATATAAAAATAACAAAGAAAAAACATAATAATATTTTTTTAAAATAAATGTTGTCCTAATAAAACTGAATTCTAACTAAATTCAAACAAGATGCAACCAAAATATAACTAAAACCCGGAATACTTCACCCTATGTTGTAGACTGAACAGTTTAGAGTTTTTTTTTTTTTATAGACACATAATATCTAATTCACGTAATTGTAGACTGAACATTATTTTTTTTGGTAAAGGTAAATGAATTGATAATAAAAATGTAGTGTTATATGCTTAAATTCACCAAGAATCAAAATAGTGTTAAACAACTTTTAACTGATCGATTTTTTTGAAAACCTACTGATTTCGTTTGTTTATCAATATTTACGCAGTTCTAAATTCAAATCTTAAATTTAGAGAAATGACGTATATTCCAAATCATATGTTGATCTTCAATTCCGAGATTAATATAGATTATGGTTCAGGATATTTTATTTGGTTATTCAAAAAAAAATTATGTTTCTGTTATAATGATAGCTTTTTGTTTTTATCTACGTGTAGATCTATTTTTTGGATAGTTTTATAGGTTTGTATTAAAAATAAATGTATTTTTATTGATATAGTTTATATTTAGTAAAAAAAATTATAATCAATAAAATCAAAACTTATATTCAACTCTTGTGGGCGTTTATAATATGATGTCGTAAATGATTCTACACCTTTCACACCATAATCTGTTATCGTTTTTCTCCAATTTGGTAAAAGATCACATCTAATTTATTTCTGATGTGATGTGTGTAACATTGTGTTTACTAGAGATACAACTTTTGGTTGGTGGGAAGTGTTGTATAACCATGTTTAATGCGTAATTATAATTAATTTTGGACCAACCGGAGGAAGTAAAAAGCAGTTTGTGATGCAATGTTATTGTGTGGTTTATAAAACAATATCCGATGTGCATACATACATACATACATACATACATACATACATACATACATACATACATACATACATACATACATACATAATTTCAGAAGATGGGAAAAACGAAAAGGGGAATGGATTGGACTTGTTGGCTAAGGAGAGCAAAAGATTTTCAATGAGGGGCAAGTGCGGGTGGGGTTTTGTTATGATATATAAAAAGACCGCAACAGCAACGGTCCACATTTCGCCAAATTCGGGATGGTCGGTGATACGAATAAGATGGAATTAACGAATCAATAAAATCATATTAGGGCTCTACATTTCATCTTTGGTTACCGAATGAAAAATGAACAAGGTAAATTTGTTCCCGAATCAAATTTGTTAACTCAGTTCGAACAAATAAAAAATAAATATGATAGATATGTTTTTTTTAAAGAAATATTGTTTTAATAAAACGGAATTTCGAATTAAATTAAAATAAAATGAAACCAAACTTAAAAAAATAATTGAACCAAAATATAACTAAAACCGGGGAAACTGCACCCTATATTGTAGAATGAACAGTTTAGAGATTTTTTTATGGACACATAATTGTAGAAGGTGAAGAATTGCAATGTACAAAGTATGTTCACCACTTTTGAGTTTGAAGCTCTTTAAATTAAGAAGGGAATAATTTATATTTATAAAATTTTATTATCAAAGACCCACTTGTGGGACGATCGATATATATGGCCAAAATTTACGAAATGACATTACAAACGCAATAGAGGGAAAAAAACAAAAAACTTGTGAAATATTGAAAAGTATATATATAATACCATGAGCAGACCTAGAGAAATGTATGGAGGGGAAACAATTTTATAAATATAATTTTACAAATTTTTATTTTTATTTTTTTGGGGTATCTGATATTTTTATCTATAATTTTATAAAATTTATAAGAAAAATTAATATATATTTTTTAATGATAGGGGCTGTGATTCCATTCCCTACCATGTGGGTCCGGCACTGTATAATACCAAAGTAATGATAGAAAAGATTGGTGAATTTAATTATTGTTGGGGATGATAATTGTTGACGACGTCAAAACTCTGTCAATTCGAATGATTCTAGATAAGTAATTGAAATAAAAGATTCTAGATAAGTAACTCCGGGAATTCGAATGATTCTATGAAACACAGTTTCTTTAAGTTCGATTTTCGTGCCACTCAAAAGCTTCGAGACTATTGGAGCACGGTGAACTCCCAGGATACAACGACCGTGTATTTGGAAGAAGCTTTCCAAATACCAAGCGAACTCTAAGAGAGATATGAGCAAATATGTGAATGTTCTTTTTTTCTCTAGAATGCTTGTGTTTTTTCTGTGTTGAATGAACTAACCCAAGACCCCTATTTATAGTAGAGGGGAGAATGTCAAAATAAAATCAATTTGATTTTCAAAATTCAAATTAGATTTTATTTTGATATTATCTCAATCATATCTCAATAATATTTGATAGATTTTCTACATATTTGAATCCGATTTGAATTTCAAAATTAATCAAGAATATTCTCTCAATATTCTGCAGATTTTTATTAAAGTTTCTAGAACTTTCCACAGACCGGGCTTCTCACGGGGTAGTCCCGTTTTGATTCTATCAAATAAACCCAAATCCAACAATCTCGCACAAGAATCAAAACAGGGTCTTGAGTTAGGTGAACCTAAATGCATCTCATGCAACTAATGCATTGTATGCAAATGAAATGCAAAATTCTCTCATAGAGAGTTTACTGTATCCAGAAAGATAGTTTTACCTTTGAACCTTCTGTAGTGAAATACTATCGGATGTACTTGCTAAACAGCGAACGTGATGTCTTGAACTATTCAGCTTTTGTATACACCAAGACAACAATACTCACGCAACACCCTCTCTCTCTCTCTTCCGTTAGTCCATTTGTTGCGCCCATTATGGCCCTGGGACAGCACCTGGTAGATTTCATCAAGTACTCTAGAGAATTAGCCCTTTTGTCATTTTCATAGAAGCGGCCCACTTCATACTTGATATAGGAGATTTCTTTTTGAGAATATCTCAATATTCTTCACTCTTGTAGGAGATAAGAGAATCTTTAAGAGTATAAACTCAATCTTACCAATTTGTATCATTCTTATTATAGAAATGTGAAGAGACATCAGTCTCGAGAGTGATCCCATCGATCCCCCCACAATTCGGTTGTCCCATTGAACCTAACACTGGTGGTTTGTCCAGATAGGTTGGGTTGCCATCATGGTGGTTTGTCATTCTATGGGCTTTAATCTCATTTCCCTCGATAATATTTCTACCTGATCTCTGTTAAGGTCTTTGATTAGATGATCATCCAAAATATCTTTTGATCTCACAAAATCAATAGATATGACACCATCTGTTAGTAATTTTCTAACGGAATTATGTCATATATGGATGTGTCGCGACTTTCCCTTATAAACATGCCTTTTTGCCCTTCCTATTGCAGACTCACTATCGCAATGTATGCAAATTCCAGACACCGGTTTAGGCCATATAGGAATATTCTCAAGAAAGTTTCGAAGCCACCCAGCTTCTTCACCAGCAAGGTCTAAAGCTATGAATTCAGATTGCATAGTGGATCTTGCAATACACGTTTGCTTAGAAGATTTCCACAAAATAGCACCTCCACCAACAACGAATATATAAACACTTGTGGATTTATTCTCATTCGAATCTGAGATCCAGTTCGCATCAGAATATCCTTCTAATACTGCTGGATATCTTGTATAGTGCACTCCATAATTCTCAGTATACCTTAGATATCTAAGGAGTCTAATTATGGCCTTCCAATGATCACAACTTAGATTGAAAGTATATCTGCTAAGCCTATTCACAGTATTAGCAATATCCAACCTTGTGCTATTCATAAGATGCATTAAGATTCCTATGATTTTGGAATAGTCTAATTATTGAACTCCCTCACCGTGATGTTTTTTCAAATGAGAATTAACATCAATTGGAGTTCTGGCCTCAGAATTTTCATCTTTGTCAAATCTCTCTAAGATTTGTTTTATATAGTGACTTTGGGATAACACATAATCGTCTTGTGTCTTGATAATTCTCATACCAAGTATTACATCTGCTATTTCCAAATCTTTCATATCAAAGTAATTTGATAACATGGTTTTCGTAGCTTTAATCACCTTATCACTACTACAGTGATGATCATATCATCTAGGTAAAGATAGATAATCACAAATTCTGTCTCGTTACCTTTGACATATATGCACTTGTCAACCTCGTTGACTCGAAATCCATTTGACAGAATTACGTTATCAAACTTCGCATGCCATTGTTTCGGAGCTTGTTTAAGTCCATACAAGGATTTCACAAGTTTACACACTTTTTCCTCTTATCCGTGCACTCTGTACCCTTCAGGTTGAAGCATGTATACTTTTTCTTCCAGTTCACCATTTAGAAATGCAGTCTTTACATCCATCTGATGTAATTCTAGATTATGTAAGGCTGCCAAGGCTATAATAAGCCTTATGGATGTTTTCCGAGAGACTGGAGAGTAAACATCGAAGTAATCGATACCCTCAGTTTGTCTATAGCATTTGACTACAAGTCTCGCCTTGTATTTTTCAATAGAACCATCCGGTTTCATCTTTCTTTTGAAGACCCATTTATAACCCAATGGTTTGCATCCTTGTGGAAGATCCACTAGTTCCCAAGTGTGATTTTGTCGGATTGATTCAATCTCACTCTTCACTGCTTCCTTTCAATAAGGAGTTTTGGGAGATGACATATCCTCTTGATATGTATGTGGTTCTTTATCCAACATGAACATTAGATAACCAAAAGAAGTCGGTTTCTTTGCCATTTTACTTCTTCTAGGTTCTTCATCCTCTTCCTTTATTTGCTTAGAAGATTCGTGAATTCTTTGAGATTCTATACCACTTGGATCTAATTCTATCCGAGTCTTGTAGAAAAATACATCTTCAAAAAATAAAGCGTCTCTTGATTCAACGATTGTATTCGCATGTATTTCAGAATTATCTGATTTATACACCAAGAATCGGTAAGCACTCGAATTGTGTGCATAACCAAT
Organism: Tarenaya hassleriana; assembly: GCF_000463585.1. NCBI lineage: Eukaryota > Viridiplantae > Streptophyta > Magnoliopsida > Brassicales > Cleomaceae > Tarenaya > Tarenaya hassleriana. The sequence goes on along the minus strand of NW_010969648.1, from coordinate 119,902 downwards.
AAACACACAGTCTATTGTTTTTGGTCCTAACCTATTTCGTTTAGGAATAGGGATAGGAACCTTAGCCAGACAACCCCATACTCTCAAGTATTTGTAGCTAGGTGATTTGCCTTTCCACAACTCATGGGGTGTTTTGTCGAGCCTTTTATGGGGCACTCTGTTTAATACAAAGTTAACAGAAATCACTGCTTCCCCCTACAAGTTCTGAGGAGATCCAGAACTTATTAACATATCATTCATCATTTCTTTCAGCGTTCTATTTTTGCGTTCAGCAATGCCATTCTGTTCTAGCGTATAAGGGGTTGTAGTTTGATGGATGATGTCATGATCTGCGTACAATTGTGCAAAAGGTGACTCATATCCACCTCCTCTATCGCTTCTCAAAGCTTTGATTTTCTTTCCAAGTTGATTTTCAACTTCGTTTTTATAGAGATTAAACATCTCTATTGCCTCATCTTTACTTCTCATTAAGTAGAGATAACAATATCGAGTACAATCATCAATAAAAGTAATGAAGTACTTCTTTCCACCTCTGGTTTGCATGTATTTCAAATCGCATATATCTGTATGTATTAATTCTAAAGATTCAGTACTTTGTTCAATATTTTTAAACGAAAACTTAGCAAATTTCGGTTCAACGCAGACTTCACACTTGTGGTCTTTGTCCAATTTAAATTTTGGCAGTAGATTAAAAGACATTAATCTTTGCATAGACTTAAGATTCACATGTCCTAATCTACCATGCTATAATCTTGACTCATTCAAGTAAGGAGAAGAAGTAGAAGCTTTATTAATATCATTTGCGGTTATATTGTTTGCCGCATTGGTATTACAAATGGTCATTACATTCATTTTGAACATACCATTTGCTAGATAACCTCTACCAAGGTACACACCATCTTTTGACACTACAACTCTCTCAGATTCAAAAACTAGCTTAAAGTCTTTCTTTGACATCACAGATCCAAAGAGTAGGTTCTTGCGAATGTCTGGCACATGAAGAACCTCAGTGAGTGTCAGCTTCTTTCCAGATGTCATTTTCAAAATGATTGAACCCTTGCCTTCCACTTTGGATGCACCAGATTTTCACATATAGCAGCTTTCTCCGGTGACAGTGTCATAGGTGGTGAACATCCATTTGTTAGCACAAATGTGGTGGGTTGCTCCAGTGTCAATCCACCATTCTCTCGGATTATCTCCGACCATGTTCACTTCTGACACAACTGCTACGAATTCAGACTCCCCATCTTCTACTTCAGCTACATGAGCTTAGATCTTATTCCCAATTTTCTTCTGGGCACCTTCCTTGCGATGGTAACAATCCTTCGCCAGATGTCCAGTCTTGCCACAGGCGTAGCAATTCCCCTTGAATTTCTTGGAGTTGACATTCTTATCAATCTTCTGCCTTTTACTCCCAGCTTTGGCCTTAGTCGTCTCAACGACGTTTGCCTTGGATCCAAACTGCCCGTTCATTTTAAGAATAGGTTGAGACTCCTGTCGAATTCTCACACGACGATACAAATCCTTCAAAGACATATCCTTAGGTTTTTGTCTCATGTCATTCTTGAAACTCGTCCAGGATGGAGGCAATTTTTCAATCAGAGTTTCCACCTGGAACCGTTCATTTACCATGATGCCTTCTCCCCCCAAGTTGTGGAAGATGATTTGCAATTCATCTACTTGTGTGAGCGATTATCAAGAGGCAAGAGATCAGAATAGAAGCTTCGCCCTTGTTTAGCCTCTTTGACCCGATACTTATGATCAATCGCTTTCCAGAGTTGCTTGGCTGTAACATATTTGGAGAAAACACCATACAGTGAATCATCCAAACCATTCAACACAAAGTTCCAACGCATTAAACTGTTATGTTTCCATTGTTGGCAACTAGCTAGAGATTGGGCGTTGCCCTCCTCTGGGATTGGTTCCTTTTCAGTGAGGTACCGTGACAACTTAAGTTGTATTAAGAAAAACAACATCTTTTGTTGCCAGCGTTTGAAATTTTGACCCTTAAATTGTTCAGGTCTCTCATCCGGGCCGATTGGCACAATAGGAATTGTCTGATTTTCGGAGTTCGCAACAACCGAAGTCATTCCTGGTGGGACAATAACGTTCGCAACGTTTGGCACTTGATTATTCACATATGTGCCAGCAGCATCATGATTAATGGGGTTAGTAACCTCTGCTATATGAGGATTTTCATCGATATTCATAGCAGGAATCTCATTCCCTGGAGCAGTATTTGAATCCATGGGATTTCTTGGATTATAAATGGTCTGTGGAATAAATCCAATCATTGTTAGCTTTCACAAAGTTTATAAACTAAACCGAGTTTCACTTAACTTATAAATTGGTTTGGCTCGCTTCCAATGATAGCCGGAGGGTTCATCCCAATTCTCACGTCCTTACTAGAAGGAGGGTATAAAGGGCTAAGACAAAGCTTGCTTCCCCAGCTTACAGAAAAAGTTACGTTCGATTTTGTTTAACTATTTTTTTTTTCCAAAAACGTAATATTCTAATTTTTTTTCCACAAAACACTTTTAAATAAAAGATATTGGACTTTCTCTTATGGACTTTTAGACTAATCTCTTTAAATTGGGTCAAAACAAAACTTTTCAATTTGGGCTTATAATTTTATGATTTTCAATTAACCTCTTTGAATTTAATTTGGGCTTCAATATGGGCTAAATGATAACACGTATTTTGGATGACGTTTTGATATAGAATGTCTAGCGTATTTCATTCTATTTTACATATTTGTAGATATTCTAAGGCATATTTGGCTTCGATATTGCATGGTTGTGTTCTTTGGTGTTTAAATAGGTTTTCACACATAAAAAAGAGCAAAAAGAGTGGAAAACATGGGCTACGGAACATCACAGACGAAACGGAAACATTTGGAGTGTTTCCAGGGAAAACGTGAAGCTCAGGAAATGTCAGATCTTGCAAGTCCGATAACTTTTACTCTACAAGTCCAAATCATGCATTCTCTATATCATTAGAAATCTCTCTTCGATATCTACGCATAGACACCAAGATCACCCAAATCCGATATCGGAGCAGGAAGTTATGAGCGAATTTGTGAAGCCCGTCAAAACTGTTCAGAAACACGACAAGATCGGTTCGGGTTTGGCGAAACGATCGGTTCGACATCGCAGAAATTGGAAAATTGCTCAGAAAGTGCAACCGATCGGTTAGGCTTTGCCGAACCGATCGGTTTGATCCCCAGATTCGGGAAAACTTCCAATTTTGCCCAAACCGAAGGGAAATAAGAGGGGAAAGCCTCTAGGTCGAAAAGAATTCAAGCCTTTTATCAGAAAACACACCTAAAGCACAAAAAAATGAGTGATTATCAAGAGGCAAGAGATCAGAATAGAAGACAAAGATTACGAAGCCGGGAAATCGACTAAGCATTCTTCCTTTCTTCTATTTTACGATGTTTTGTATTATTGATATGAACCCCGACGTCATGATGTTTAGCGAGTAATTCCTCTGTTGTAGGTTAGGGATTTGCTATGTAGGGATCTTTGGTTTTTAATTCCAGACTTTGTGGATTTATTTATTCTATTCGGTTTATTGAGTTGCGTTTAATGCGTTTGATCTTGTTGGTCACTTGATTGAATGAACTTAGGGTTTTAATTCGTATAGACATATGGGATTCTAACCTGGAAATAACTCCATAAATAGAACATGTATTGTATTGAGAGATAAATATTTGCCTTGGGATTATGATAGCGTTCATTCATGTATCCAGGGTTTTAGACTATTGAATCGAGAGATTAGTATGATAAAACCTGGATAATGAGGTTAGACTCGAGAGGGTTAATCTCTACTTTAGAACTTGAATTCCCTGAATCAGATAGATAAACCACTTAGTTTGCATCTTTTGAAATATCCTTGCACGTAAAGCAATCCCGAAGCCTGCAGTGTTTTGCCATTGATAGTTTATCGTTTGTTTTTATTATTTGCTTTTGATACATTCTCATCATTCTCATATTTTCTCTAGATCTAGATTTGGATTGGAATCTGATTCAGTTGTCTACTTGTCCTTGTGTTCGACCCTAGTTGCTACACACGATCCGTACACTTGCGGTTAATTATTGAGTCTAGGATATTATTACTTGATCAAATTTATACACCTAGATTTGCGACATCAAGTTTTTGGCGCCGTTGCCGGGGATAATTTAGGCAATTAGATTAGATTTCTACTTAGTCTGGGTCTATTTTTTTTGCTTTTCTTTTGTGTTTTTTTTCTCTACGTCTCCTTTCTCCTTTGTTTTCTCTTGTGTGTGCAGGCACGTCCTTTTTAAGAGTATGAATAGAGAATCGTGGATATGAGCTATTTTATGAATGACCCATACGCCAACCCTTATGATCCGGGTTGGATGGACTATCCCGATCTCTCTTATGATGCATACATAGATGTTTCGCAGTGGGATTTCAACTACCACCAGAATCAAGGATCCTATCAGTTTCAGATTTATCAGTCTATACCTTCGTATCACTACGATCAGGGCAATGAGACACATTATCATTTTGAAGGATCACTCTAGGAAGCATATGCCACTCCATCGTTCGCAACTAAGCAGGAGATAGATTCTGAGATAAATTCCTTACTTCTTCGGTTTTTGCAGGGACAAAATGAATTCTTGAACTATATGCAATCACTACGCGAGTCCCAGTCCAACAGAACTGCTAAAATCGTCTCCCAGTGGCTAGAGACCTTTATGAAGCGACCAGAAATTGACTCCAAAGAGTATCTTAACACCATATCGATGAAAGACGTGGAATAATCAGGTGAGTGTTCTAATGCTTATTTGGTTATATGTCTGACTTTTTTTATCGCAGATGAGCATTTAAGGACGAACTACGAAGAGACAAAACCGAAATATGTGCCTCCACCGCCAAGACCACCAACGGTTCCGTTCCCTTCATGCCTAAAGAAACACAAGGAAGACGTTCAATTTGATCAACCATGTTCACAAAAGCGAAAATTCGAGGTGAAATCACATAAGGTTGAACTGGTTGTTTACTCGTCCGAGACCATTCCCATCTCGGGTCGAGTAGTCCCCCAAACTGATATTCAAGGAGATCCACTACCTCTTCCATCAGACTTCCATCCTGACGCTCAATTTGCACCACTCAATCTTCGGTCGATCGATAAGGTAAATGAAGAACTACATCACATCGATCGAAGCCATACCAAGTCGGGTGAGTTTGTCCCATCTAATCTCATTCCACCTAAAACCATTCCTCCAAGAAGCATTCCCCCTGAACCCCCTCCCACATGAGCAAGACGAGTCAAGCTAAGGACCTTAAACAAGCGCTTCCGGGAGGCAACCCGAGTTTTAGGTTAGTTTTTCTTTCCTTTCTTTTTCTTCCACATGAGCAAGACGAGTCAAGCTAAGGACCTTAAACAAGCGCTTCCGGGAGGCAACCCGAGTTTTAGGTTAGTTTTTCTTTCCTTTCTTTTTCTTCTTGCATCGGATATTGGTTTGTGTCTCTTATCACCAGGTTGAGTTCTAATGAGGAGCTATTGAGGAGGCAAGGAAGCTAGCTATGCGATAGACGTAGGCAGACTTAAGTGCGAGTGAACGAACGTCGCGAGCTAAGTATTCTTTTCCCTTTTTGATTTACTTCTCTCTTGACTCATCTTATTGGTTGCCTCTACTACATGAGAATTGACACCGAGGACAGTGTCTAGTTCAAGTCTGGGGGAGGATTCGTCTAACGCCAAACCATATCCATATAGAGTAGTGTTGCATGCATTTTTCTCTTTTATTTTCACTTTTTAGTTGCATGTGCATATAGGATGCATTAGGATCATATAGTTTGTTGTTAGGATTGTGCATTATCATATAGTGTTTAGGACATATAAAATCACGTGCAGAAAACCGTTTTGAGCATTGATGTGATGATCTATGGCATGAGAGAGTAGAAACGTCCTGAAAACACTGTGATCCATTGAACGTGGTTATGTTTTGTTGAATTGATTGCTTGACCTTTAGGATTGTTTAGAATGGCTTGTGGGATAGAAATCGTTGGTTGGAACCCATGGGACCGATGTTGTCTAGCCAAGTAGAAAAGTTTCTATAAGAACCTTTCCATGTTTGCTGAAATCGGTAAAATTTGTTATCAAATGTATTCTTATTTCTTTATGTGCAGAAAAAGATAGTGAGCATCTCAGCACTCCGCTGTCATTATCTCGTCAACGAAAATCGTTCGAGGACATGAGTGCATCGATTTGATGGTTCGGGTCTAAGTTGTGGGTCGGGTTATCCAATAAACAAAATCGAAAAAAAAATTGATTAGGAACCCTTCAACTTCAACGTCCTAGGAACCCGAGATGCTAGCAAAAAAAGAGAGAGAGAAAGTCTAGCTAGATGAGAAAAAAAAAGAGAGAAAGAGAAAAAGAATGAATGCCGAAAGCGTAGACTAGATACGATTAGTTAGAATGGTGTAATAGGTTCGAGAAACATGCTTGGTAGATGATTGAAGTTCTTGGACTAGTTCTGGATAGCGGTATAGATCCCATGGCTAGGAAAGATTATCCTTTAGAGAGGGAGATCATACTAGACAGACTTGATCATTGTTTACAGGGATCTAGGTCGGATAGAGGTTTCGCTCTCGATTATCATTTTGAATTATGTCATTGTCTCGCACTCCTTTCAGATTGTTTTTCACGGAATATTTGCTCGATGACGAGCAAAAGTTTAAGTCTGGGGGAGTTTGATAACACGTATTTTGGGTGACGTTTTGATATAGGATGTCTAGCGTATTTCACTCTATTTTACATATTTGTAGACATTCTAGGGCACATTTGGCTTCGATATTGCATGGTTGTGTTCTTTGGTGTTTAAATACGTTTTCACGCATAAAAAGAGCAAGAGGAGTGGAAAACATGGGCTACGGAACATCACGGACGAAACGGAAACATTTGGAGTGTTTCCAGGGAAAACGTGAAGCTCAGGAAACCTCAGATCTTGAAAGTCCGATAACTTTCACTCTACAAGTCTAAATCATGCATTCTATATATCATTGGAAAGCTCTCTTCGATATCTACGCATAGCCCAAGATCACCCAAATCCGATATCGGAGCAGGAAGTTATGAGCGAATTTGTGAAGCCCGTCAAAACTGCTAAGAAACACGACAAGATCGGTTCGGGTTTGGCGAAACGATCAGTTCGGCATCGCAGAAATTAGAAAATTGCTCAGAAAGTGCAACCGATCGGTTTGGCTTTGCCGAACCGATCGGTTTGACCCTCAGATTCGGAAAAACTTTCAATTTTGCCCAAACCGAAGGGAAATAAGAGGGGAAAGCCTCTAGGTCGAAAAGAATTCAAGCCTTTTATCAGAAAACACACCTAAAGCACAAAAAAAATGAGCGATTATCAAGAGGCAAGAGATCAGAATAGAAGCTTTAACGAAGCCGGGAAATCGACTAAGCATTCTTCCTTTCTTCTATTTTACGATGTTTTGTATTATTGATATGAACCCCGACGTCATGATGTTTAGCGAGTAATTCCTCTGTTGTAGGTTAGGGATTTGCTATGTAGGGATCTTTGGTTTTTAATTCCAGACTTTGTGGATTTATTTATTCTATTCGGTTTATTGAGTTGCGTTTAATGCGTTTGATCTTGTTGGCCACTTGATTGAATGAATTTAGGGTTTTAATTCGCATAGACATATGTGATTCTAACCTGTAAATAACTCAATAAATAGAACATGTATTGTATTGAGAAATAAATATTTGCCTAGGGATTATGATAGCGTTCATTCATGCATCCAAGGTTTTAGACTATTGAATCGAGAGATTAGTAGGATAAAACCTGGATAGGGAGGTTAGACTCGAGAGGGTTAATCTCTACTTTATAGATTGAATTCCCTGAAACAGATAGATAAATCACTTAGTTTGCATCTTTTGAAAGATCCTTGCACGTAAAGCAATCCCGAAGCCTGTAGTGTTTTGCCATTGATAGTTTATCGTTTGTTTTTATTATTTGCTTTTGATACATTCTCATCATTCTCATATTTTCTCTAGATCTAGATTTGGATTGGAATCTGATTCAGTTGTTTACTTGTCCTTGTGTTCGATCCTAGTTGCTACACACGATCCGTACACTTGCGGTTAATTATTGAGTCTAGGATATTATTACTTGATCAAATTTATACACCTAGATTTGCGACATCAAGTTTTTGGCGCCGTTGTCGGGGACAATTTAGGCAATTAGATTAGATTTCTACTTAGTCTGGGTCTATTTTTTTTGCTTTTCTTTTGTGTTTTTTTTTCTCTACGTCTCCTTTCTCCTTTGTTTTCTCTTGTGTGTGCAGGTACGTCCTTTTTAAGAGTATGAATAGAGAATCGTGGATATGAGCTATTTTATGAATGACCCATACGCCAACCCTTATGATCCGGGTTGGATGGACTATCCCGATCTCTCTTATGATGCATACATAGATGTTTCACAGTGGGATTTCAACTACCACCAGAATCAAGGATCCTATCAGTTCCAGATTTATCAGTGTATACCTTCGTATCACTACGATAAGGGCAATGAGACACATTATCATTTTGAAGGATCACTCTAGGAAGCATATGCCACTCCATCGTTCGCAACTAAGCAGGAGATAGATTCTGAGATAAATTCCTTGCTTCTTCAGTTTTTGCAGGGACAAAATGAATTCTTGAATTATATGCAATCACTACGCGAGTCTCAGTCCAACTGAACTGCTAAAATCGCCTCCCAGTGGCAAGAGACCTTTATGAAACGACCAGAAATTGACTCCAAAGAGTATCTTAACACCATATCGATGAAAGACGTGGAATAATCTGAGTTAGAGTTACCACAGGTCATAAAAAAAGGTGAGTGTTTTAATGCTTATTTGGATTATATGTCTGACTTTTTTTATCGCAGATGAGCATTTAAGGACGAACTACGAAGAGACAAAACCGAAATATGTGCCTCCACCGCCAAGACCACCAACGGTTCTGTTCCCTTCATGCCTAAAGATGTTGGTTTAGTGCTCTATGATGTACTGATTATGAGCTTTGTTCAGATACATTCGATGTATTGATACTTTCTATGTGATTTTATGAGAGTATTTTATTCATTACATGTTCTTGCATGCTAGATCTGTTATGAAATCCATGTATCATTAGGAATGATACTAAACTCCCTAGTCTTATGTCGTTATGGGAATAACGACATAATAAGACTAGTATGATGTGTGATTGATGATCACATAGATGATCATAGGTATTGGATACGATCACGATCATAGGTATTCGTTGGAGAACGGAATACTGGAATGACCCGCATGAGATTGTCACATGGACTAGAGTCATGACTAGAATCTCATATGACGGTTCCATGATTGGATCCTAAGACCTGAGATATCTACGGAATCCAACATGAGGAGTTGCGGGCTTTGAATACGTCAAACGTCCTGCGTAACAGGAGGACTATAAAGGCGTGTATCAGGTACGAAACGAATCATGTACTGGATTGTAGATAGTCAAGACGGGATTTGTACCTCTCGTAAAAGAGAGAGATATCGCTGGGCCCCTCGCGTGAGCGAGACTGTAGAAATGTGTGACCGCACTATAGACGAACGTCGTCTATTTCAAACAGTCGAACTCAGTTAACGAGAAAGCAGTCGAATCAGATAAGGTGGCTTGTCCATGCCTTATGTTCGACATATGATATCGCGATACAAAAGGATCATCAACCGGAATCATCACTGGCGTTCGTAAGATCACGAACAAACTCTATTCGAGATAGGTAGTCATAATGTCTTGCTAGAGACCGCCTATGACTTGTATTACCGGAATGGAGATTCTGCATTTTACTGCTATTCCGGATGAGCCTACAGGGTCACACACAATAGGGATGGACAAGTACGTGTGCTAAATTATCCCGATGAGGAATCCTAATTGGATTGAGATTCCTAATTGGAATAGGAATCCTAATGGGATTAGGAATCCTATTATGTATAGGAATCCTAATGAGATTAGAATTCTATTACATCTAGGAAACCTAATGAGATTAGAATTCTAATAGGTTTAGGAAACCTAATTAGATTAGGATTCCTAGTAATCTATTCCTTGGCAAATTAGGATTTTGGAAAGTCTATATAAAGAGAATGTCTTCTAGGGTTTTAAAAAAAGAAAGAAAAAGAAGAAGAAAAATTAATACATATTTTTCAGTTTAGAATTAGATTCTAAGCTTTGAAAAATAAAACCCTAAGCCTCCAAAAACCTTGCACACAAGAGAGATCGAGATCTCTAGTCCTAGCAGACAAGTTCCAAGGTGTTGGAATCCATCCCGACGTGTGGATACGTGCAGAGGGCGAGGTATTCTTCCTGCCTAAAGTGATCGGACGAACAGATCAATTGATACAAGCCCCG
>NW_010969648.1:101083-102572 GCF_000463585.1 Tarenaya hassleriana | reverse complement strand
CTATTGAAATCGTAGAAACGTTAAGAACGCTTACCTCAATCGATCCGGGGCCTGTCTCTATCGATGAATCGTTCTGATCACGAAAGGCAGGAAGATTACCTCGCCCTCTACACGTATCCACACCTCGGGATGGATTCCAACGATTGGAACTTGTCTGCTAGGACTCGAATCTCTGATCAGGCCCCGGATCGATTGAGGTAAGCGTTCTTAACGTTTCTACGATTTCAATAGCAGCATGGTTCTAGGGTTCTATAATTTTTGTTTTACATCCGCTGCGCAAACCCTAGAATCGATCTCTTAGGAATAGGATTCGCTCATGAGATCCCAGGAAACCCAACAAAAGAAACACAAGGAAGACGTTCAATTTGATCAACCATGTTCACAAAAGCGAAAATTCGAGGTGAAATCACATAAGGTTGAACTGGTTGTTTACTTGTCCGAGACCATTCTCATCTCGGGTCGAACAGTCCCCCAAACTGATATTCAAGGAGATCCACTACCTCTTCTATCGGACTTCCATCCTAACACCCAATTTGCACCACTCAATCTTCGGTCGATCGATAAGGTAAATGAAGAACTACATCACATCGATCAAAGCCATACAAAGTCGGGTGAGTTTGTCCCATCTAATCTCATTCCACCTAAAACCATTCCTCCAAGAAGCATTCCCCCTGAACCCCCTCCCACATGAGCAAGACGAGTCGAGCTAACGACCTTAAACAAGCGCTTCCGGGAGGCAACCCGAGTTTTTAGGTTAGTTTTTCTTTCCTTTCTTTTTCTTTTTGCATCGGATATTGGTTTGTGTCTCTTATCACCAGGTTGAGTTCTAATGAGGAGCTGTTGAGGAGGCAAGGAAGCTAGCTATGCGATAGACGTAGGCAGACTTAAGTGCGAGTGAACGAACGTCGTGAGCTAAGTATTCTTTTCTCTTTTTGACTCATCTTATTGGTTGCCTCTACTAGATTAGAATTGACACCGAGGACAGTGTCTAGTTCAAGTCTGGAGGAGGATTCGTCTAACGCCAAACCATATCTATTTAGAGTAGTGTTGCATGCATTTTTTTTCTTTTCACTTTTTAGTTGCATGTGCATATAGAATGTTCTAGGATCATATAGTTTGTTTTTAGGACTATGCATTTACATATAATGTTTAGGACATATAAGATCACGTGCATAAAACCCGTTTTGAACATTGATGTGATGATTTATGGCATGAAAGAGTAGAAACGTCTTGAAAACATGGTGATCCGTTGAACGTGGCTAAGTTTTGTTGAATTGATTGCTTGACCTATAGGATTTTCTAGAATGGTTTGTGGGATAAAAATCGTTGGTTGGAACCCATGGGACCGATGTTGTCTAGTCAAGTAGAAAAGTTTCTATAAGAACCTTTTCCCATATTTGCTGAAATCGATAAAGTCTATTATCAAATGCATTCTTACTTCTTCATGTGTAGAAAAAGATAGTGAGCATCTCGACACTCCGCTGTCATC
>NW_010969648.1:100243-101035 GCF_000463585.1 Tarenaya hassleriana | reverse complement strand
GGTCTAAGTTGTGGGTCGGGTTATCCAATAAACAAAATCGAAAAAAAAAAATTGATTAGGAACCCTTCAACTTCAACATCCTAGGAACCCGAGATGCTAGCAAAAAAAAAAAAAGAGAAAGTCTAGCTAGATGAAAAAAAAGAGAGAGAAAGATAAAAAGAATGGATGCCGAAAGCGTAGACTAGATACGATTAGGTAGAATGGCGTAATATATTCGAGAAACATGCTTGATAGATGATTGAAGTCCTTAGATTGGTTCTAGTTAACGGTATAGATCCCATGGCTAGGAAATATTATCCTTTAGAGAGGGAGATCATACTAGACAAACTTGATCATTGTTCATGGGGATCTAGGTCGGATAGAGGTTTCGCTCTCGATTATCATTTTGAATTATGTCATTGTCTCGCCCTCCTTTCAGATTGTTTTTCACGAAGTATTTGCTCGAGGACGAGCAAAGGTTTAAGTCTGGGGGAGTTTGATAATACGTATTTTGGGTGACGTTTTGATATAGGATGTGTAGCGTATTTCACTCTATTTTACATATTTGTAGGCATTCTAGGACACATTTGGCTTCGACATTACATGGTTGTGTTCTTTGGTGTTTAAACAGGTTTTCACGCATAAAAAGAGCAAAAGGAGTGGAAAACATGGGCTACGGAACATCACAGACGAAACGGAAACATTACTTCGTGAAAAACAATCTGAAAGGAGGGCGAGACAATGACATAATTCAAAATGATAATCGAGAGCGAAACCTCTATCCGACCTAGATCCCCATGAACAATGATCAAG
>NW_010969648.1:71606-81538 GCF_000463585.1 Tarenaya hassleriana | reverse complement strand
GGTCTAAGTTGTGGGTCGGGTTATCCAATAAACAAAATCGAAAAAAAAAAATTGATTAGGAACCCTTCAACTTCAACATCCTAGGAACCCGAGATGCTAGCAAAAAAAAAAAAAGAGAAAGTCTAGCTAGATGAAAAAAAAGAGAGAGAAAGATAAAAAGAATGGATGCCGAAAGCGTAGACTAGATACGATTAGGTAGAATGGCGTAATATATTCGAGAAACATGCTTGATAGATGATTGAAGTCCTTAGATTGGTTCTAGTTAACGGTATAGATCCCATGGCTAGGAAATATTATCCTTTAGAGAGGGAGATCATACTAGACAAACTTGATCATTGTTCATGGGGATCTAGGTCGGATAGAGGTTTCGCTCTCGATTATCATTTTGAATTATGTCATTGTCTCGCCCTCCTTTCAGATTGTTTTTCACGAAGTATTTGCTCGAGGACGAGCAAAGGTTTAAGTCTGGGGGAGTTTGATAATACGTATTTTGGGTGACGTTTTGATATAGGATGTGTAGCGTATTTCACTCTATTTTACATATTTGTAGGCATTCTAGGACACATTTGGCTTCGACATTACATGGTTGTGTTCTTTGGTGTTTAAACAGGTTTTCACGCATAAAAAGAGCAAAAGGAGTGGAAAACATGGGCTACGGAACATCACAGACGAAACGGAAACATTTGAAGTGTTTCCAGGGAAAACGTGAAGCTCAGGAAACGTCAGATTTTGCAGGTCCGATAACTTTCACTCTACAAGTCCAAATCATGCATTCTCTATAACATTGGAAAGTTCTCTTCGATATCTACGCATAGACACCAAGATCACCCAAATCCGATATCGGAGCAGGAAGTTATGAGCGAATTCGTGAAGCCCGTCAAAACTGCTCATAAACACGACAAGATCGGTTCGGGTTTAGCGAGACGATCGGTTCGACATTGCAGAAATTGGAAAATTGCTCAGAAAGTGTAACCGATCGGTTTGGCTTTGCCGAAACGATCGGTTCGACCCCCAGATTCGGGAAAACTTCCAATTTTGCCCAAACCAAAGTGAAATAAGAGGGGAAAGCCTCTAGGTCGAAAATCATTCAAGCCTTACACAGAGAATACACCATAGAGCACACAAAAGGGGGCTATTATCAAGAGGCAAGAGATTGGAGTAGAAGACGGAGATCACGAAGCCGAGAAATCGACTAAGCGTTCCCATTTCCTTCTATTTTACGATGTTTTGTATTATTGATATGAACCCTGACGTCTCGATGTTTAGCGAGTAGTTTCCTTGCTGTGGGTTAGGGATTTGCTATGTAGGGATCTTTGGTTTTTAATTCCAGACTATGTGGTATTATTTATTTTATTCAGTTTATTGAGTTGTTCTTAATGCGTTTGATCTTGTTGGCCACTTGATTGAATGAACTTAGGGTTTTAATTCGCATACACATATGTTCTAACCTGGAAATAACTCAATAAATAGAACATGTATTGCATTGAGAGATGAATATTTGCCTAGGGATTATGATAGCATTCGTTCATGCATCCAGGATTTTAGACTATTGAATCGAAAGATTAGTAGGATAAAGCCTGGATAGTGAGGTTAGACTCGAGAGGGTTAATCTCTACTTTAGAGCTTGAATTCCCTGAATCGGATAGATAAACCACTGAGTTTGCATCTTTTGAAAGACTCTTGCATGTAAAACAATCCCGAAGCCTGCAGTGTTTTGCCATTGATAGTTTATCGTTTGTTTTTATTATTTGCTTTTGATACATTCTCATCATTCTCATATTTTTTCTAGATCTAGATTCGGATTGGAATCTGATTCAGTTGTTTACTTGTTCCTGTGTTCGACCCTAGTTGCTACACACGATCCGTACACTTGCGGTTAATTTTGAGTCCAGGAATTTATCACTTGATCGAAATTTATTCACCTAGATTTGCGACATCACTAAACTCTTTGAATTTAATTGGGCTAATATTCAATATTAAATTTGGACCTTAAATTCAATTGGGCTTAGACTCATTAATATTTGGACAAGAAAAACAACTATTTGGTTTTTTTTTTCCAACACTTTTTCTAATTGCTTTTTAGATCCAAATTCGTATGAGATTTTATACCGAAATTAAAAAGAGATTTAGGCACTTACTCCAGAAGATTGTTGGGGACGACAGTTGTTGACGACGGCAAAACTCCGACAATTCGAACGATTCCAGATAAGTACTTGAATTAAAAGATTATTTTGTCGAGGCATGTGAAACACAGTTTCCTTAAGTTCGATTTCCGTGCCACCTTTAAAGCTTCGAGGCTATTGGAGCACGGTGAACTCCCAGGATACAACGACCGCGTATTTGGAAGAAGCTTTCCAAATACCAAGCGAACTCTAAGAGAGATATGAGCAAATATGTGAATGCTCTTTTTTTCTCTAGAATGCTTGTTTTTCTTTGTGTTGAATAAACTAACCCAAGACCCCTATTTATACTAGAAGAGAGAATCTCAAAATAAAATCAATTTGATTTTCAAAATTCAAATTAGATTTTATTTTGATATTATCTCAATCATATCTCAATCATATTTGATAGATATTCTGCAGATTTGAATCCGATTTGAATTTCAAAATCAATCAAAAATATTCTCTCAATATCTTGTAGATTTTTATTAAAGTTTCTAGAACTTTCCACGGATCGGGATTCTCACGGGCTAGACCCGTTTTGATTCTATCAAATAAACTCAAATCCAACAATTATAATATAATACGAGTTTCAACAGAAGCCAATGGGTGTCAGATATTACAACTGAAGTTAAACACGGTTCGGTCTTGCAGATGTAGAGTTTTTTGGATGAAATGTGCATCTATTTACCAAAAAATTACGGTTTGTAGTTTACAAAATGGATTTAAAACCGGTTAGCAACTCTTTGAATTTAATTTGGTCATCAATATGGGCTAAACTCTTTGAATTTAATTGGGCTAATATTCAATATTAAATTTGGACATTAAACTCAATTGAGCTTAGACTCATTAATATTTGGACAAGAAAAACAACTATTTGGTTTTTTTTCTAACACCTTTTTTTTAACCTAGTTGTTTTTTAGATCCAAATTCGTGTGAGGTTTTATACCGAAATTAAAATGAGATTTAGACACTTACCCGAAAAGTTTGCCTCGTGTTAACCATGAATCGAACTTAAGATTGTTGGGGACGATAATTGTTGACGACGGTAAAACTCCGGCAATTCGAACGATTCTAGATAAGTACTGAATTAAAAGATTATTTTGTCGAGGCTTGCAGTTTCTTTAAGTTCGATTTCCGTGCCACCTCTAAAGCTTCGAGGCTATTGGAGCACGGTGAACTCCTAGGATACAACGACCGCGTATTTGGAAGAACCTTTTCAAATACCAAGCGAACTCTGAGAGAAATATGAGCAAATATGTAAATGCTCTTTTTTTCTCTAGAATGCTTGTTTTTTTTTTTCTGTTTTGAATGAACTAACCCAAGATCCCTATTTATAGTAGAGGAGAGAATATCAAAATAAAATCAATTTATTTTCAAAATTCAAATTAGATTTTATTTTGATATTATTTCAATCATATCTCAATCATATTTGATAAATTTTCTACAGATTTGATTCTGATTTGAATTTCAAAATCAATCAAGAATATTCTCTCAATATTCTACTGTTTTTTTATCAAAGTTTTTAGAACTTTCCACGGATCGGACTTCTCACGGGCTAGACCCATTTTTATTCTATCAAATAAACCTAAATCCAACAATTATAATATAATACGAGTTTCAACAGAAGCCAATGGGTGTCAGATATTACAACTGAAGTTAAACATGGTTCGATCCTGCAGATGTAGAGTTTTTTTGGATGAAATGTGCATCTATTTACCAAAAAATTACGGTTTGTAGTTTACAAAACGGATTTAAAACCGGTTAGCAAAATAGAACTTTTATGCGTATTGTTTTCCTAACAAAAAACATATCAAGGAGACCTTGTGATATAGAACCAATCTTGTAGTAGCGGATTTTCGCGAGATTGCATGCTCGTTTTATAAGATAATGTTCCGAACAAGCCGATCCAGCTTTTTGATGAAAGCTGGCAGTTGGGTGCTCTGTGCACAGAAGATCCTATTGTTTTTCTCCTGCCAAACAAGATAAAACAATGTTTGTAGTACTATTCTTTCTATTGCAGCTCGTTGTCGTGTCCGATCAGTTGCCGACTCCTTAATCCCGCGAATAATCTGATGTAGTAAAAATGGGGGATTATACCAAATCATCTCTGCAAAGTGGCGCTATATATAGGAGTTAAATTTACGTTGAATGAATAGGTGGTTGTGCGTCTCGCCATCGCCATCCTACTTGAGTTGAGCATTACTATGAGTTACTTTTGCTAGGGGAAAACAAATGGAAACAGTCGTTTAATATTTTATATATATATAGAGAGATATTATTATGAGTTACTGGTGATCGATATATATTTGTGACGCCAAGGAGTTTGGTGATTGCCCTCATGCCCTCACACATACAATGTGTTATCAACATTTAATTTAATTTAAGCATATATATGCTTGATGACACGTAGCAAACGGCTCAATGGACTGTACAATCATCAACATTTAATTCAAAGGAAAATCACAAAAAAATACATTGTAATATTCATTAAAAAAATTATGTACTTTTTTTTTACAAAACCCCCTATATTTATATTTATTCATCGAAATATATTTGTATTCTTCAGATATAAAATAAATACTGTATTTTTTGTTACCAAACAAATCATATACTAACAAATAAGCCTATAAACGCAAACACAAAAAAAGCACGATAAAAAATCTATCCAAACCTAATCCAACCGTTATATACACGAATCGAATCGAACCGATTAAAATAATATATCAGATTGGATATGAATATTTTAAATCCGAAATAACAAAAACCCGAAATAACTACAAAACAATTAAATCGAATTTGAATTAATCGTAACTGAATATAACCGTTTATCTACCTATATATCATCAATTAATATCCAATATATTCTACATTTAATTAGAAAAATTAATATAATGATATTGAATTCACTCGAATTTTAAATATTTATATCCAATCTGGTATATTATTTTAATCAATTCGGTTTGGTTCGGGTATATATATCGATCAGGTTCGATTCGGTTATTTCGGATTTGAAATATTCATATCCTATATGATATATTATTTCAATCGGTTCGGGTATATATCAGTTAGGTTAGGTTCAGATAGATTTTTTACTGTATTTTTTGGCTTTTGCGTTTAGGGACTTATTTGCTAAAATTTATAAAGTACATGCATATTTCGGTGAATAAGTAAATATAAGATATGTTTGGTAATAAAAAAAAGTATATGATTTTTTTGTGTAATATCTAAAGAGTACATATATATTTCGGTTAATAAGTATAAGTTTAGAGTTTTTTTGTAATAAAAAATTATAAGATTTTTTTTTACCAATATTTGAAAATACAGAATTTTTTGACGATTTTTTCTTAATTTAATTGTATTGTATTTTTATATTTTTAGTCTTGTTTCATTTCATTTCTTTTTATTTTTGTGATTTCCCTTTTCTTTTTTTCAATTGTTTCATTTTGTAACTCTAATTTATGATTAGTTTTGGTTCCCTTGCTTGCTATTTTATTTTTATGTTATTTGTGTATTATATTTTCATTAATAAAAATAAAAAAAAATGTAGAAAATTCAGTCGAGGGCCCTCCACTAGGAGTGGTCATTTCGGATTTCGGTTCAGTTATTTCGGAATCGGTTATTTCAATTACAAAAAATTATACCCAAACGGTTATATAGATTTAATCGGTTCGATTCGGTTCGGTTCGGTTTGATTCGGTTCGGTTTTTGCACAATAAAATTATAACTAAATGGTTTTATCTATCGGTTTATTCGATTCGGTTATGATTAATTTAAAAAAGAAAGAATATTAATCTTCCAAAAACTTCAAAATGATCAATCCAAATCAATCTACTAAATGATTAATCCTCAAAAAATTACAAAAGGTCTACAAAAAATTCAAATTCTATCATAATATTAATCCTCCAAAATGATATCTTTCAAAATGATCAATCCAAATATTTAAAATACAAAATATGAATAATCCAAAATGATCAATCCAAGGCTGCATTTATTTGATTTTGATAATTCTCTTAAATTCCTCTGAAAGAAAACATTTTCCTTGTTTGAATTTAAGAGTGATTGAAGGTGTTCCACTAGTCCTGTTTCTTTCGTTGAGAAATAGAATATAACACATCAGTTTTCTTTCACAACACCTTGCATTAAATCATTATAAATACAAATATTTATAATCTTAAATAACTACCCATACAGTTTTAAATTCAAATACAAAAATAACCGAACTACCCATTAACTGTTTGTCTAAATCAGTAGGAGAACTTGAATTATATTTCCAACAACTTCCTCTTTTGATTCATAACACCATATCACCACAATTTTGTTTAAAAAAACACCAATTTCACATTGATCAAACTAATTTCACTTCGAACATATCATACCAAAAGACAACAACCCAAATCTGAGAGAGTGATGACGAAAAATGTTGGCTTAGTGCTCTATGATGTACTGTTGTATGAGTTTTATTATGATACATTCGATATATTGACATTTACTATGGTTATATGGATGAGTGATTGATTCATTACGTATTGTG
This sequence comes from Tarenaya hassleriana, assembly GCF_000463585.1. NCBI lineage: Eukaryota > Viridiplantae > Streptophyta > Magnoliopsida > Brassicales > Cleomaceae > Tarenaya > Tarenaya hassleriana. Next base: position 74,845 of record NW_010969648.1, on the reverse strand, counting down.
CATATTGTAATATGTCATATATCGTTGTGGGAACAATGATGTACTAAGACTAGTATGATGTGTGAGAGATGGTCATAAAGATGATCATGGGTATTGGATACGATCACAATCATAGGTATTCGTTGGAGAACGGAATACTGGATTGACCCGCATGAGATTGTCACTATTGGTTTAGTGCTCTATGATGAACTGTTGTATGAGTTTTCTTTTGATACATTTGATGTATTGACACTTTCTATGGTTTTATGGATGAGTGTTTGATTCATTACGTATTGTGCATACTTTAATATGTTATGAAATCCATGTATTGTTATGAACAATACTAAACTCCCTAGTCATATGTCATTGTGGAAATAATGATATACTAAGACTAGTATGATGTGTGATTGACGATCATAGAGATGATCATAGGTATTGGATACGATCACAATCATAGGTATTCGTTGGAGAACGAAATACTGGATTGACCCGCATGAGATTGTCACATGGACTAGCGTCATGACTTGAATCTCAAATGATGGTTCCACGATTGGATCCTATGACCTGAGATATCTACGGAATCCAACATGACGAGTTGCGTACTTTGAATATGTCAAACGTCCTGCGTAATAGGAGGATTATAAAGGCGTGTATCAGGTACGACACGAATCATGTGCTGGATTGTAGATAGTAAAGATGGGATTTGTATCTCTCGTAAAAGAGAGAGATATCGCTGGGCCCCTCATGTGAACGAGACTGTAGGAACGTGTGGCCGCACTATAGACTGTTGGATTAGTGCTCTATGATGTACTGTTTATGAGCTTTATTTAGATACATTTGATGTATTGATACTTTCTATGGTTTATGAGAGTATTTGATTCATTACATGTTCTTGCATACTAGATGTGTTATGAAATCCATGTATCATTATGAATGATACTTAACTCCCTAGTCTTGTGTCATTATGGGAATGATGACATAATAAGATTAGTATGATGTGTGATTGATGATCATATAGATGATCATAGGAATTTGGATACGATCACAATCATAGGTATTCGTTGGAGAACATTCCATGATTGGATCCTAAGACTTGAGATATCTACGGAATCCAACATGAGGAGTTGCGTGCTTTGAATACGTCTAACGTCCTGCGTAACAGGAGGATTATAAAGGCGTGTATCAGGTACGAAACGAATCATGTGCTGGATTGTAGATAGTCAAGACGGGATTTGTACCTCTCGTAAAAGAGAGAGATATCGCTGGACTCCTCGTGTGAGCGAGACTGTAGAAATGTGTGGCCGCACTATAGACGAACGTCGTCTATTTCAGACAGTCGAACTCAGTGAACGAGAAAGCAGTCGAATCAGATAAGGTGACTTGTCCATGCCTTATATTCGACATCTGATATCGTGATACAAAAGGATCATCAACCGGAATCATCACTGGCGTTCGTAGGATCACGAACAAACTCTATTCGAGATAGGTAGTCATAGTGTCTTGCTAGAGACCGCCTATGACTTGTGTAACCGAAATAAGAGATTTCGTGTTATACTCCTATATCGGATGAGCCTACAGGGTCACACACACACGAAGGGACGAATGCACGAAAAGAGACGAGAAAATCCCGGTGGAGCGGAGGCCAGACTGACCGGTCCAGAAGGTCTGGACCGATCAGTCCAGCTAACCCAGACCGATCGGTCTAGACGTAGACCGGTCGGTCCAGAGGTAACGTGTGAGATGTGGAAATTGTTCCAGACCGATCGGTCCAGACGTTAAAAAGCTCCAGACCGATTTGTCCAGGTCTGGACCGATCGGTCCAGACGTCGGGATTTACTAAACTCGCTCTAATTAGGTTTTTAATGGGGGAAACTTAGGGGAACGCCATCCAACTCTTTTGGCACGATTTTCAGACCCTAGGGAGAGGTTTGGAGAGTGAAAAAGCTAAGAGAAAGATCCCTGAAACCCTTGCGTAAAGAAGAAAGCGTTCTTCAGTCCTAGCAGACAAGTTCCAACCATTGGAATCCTTTCCGCCGTGTGGATACGTATAGAGGGCAAGGTATTCTTCCTGCCTACAGTAATCAGATGCGTTCTTCGATTGATACAGGCCCCGGATCGATTGAGGTAAGCGTTCTAACGTTTCTACAAGATCATGCATGATAGGTTTTAGGGTTTCATCAAAATTTTTGTTTTACATCCGCTGCGCAAACCCTAGAACTGATCTCTTAGGAATTAGATTCGCTCTTGAGATCTCAGGAAAACCCAACAGTGGTATCAGATCCTGGTTGCTCTGCATGATTTTTGTTAGAACCCGATCACGCACGTTATAGGATTTGAATTGTTTGAATCCGTGTTTTCTTTGATGCTATGCATGATTTGATTATGGATCTAGAGTGATTTTCTATTCATTGTTGCATAGTGTACAAGAGCTTCGAATTCTGAGTTCGCAGGCGAAAACGAGGTCGAATTCGGGTCTTGGGTGTGCCGTATTATCTTGGTGAGGCAAGATGGAGAAATGGTGGTTCTCATAGCTTGAAAGTAAATGCTTGATTTAAGTGTGGTTTCGAAAATCCCTTGTTTATGTAATGCTAAGCGTGTACCTCCCATTACTAGAGCGCCTGTCAAGGCATCGATTGTCCGTAACACGGGCCATGCCAAAGCTGAGCGTGCCGGATTATCTTTGTGAGGCAGGGTGGGAAATCGTGGTTCCCACATCTTGAACATGGTTTACCTTAGGTTAAGTTGTCAAGTTTTGACTTGAGACTTAACGGTACAGATGAGACGAGTATGCAATGATATTTGATATCATAGTCTCATAAAAGGATCTGAGAGTCTCATTGGATGTGATTGACATTAGATGTCTACCTAAATAGCATAAAGATGGGTGTGACAGTCCATTCTTATGCGAAATATGGATCTTAGTCCCATATAGAAAATTATGATAGGGTTATTTTTCTGTATGGGAATATAGCTCGTTTTTTGCATCTATGTTGTCATTGTCTGATGATGGACTAGCTGGTAGTAGTTCATAGATATATAGACACTGATTGATGATGGGCTAGCTGATAGTTGATCATTAATAGAATCTTCATTTGTTTTGTACGTTCTGTTTGTCTTTTTTGTAGGACATGGCGTCAACCGGTAGCGTACCGAGTTTGACAATGCGATCTATCCTTGAGAAGGATAAGCTAACCGGGACAAACTTCTTAGACTGGTATCGGAACTTGAGAATTGTTCTCAAGCACGATAAGAAGTCTTAC
>NW_010969648.1:69979-71145 GCF_000463585.1 Tarenaya hassleriana | reverse complement strand
CGTACCCGGCCCGAACCGAACCGTTAAAACGATATTTTTCCCGACCTGAAACCGCTGTTATTTCCCGAACGGTACCAATTTTAGAGAACCGAATTTTTCTGGAACAGAACCGAACCGCACCGAACCGAACTTTAAAAATCCCGAAAAACCGAATATTTTTAAAGGAAATCTATCATTTTTTTAATAAAATCCGGAACCGAACCGAACCGATACCGAAACCGAATCGAACCGAATACAATAGAAAACCCGATTGGTACCTATTTTTGTAAAACCGAAAGAACCGAACCGATTAATTCCGTTCCGAACCCGAACCGTTTCCCGAAACGCCCACCCCTAGTTGCTGCATTGTGTGTTGGCGTTTACGATTTGCATCTTCCTTCTGGACTTGTTTTAGAGCTTAGTAATTGTTACTATGTTCCTGCGATTAGCAGAAACATTATTTCTATTTCTTGTCTGGATTTGGATGGTTTTCGATTTGTGATTGGGAACTCGAGTTTGATGATTTATCGAGACGATATTTGCTATGGTAATGGTTATCTAGTTAATGGTCTATACGTCTTAAATGATCAGCCTTCGAACTCGACATCATCCATCTATAGCGTGAGTACTAAACGGTTTAAGCCGAACGACTTAAACCTGACCTTCCTCTGGCATTGTCGTCTAGGCCATATAAACGAGAAGCGCATTCAGAAGCTTCATTCTGATGGTCTTCTGGATTCATTTGACTTTGAGTCTCTTGAATCTTGCGAGTCTTGTTTGATGGGCAAGATGACATAGCATCCTTTTAATGGGAAAGGACAGAGAGCGACAGAGTTATTGGATCTGATACATAGTGATGTATGCGGACCAATGAGCTGTCCAGCTAGAGGAGGTTATCTGTATTTCGTTACGTTCACTATTGATTTCAGTCGATACGACTATATTTATTTGATGAGGCATAAGTCTGAAACACTTGAAATGTTCAAGGCAAGAAATGAAGTACAGAACCAGCTTGGCAAGACGATCAAGACACTTCGATCCGATCGTGGTGGTGAGTATATGAGCCAAGAGTTTACTGACTATCTGGTTGATTGTGGTATTGTATCACAATTAACTCCTCCTGGAACGCCGCAGTGGAATGGCGTGTCTGAACGGAGGAACCGAACACTGTTAGACATGGTTCGGTC
>NW_010969648.1:67768-69534 GCF_000463585.1 Tarenaya hassleriana | reverse complement strand
GTGAAGCGTCAGATGACTGATAAGTTATCCTCCAAATCTGATAAGTGTTTATTTGTAGGCTACCCTAAGGAGACTAAGGGTTACTACTTCTATATTCCGGCAGAGAACAAAATGTTCGTTGCCAAGAATGCGACTTTTATGGAGCGAGAGTTTGTCTCCAAAAGAGTCCATTTGTAGGCTACCCTAAGGAGACTAAGGGTTACTACTTCTATATTCCGGCAGAGAACAAAATGTTCGTTGCCAAGAATGCGACTTTTATGGAGCGAGAGTTTGTCTCCAAAAGAGTCCATGGGAGTAGGATCGAACTTGAGGAAGTTCGAGAGCAGCAAGTAGACGTTGAGCCGAGTGAACAAGTTGAAGAAGTTCAACCTGTTTCACTGCCAGTTGAGACTCAACCTTCGACGAGTGAACCTGGAGATCAGGCAGGATTCGCCAAGAGCCTGTGAGATACGGATTTCTCGTGACTGGGAATGAGGAACTCATGTTATTAGAACATGACGAGCCTACCACATATCCAGAGGCTATGGCGAGTCCCGATTCCGAGAAATGGCGCGAGGCTATGAAGTCCGAGATGCAATCCATGTCGGACAACCAAGTATGGACTCTGGTTGATGCATCTGAAGGGATAAAACCCATCGGATGCAAATGGATCTTCAAGAAGAAGACCGACATGGATGGCAACGTGCACACGTATAAGGCACGACTTGTGCCGAAAAGATTCTGTCAGATTCATGGTATTGACTATGATGAGACGTTTTCGCCCGTAGTTATGCTGAAGTCCATCAGGATCCTACTTGCCATAGCCGCATATTATGACTATGAGATATGGCAAATGGATGTCAAGACCGCGTTCCTTAACGGGAACTTGACCGAGGATGTGTACATGACACAACCCGAAGGTTTTGTCGATCCAAGGAACCCGAGGATGGTGTGCAAGCTTCAGAGGTCCATTTATGGACTGAAGCAAGCTTCGAGGAGCTGGAACCTTCGATTTGATGAGACAATCAAAAGGTTTGGTTTCTCATAGAACGAAGATGAACCATGTGTTTACAAGAAGGTCAGTGGGAGCACAGTTGTATTTCTAGTGCTGTACGTGGATGACATTCTCCTTATAGGGAATGATGTTCCTACCTTGCAAGACGTTAAGTGTTGGCTAGGAACGCAGTTTTCTATGAAGGACCTAGGAGAAGCGGCCTATAGAGATAGATCGAGGCGTCTTCTGGGATTGTGTCAGAGTACTTACATCGATAAGGTCTTGAAACAGTCCAAGACGCAAGATTCCAAGAAAGGAACCTTACCGATGAGCAGTGGCACAGTTCTGTGCAAGAGTCAGTGTCCTACGACACCTGATGAGCGAGAACGTATGGATCGAATTCCATATGCTTCGGCAATTGGATCAATCATGTATGCCATGCTTTGTACTCGACCGGATGTATCCTACGCGTTAAGCATTACGAGTAGATATCAGTCAGATCCAGGTGAGTCACACTGGATCGCCGTCAAGAACATCCTGAAGTACTTGAGAAGGACTAAGGATGTGTTCTTGGTATACGGTGGGTCGGAAGACGAGCTCGCTGTAAGAGGTTACACCGATGCTAGTTTCCAGTCAGACCCGGATGACTATAGATCGCAGTCTGGCTATGTTTTCTGCTTGAACGGAGGCGCTGTTAGCTGGAAGAGTTCCAAGCAGGCGACCGTTGCAGATTCTACTACAGAAGCTGAGTATATTGCAGTGTCGGACGCACCAAAGGAAGCTGTTTGGATAC
>NW_010969648.1:63654-66732 GCF_000463585.1 Tarenaya hassleriana | reverse complement strand
CGCCTATGACTTGTGTAACCGAAATAAGAGATTTCGTGTTATACTGCTATATCGGATGAGCCTACAGGGTCACACAGACAGGAAGGGACGAATGCGCGAAAAGAGACGAGAAAATCCCGGTGGAGCGGAGGCCAGACTGACAGGTCCAGAAGGTCTGGACCGATCGGTCTAGACGTAGACCGGTCGGTCCAGAGGTAACGTGTGAGATGTGGAAATTGTTCCAAACCGATCGGTCCAGACATGGACCGATCGGTCCAGATGTTAAAAAGCTCCAGACCGATCGGCCAGACGTCGGGATTTACTAAACTCGCTCTAATTAGGGTTTTAATGGGGGAAACTTAGGGGAACGCTATCCAACTCTTTTGGCACGATTTTCAGACCCTAGGGAGAGGTTTGGAGAGTGAAAAAGCTAAGAGAAAGATCCCTGAAACCCCTGCGTAAAGAAGAAAGCGTTATTCAGTCCTAGCAGACAAGTTCCAATCGTTGGAATCCTTTTCGCCGTGTGGATAGTGTAGAGGGCAAGGTATTCTTCCTGCCTACAGTGATCAGACGCGTTCTTCGATTGATACAGGCCCCGGATCGATTGAGGTAAGCGTTCTAACGTTTCTACAAGATCATGCATGATACGTTTTAGGGTTTCATCAAAATTTTTGTTTTTCATCCGCTGCGCAAACCCTAGAACTGATCTCTTAGGAATTAGATTCGCTCTTGAGATCACAGGAAAACCCAACATAGACGAACGTCGTCTATTTCACACAGTCGAACTCAGTGAACGAGAAAGCAGTCGAATCAGATAAGGTGGCTTCTCCATGCCTTATGTTCGACTTATGATATCGTGATACAAAAGGATCATCAACCGAAATAATCACCGACGTTCGTAAGATCACGAACAAACTCTATTCGAGATAGGTAGTCATAGTGTCTTGCTAGAGACCGCCTATGACTTGTATAACCGAAATAGAGATTTCGGGTTATACTGCTATATCGGATGAGTCTACAGGGTCACACACAGGAAATGACAAAAGCGCGAGAAAATACGAGAATTTCCCGGTGAAGCGGAGGCCAAACCGACCGGTCCAGAATGTCTGGACCGATCGGTCCAGCCAGCCTAGACCGATCGATCCAGACGTAGACCGATCGGTCCAGAGGTAACGTGCAAATGTTGCTCGGTCCGGAAAATGTTCCAGACCGATCGGTCCACACATCGGAATTTCCTTATCTCTCCCAAATTAGGGTTTTAAGGGAAAGGAACTTTGGGGAAAGCAGTCCAACCTCGGTGGCAGGACTTTCAGACCTTTTTGAGAGGTTTTGAGAGTGGAAAAACCCAAAGTAAGATCCTTGAAACACTTGTGCAAAGAAGAACGTGTTCTTCAGTCCTAGCAGACGAGTTCCAACTGTTGGAATCCTTTCCGTCGTTTGGATACGTGTAGAGGGCGAGGTATTCTTCTTGCCTTCAGTGATCGAACGAACTCTTCGATTGATACAGGCCCCAGATCGATTAAGGTAAGCGTTCTAACGTTTCTACAAGATCATGCATGCTAGGTTTAAGGGTTTCATCAAAATTTTGTTTTACATCCGCTGCGCAAACCCTAAAACCGATCTCTTAGGAATTAGATTCGCTGTAGAGATCCCAGAAAACCCCAACAGTGGTATCAGAGCCTGGTTGCTCGGTATGATTTTGTTAGAACCCGATCACGCACGTTATAGGATTTGAATCGTTTGAATCCGTGTTTGCTTTGATGCTATGCATGAATTGATTGTAGATCTAGAGTAGATTTCATGTTCTTTGTTGCATAGTGTGCAAGAGGTTCGAATTCTGAGTTCGCAGGCGAAAATCAGGTCGAATTCAGGTCTGAAACGGGGCTAAAACGACGAAAATGAGATCTGATCACGTTTTTCGCCTGGACCGATTGGTCTGGTCCTCTGGATCGATCGGTCTAGGGTTTCGCGTGTCAGTTGGACCGACAGGTCTAGACCGAATGGTCCACGCATGTGGACCGATCGGTCTAGGCCAAGACCGAATGGTCTGGAGGTTCGGACCGAAAGGTCTGGACCGTTCTGGACCGTTCAGACCGAATCATGTTCGTTTGGATGGTCCATAGTGAATGAATTCATGTTACTTAATCAAGATATTAGATATGCTTGATTGAGTGGGAGCTTCGGGATTGGGATTACATAATCGAATGGATGGTCTATTCGAATTATGTAATACATCTGATCAAGGAACAATGGTTGATCCTTGATTCGATTCGTACAATCGTTGCACAGAAACCGGTTAGATCTAGGAGCTCTACGAGTAAAGTACTTGTCAAGACCTCGATCGTACGTGTCATGGGCCATACCAAAGCTGGGTGTGCCGTGCTATCTTGGTGAGGCAAGATGGAGAAATGGTGGTTCTCATAGCTTGAAAGTAGATGCTTGATCTAAGTGTGGTTTTAAAAATCCCTTTTATGTAATGCTAAGCGTGTACCTTCCATTACTAGAGCACTTGTCAAGGCATCGATCGTCCGTAACACGGGTCATGCCAAACCTGAGCGTGCCGGATTATTTTGTGAGGCAGGGTGGGAAATCGTAGTTCCCACAGCTTGAATATGGTTTACCTTAGGTTAAGTTGTCGAGTTTGACTTGAGACTTAACGGTACAGATGAGACGAGTATGCAATGATATTTGATATCATAGTCTCATAAAGGATCTAAGAGTCATATTAGATGTGATTGACATTAGATGTCTACCTAAATAGCATGAGGTTGAGTGTAACAACTCATTCTTATGTGAAATATGGATCTTAGTCCCATATAGAAAATTATTGTAGGGTTATTTTTCTTTATGGGAGTATAGCTTGTATATGCATCTATGTTGTCGTTGATATAATCTGCATTTTGTTTTTCGTTCGTTGTGCTTTGTCTTTTTCTGTAGGACATGGCGTCAACCGGTAGTGTACCGAGTTTGACGATGCGATCTATCCTTGAGAAGGATAAGCTGACCGGGACGAACTTCTTGGACTGGTATCGTAACTTGAGAATTGTTCTCAAGCACGATAAAAAGTCGTACGTCCTGGAAGGGGCTCTACCACCAGAG
>NW_010969648.1:63058-63488 GCF_000463585.1 Tarenaya hassleriana | reverse complement strand
CAACCAGCTCAAGACCATGTTTGAGGAGCTAGCGCGTACTGAAAAGTACAAGACGCTGAAAGCTCTGGTGAAGACGGAGATGCCGAGAGGTAGCTCTGTTAACACCTACGTCCTCAACATGAGAGCTCATATTGAGGAACTTGAACGTATGGGAGTGAAGCTCGATGGAGACTTGGTCGTGGACCTGATCCTGATGTCATTGCCCGAGGACTATAATCAGTTCGTGATGCAGTACCATATGCACGGGATGACTAAGAGCTTAGCCGAACTGCATGAGATGCTAAAATCGGCCGAGCAGGATATCGTGGTCCTTAAGACTGTGCTTGCTGTTGAGAAAAACTCCGGCAAGAAGCGGTGGGGTAAAACGAAAAAGAAGGCGGCGAAAAAGACAAAAGTTGCCTCTACGCCTAAGCCTAAGCCTGATAAGGGT
>NW_010969648.1:61348-62483 GCF_000463585.1 Tarenaya hassleriana | reverse complement strand
GGAGTGTCTGGACACTGGAAGCGTAATTGTCACCTTTACTTGGAGGATCTGAAGGACGAGAAGCTTGATGAAGCTTCTGCCTCAGGTATTCATGTTTATAGAAGCTAATATCTGTACTACATCTTTGTGGGTATTGGATACCGGAAGTGCCTCACATATTTATGGAAATGTGCAGGGACTAAGAAGAAGTAGGATGCTAGCAAAGGGAGAAGCGGATCTGCGCATCAGAAACGGAGCAAGAGTTGATGCATTGTGTGTTGGCGTTTATGATTTGCATCTTCCTTCTGGACTTGTTTAAGAATTAAGGAATTGTTACTATGTGCCTGCGATTAGCAGAAACATCATTTCTATTTCATGTCTGGATTTGGATGGTTTTTGATTTGTGATTGAGAACTCGAGTTTGATGATTTATCGAGGCAGTATTTACTATAGTAATGGTTATCTGGTGAATGGTTTATACGTCTTGAATGATCAGCCTTCGAACTCGACATCATCCATCTATAACGTGAGTGCTAAATGGTTTAAGCCGAACGACTTAAACCCGACCTTCCTCTGGCATTGTCGTCTAGGTCATATAAACGAGAAACGCATTCAGAAGCTTCATCATGAAGGTCTTCTGGACTCATTTGACTTTGAATCTCTTGAGTCTTGCGAGTCTTGTTTGATGGGCAAGATGACGAAACATCCTTTCAAGGGGAAAGGACAGAGAGCGACAGAGTTATTGGCTCTCATACATAATGATGTATGCTGACCAATGAGCTGTCCAGCTAGAGGAGGTTATCTGTATTTCATTACGTTCACTGATGATTTCAATCGATACGGTTATGTCTATTTGATGAGACATAAGTCTGAAACACTTGAAATGTTCAAGGCTTTCAGAAATGAAGTACAGAACCAGCTTGGCAAGACGATCAAGACACTTCGATCAGATCGTGGTGGCGAGTATATGAGCTAAGACTTCTCTGACTATCTGGTTGATTGTGGTATTGTATCACTATTGACTCCTCCTGGAACGCCACAGTGGAATGGTGTGTCTGAACGGAGGAACCGAACACTGTTAGATATGGTTCGGTCGATGATGAGTCAGAGAGATCTTCCGAAGTTCTTTTGGGGCTATGCTTTAGAGACCGTTGCG
>NW_010969648.1:43323-61287 GCF_000463585.1 Tarenaya hassleriana | reverse complement strand
CTGAACAGGAGTCCAACGAAGTCGGCTGAAACGATGCCATATGAGATATGGACGGGGAAGCGTCATGCGTTTTCGTTTGTCAGAATTTGGGGTTGCGACGCTTACGTGAAGCATCAGATGACTGATAAGTTATCCTCCAAATCTGATAAGTGTTTATTTGTATACTACCCTAAGGAAACTAAGGGTTACTACTTCTACATTCCGGCAGAGTACAAGGTGTTCATTGCCAGGTATGCGACTTTTATGAAGCGAGAGTTCGTCTCCAAAAGAGTCAGTGGGAGTAGGATTGAACTTGAGGAAGTTCGACAGCAACAAGTAGACGCTGAACCGAGTGAACAAGTTGAAGACGTTCAACCTGTTTCAGTGCCGGTTGTGACTCAACCTTCGACTAGTGAACCTCGGAGATCAAGCAGGATTCGCCAAGAGCTTGTGAGATACGGATTTCTCGTGACTGGGAATGAGGAGCTCATTTATTAGAACATGATGAGCCTACCACATATCCAGAGGCTATGGCGAGTCCCGACTCCGAGAAATGGCGCGAGGCTATGAAGTCCGAGATGCAATCCATGTCAGACAACCAAGTGTGGAGTCTGGTTGATGCATCTGAAGGGATAAAACTCATCGGATGCAAGTGGATCTTCAAGAAGAAGACTGACACGGATGGCAACGTGCACACGTATAAGGCACGACTTGTGGCGAAAGGATTCCGTCAAATTCATGGTATTGACTATGATGAGATCTTTTCGCCTGTAGTTATGTTGAAGTCCATCAGGATCCTGCTTGTCATAGCCGCATATTACGACTATGAGATATGACAAACGGATGTCAAGACTGCGTTCCTTAATGGGAACTTGACCGAGGATGTGTACATGACACAATCCGAAGGTTTTGTCGATCCAAGAAACTCGAGGAAGGTGTGCAAGCTTCAGAGATCCATTTATAGACTGAAGCAGGCTTCGAGGAGCTGAAACCTTCGCTTTAATGAGACAATCAAAAGGTTTGGTTTCTCACAGAACGAGGAAGAGCCATGTGTTTACAAGAAGGTCAGTGGGAGCACAGTAGTATTTCTAGTGTTGGACGTGGATGACATTTTCCTAATATGGAATGACGTTCCTACCTTGCAAGACGTAAAGTCTTGGCTAGGAACGCAGTTTTCTATGAAGGACCTAGGAGAAGTGGCCTATATTTTAGGTATAAAGATCTATAGAGATAGATCGAGGCGGCTTCTAGGATTGAGTCAGAGTACTTACATCGATAAGGTCTTGAAACGGTTCATGATGCAAGATTCCAAGAAAGTAACCTTACCAATGAGCAGTGACACAGTTCTCTACAAGAGTCAGTGTCCTACGACACCTGATGAGCGAGAACACATGGATTGGATTCCATATGCTTCGGAAATTGGATCCATCATGTATGCCATGCTTTGTACTCGACCGGATGTATCCTATGCGTTGAGCATTACGAGTAGATACCAATCAGATCCAGGTGAGTCACACTGGATCGCCGTAAAAAACATTCTGAAGTACTTGAGAAGGACTAAGGATGTGTTCTTGGTGTACGGTGGGTCGGAAGACGAGCTCGCTATAAGGGGTTACACCGATGCTAGTTTCCAATCAGACCCGGATGACTACAGATCGCAGTCTGGCTATGTTTTCTGCTTGAACGGAGGCGCTGTTAGCTGGAAGAGTTCTAAGCAAGCGACCATTGCAGATTCTACTACAGAAACTGAGTATATTGCAGTGTCGAACGCGTCAAAGGAAGCTGTTTGGATCCGAAAATTTGTTGGAGACTTAGGTGTCATTCCTAGTGCAGATAGCCCCATTGCTCTGTATTGTGACAACAATGGAGCAATCGCACAAGCGAAAGAACCTAGGTCCCATCAACGATCCAAACACATACTCAGACGATTTTACCTTATCAGGGAGATCATAGATAGAGGAGACGTGCACATTTGTAGAGTGTCGACAGATGACAACATTGTCGATTCGTTGACGAAACCTCTCCCTTCGTCGAAGCATGAGGGTCATGTTAGGGATATGGGCATTAGATGTTTAGCAGTCCATGATTAGAGCAAGTGGGAGATTGTTGGTTTAGTGCTCTATAATGAACTATTGTATTTGCTTTCTTTTGATACATTTGATGTATTGACACTTTCTATGATTTTATGGATGAATGTTTGATTCATTACGTATTGTGCATACTTTAATATGTTATGAAATCTCATGAATTCCCAACAAACAAGACTTAGGAACAGAGAGACGAGAGACAACGAACGTAAGGAGACAGAGAAGCCATGACAGAGACTGAGAGAGATGAGTGTTAAAGAAAATAAAGATTAAGGAGATTGATTATTTGGTGATCTTGTAGCCGTTGAAGAAGATTGAGATCCATAATGCAAGGAGCTAAATTAGTCAAAAATCTCCCCTTAGTATTAGACGTCATTTACTTTCCTTTTTGAGTTTATGCACATATTTAATTTTCCTTTTCTATTTCTTAGCATATATTATAAATTGATTTATTTTCCTTCTTGTCTTAGTGCACGTTAGGATGTCGTTTTATTTAAATCTTTGTATAGTTTTTGTAAATTAATCAATTCAATGGAGTTTTCTTCTTCATATTTTTTTTATTATCATCACAAACACCATAGTTTAATTTATGGTATCAAAGCTCGGTTCGAGGCTAAAGTGTTTGTGAATGAAATTTTTTTTCTATTTGTTTTTGCTGCAAAATCCAGGTTAAAATACCACAAAATGTCCTCCTATGGCTTTGATATGGAAGTCTATGTAAGGAAGAGAGAGAGTATAGATTTTTTGTTTGATTTCGGAGGTTGGAACCCCGAAGGAGAACCCGATGAAGAAGGAGAATTTTATGAACGTTTTAATACGCTTGAATAAGGAAAATCAGATCATAGAAGAAAAACTAGAAGGAACATCCACAAATAAAGTTTCAAATTCGGATAAAATAAAAAAGGATGAGGATGAGGTAGATGTAACGACCAAGGAGTTGAATGACCTTGAGATGGAGGCAATAGACCCTGAAAAGAAGGCATCAATAATGATGTGCATAATACTACCTTATCAAAGTCCTCAAATCAATCCGAGAGTGACTTTTATATGGTTTGAAAATCGGGTTTGCTCTATATTTTTTGTCCCATTCAAATATATTTCCATTACACATATAACGTTTTTTATTCTCTAAGTGTGTTTGGACAGTCACATCATGAGATAAAAATAAAAATAAGACATCAAGAGGAACTTGTTCAAGAGGAGCTCCAAAGTCAAAGAATGAGTACAAAGTCGGATTTGGTATTACCTATGGGTAATAAACACTCTAGGTTTGGTAAGGATGATTATGATTTTATTTTCGATGCGGAACACTTTATACATAATGATCATCATCCAGGTAGATTTCTTAGTATGCGTGAAATAATTTTTTATACGAATGAAATGAATGAAACACAATACATGCAAACATCCTTACGAAATAAAATTCATGAATTTGTTAGATCATTATTATTATTATTTTATGATGACATGAGAAATAAGCATAAATTCAAAAATTATCAAAAGGAAATCAAATCTATATTTACTTCAAATCGGAGTGTTAAGGCCTTCCTTGTGTTTTCTTATCATCTTTTTAAGTGTATGCAGAAAATAATACCAAAACGAGCATTTGTTAGGATTCAAAAATCTAAAGAACCGCCATGGAAGGAGATAACACATTTGAGGAGGAATCAAAACATTTAGTCTTCAAGATTAGATTGTCGAATTCTCTCCTATCTAATCTTGAGAGAAAATATTAAAGAAAATAAAGATTAAGGAGATTGATTCTTTGATGATCTTGTAGCCATTGAAGAAGATTGAGATCCATAATGTAAGGAACTAAATTAGTCAAAAATCTCCCCTTAGTATTAGACGTCATTTACTTTCCTTTTTGGGTTTATGCACATATTTAATTTTCCTTTTCTATTTCTTAGCATATATTAGAAATTGATTTATTTCCTTCTTCTTGTCTTAATTCACGTTAGGATGTTGTTCTATTTAAATCTTTGTATAGTTTTTGTAAATTAATCAATTCAATGGAGTTTGTTCATACTTTTTTTATTATCATCACAAACACCATAGTTTTCTTTAATGAGACCACCGACGACGGAGGGAAGATGGCGACGGTCTGGAGAAGAAAGGATGCGACAGACGAGAGGAGACGGAGAAGGAAGGAGGCGACGGAGAGAGGCTCGACGTTCAGCAACGGCAATCCACGGATCCGGAACGACGAGAGAGGAGACGGAGAGACGAGAGGCAAGAGTGAGATGAGAGGGGACGACGACTCAGAGCCTCGACGCCGACGGCGAGAGTCTCACCGCAGCACGAGAGACGGAACTTGAGTCGAGGACGGTCGCGTGAGCGTGAGAGAGAGAGATGGTAAAAGACCAAAAGTGAGCTGTAAAACAATTAACCTAGGTAAAGGATAAAACATTAAAAAAACTCTAATAACCGATCGATCGGTTAACCGCGGTTATTCGGTTATTAACCGAACCGAATCGAATTCGAACGGTTATAGAACTTCCTCAACCGATCGGTTATTAAGCAAATAATCGAACGAACCGAACCGCTGTTATTCGTTTTGGTTCGGTTCGGTTCGGTTATTCAGTTATGAACCGAATTATTCACCCCTACCCTTCACTTATGAAATGGACTGATTTTGATTCCGAATTCGGATTCGGGTAGCGGACGATGAGAACTCGTTCGTATCCGTGAGTACATATCATCGATTCATTTAGAATTGGGTTTGGTTTGGTCGCCTCCCGTCCTCTTCCGGGTGTGTCTCTTTGTCCACTTCCCGGCTCGTTTAGCATTCCTCTTTCCTTGTTGTGCGTCGCCTTCCTCGAGTCCTTCGACCTCTTTCGCCCTCATCAACGGTATAATCCGTGGGTATCCGAACATTTAAAACATTTTTTCTTGCGGGTATCCAAATAGAGAGTCCGGCAAATGGATTTCAAATCCCAAAACCCGAGGGTCTCGGATTTGGAGTTGAATAAGCAGAAAATCATGGATCAGATCTCGGGTTCAGAATCTGATAACCCCAGAATCTGCGAGTATCCGACTCGGGAGTCATCTTTGGTGAAGAAGATTTTTCAATGTTTGAAGATTGAAACTTGGGAGGGTTTGAGACTTCACTAGCCAAATCCGAGCAACACAAGATCGACGAGACGAGAGACATATCTATCAATGAATTCCACTGATTCGATCATGTTACAATGAACAAGAGAAGTAAGGATGTGAACAAAATCCTCATCTCACGGACAAGCTCCCTTGATCATCACTTTCCAGGTGACAACATCTTGTTCAGGCATTTCACGAACACATTTAGGACATGATCGACATCGCCATTGTCCAGCAAACCTAGTACGGTCTTCTTGTCCGGAATATCATCAAACACATTCAAAGCGCCGCCACCGGAACCAGATTTTTTAATTTCGGATTAAGACAGCTATTGCCCAGAAAATAATTAGTCAATAGCCCATTTATTGTTCTCACATTGCTTTTTTCTGTTTATTTTTTTTTTGGTATAGCGGTGATTTGATATATTAATATCAGGCAAATTACATTTACAAAATCAGAATTTCAAAAGTTGTAGGGATTCCCATGGGTACGGGCCAAAAATATAGTCATCAAGAACTAGCTAATGCGATACCATAGTTGCAGAACTTCATTCATGCTTGATTCTTCCGGTTTTTGCAAGGATATGAGGACGTTTCTCATGAGCCGATCGACCTTGAACTGCATTTGGTTCAGCAATATCCACTGATCTTTGTGAACACGGCCGTTTCTCTCCTTCCATATCTCATATACTACTAATTGCGTCAACAACTTCATCACGGTTCGCTTTTTTCTGTTTATCACATACCGTGGAAGAAAATCAATTTAAGACACGACGGTCCTTTTGATGTGATTACCCTACAAGAAGAAATTTCATCGCTTGAAACTTCACAGCATAAAAAACTTTGACGATAATGTCGGAAGGAAGTTTGAAACTTCCATAGAAACTTCAGGTCGTCCGAACCAAAAGTAAACGTTTTCTTTTTTCATCTCTTTTGCTTTTAAAAGCTCTCTGTTTACGCCATCTTCACATCCACCAAAAAAAAGGCACACACACAGAAGAAGCCATATATGGGTTTGCTTCTGCTTCAAGTTCTTCTGCAGTTCTTGTTCCTACTTCCTATGCTAGGATCTTCAACAATCAACGTAGCCTTACCCGATTGCGAATATAAATGCGGAAACATCATCGTCCCTTACCCGTTCGGGATAGGCCGAGGATGTTACCTCGAAACCGCATATGCTGTAGAGTGTCAGAAACCGAACAACTTGCTTCTGCTCCAAGAAACCAGGGTCCCCGTTATCAGCATATCACTTGATGGGTACCTACGAGTGGCCTTAAACGTGTCCCGAAACTGCAACGGCAGCGAAACCGAAGAGGGTTCGGTAATCTCGTACTCGTTTTCTCAGTTTGCTACATCGGACATCAGAAACATGCTCACTGGTGTCGGGTGTGGAACAGCTTCTCTGCGTGATAACGGAAACATCGGAAACCAGATCACATGTTCGACAGAAGCTAACAAGATGATTGAAGGTTCGTGCAATGGCTCTGATCACTGTTGTCAGAGCTACATGCCGAGATTCGCGAGAGGGTTACGGATATCAGCGACTAATATATGTCAGCCTAAGGCTTACAGCTCGTGCACCTACGGGTTTCTGGTCGAGAATGGTGAGTATAGCTTTCAGGAGTCGGATATTTCGTCTTCCTGGACGAAGAAAGAGTATCCAGTAGTGCTTGACTGGTGGGTAGGCAAGGGAAGATGCCGAGTAGAAGCTAAAGATCTGGATTCCTACGCTTGTAAAAGTGAACAAAGTGTTTGCTCGGATTCAGACAATGGACCTGGCTACGTCTGCAACTGCAGTGATGGTTACCGAGGTAATCCCTACCTAAGAAATGGCTGCCAAGGTACGATACAATCTTTTTTTGATCAGTCTCGGCCCTTTGATTTCATTCCCCTCTATGGAAGTATCTAATCGAAATCTCCGGCTATCCTCCAGATATCAACGAGTGTGAGGATCCTAGCTTAAATGATTGCATCAGACAAGAAAACTGTAAGAACCGAGAAGGAACTTACGTTTGCATTTGTCCCAAGGGTCATCGGGGTGATGGCAGGAAAGATGGAACTGGTTGTGTTGCTAATCCTCAGGTCATGAACCTCCTGACCAAGATTCTAGTGGGTAAGCTTTTAAATCAACTCCTAGAACTGACCAACGCATAATGGCACTAAGCTTCGAATCTTGATGTTGTTTCCGGGGCAGGAACCATAGTTGGAATCTTGGTGTTGCTTCTGGGTTTTTCCTCGGTGTATTGGACACTTCAAAGGAGGAAGATCTTCAAGATGAGAGAGAAGTTCTTTGAAAGAAATGGCGGGTTCTTGTTACAGATGCAACTCTCGAGGCAGAACCGTTCCAGCTCCCAGACCCGAGTTTTCTCTGCAGAGGAACTCAAGATAGCTACAGAAGATTACCATGAGAGCAGAATCATTGGACAAGGTGGACAAGGGACAGTTTACAAAGGAGTATTACCTGATAACCAGATAGTGGCTATAAAGAAAGCCAAGATTGGAGACTGCAGCCAAGTGGAAGAGTTCATCAATGAGCTGCTTGTTCTTTCACAGATCAACCATAGAAATGTGGTTAAGCTCTTAGGATGTTGTCTAGAGACAGAAGTACCGCTGTTGGTTTACGAGTTTATAACCAACGGGAATCTTGCCGACCATATTCACGACCGTAGCAGCCGTCCATTTGTCATTTCGTGGAAAACCCGCCTCAAGATCGCTACCGAGATTGCATCAGCCCTTTCGTATTTGCACTCTGCAGCTCTAGTTCCGATCATTCATCGGGACATCAAGTGTGCCAACATTCTTCTAGACAAAAACTACACAGCCAAAATATCCGACTTTGGATGTTCTAGGTTAATCCCGATGGATAAAGAACAGTTAACCACACTCGTGCGAGGAACTCTCGGGTACCTAGATCCCGAGTACTTCCAGACAAGCCACTTGACTGAAAAGAGTGATGTTTACAGCTTCGGAGTCGTCCTGCTCGAGTTACTCAGCGGAGAAAAGGCGCTTTCTTTCAGCAGACTGGAATCAGAAAGACACCTCGTCACGAGATTCGATTTTGCAATCGGCAAAAATCACTTGGCTGACATTCTTGACCAGAGAATTTCGGGCAATGGAAAGGTAGAGCAGTTCAGTAGAGTGGCTCACTTGGCGATGAGGTGCTTGAGAATCAGGGGAGAGGAAAGGCCGACGATGAAGGAAGTGGCAGTAGAACTCGAAGGTCTAAGGGATTCAAAGAATGTATTCGGCAGAAGGACAGATCACATCAGTTTTATGTTCAATAGTACAAAAAGTGATGAAGTATGGACAATATGAAGAAACCTATTCATGCCTGATTAGCTTAACTTGCTTGTATAAAGGTTCATAAATGTAATGACATCTTAACTGAGAGACGATATCTAAAAGAACCTCAATAATAAACAGAATTTCACGGAAAGAGCGTGGCGCTGAAAAAGAATTCTCAATTATGAACAATTGATCATTGTGCAGATGACAAAGTGTATCGGATACTCATCAAGAAAGGTATATATCAATTGCACGAATCGAATAAACGGGACACCAAGAAAAAGAGAATGTACATATCTCGTGTGCAGCCGCAGTTCTTCAAAGAAGAAAGGTAAACAAGGCGTGGAAGATCGACTTTGGTCTCGTCCATTTCTTCCGAGGGTTCGAAGTCAAGAAGCCTTGAAGCATGCCCTTCTGGTTTCCCTACAATCCACATTCCAGAAACCCGAGATTTCAGATTTCTATTACGACAGGACAAGACGATGCAACGAAATTTCAGGACAATGGTTACACTGTCACAGATTCTACCTTTGCAGCATCCTTGAGAGGTCCCCAACACTCAATCCGGTTGTACTCAGGGGAGGTAGAATGGAAGTAAACCAAAACATAAGCATCCATAAGCTCGGGATTATCTCTGAACAGACCCGAATCTCCATGCAAAACGGCTTTTAGTACCTGTCAACCCGAATAACATAAATATTCAAACCAACTCATCACCCATTTTCTGAGAAACCTATAGAAAATAAAGGAACAGGAAAAAAACATACCAATGGAAGTTCTTTGGAGAATATGTGATACCGAAGCTCAGCAGCTACATCCTGCAAAAAACTCGGGCCGCTGACACAGCAGTGGACATGTAATCTCAGCTCGTCATTCACCTTCTTCCACTCGGCAACCACATCGTCTTTCTTGTACCAACCTTCTAGTTGATCCAGATTGATCACTTTGGCCACGGTTAAGGTTAAGTTAGCTGTGAAATCGCAATGGGAAAGAATATACGTCCGTGGTAAGATAACCCTCGTGGTTTTCTCCAGTTCCTCCCCCGAGAAAACCACTTTCAGCTTCGAGGCTTCAAAATTTGCCGGTGGAACCAACAGCCGTACAACCTATAGTTTGTATCCACAACGTCAATATTCTCGAAAGAAGATGCATATACGCATTCGATTTAACGCTACAATGCTTGCATATACAAAGATCCCTGCTTTCACTGAAGCAGCTATATAAGAAGGCAAGGAGATAAGAACAGATACATTAGAAGAAATTTCCTTCTCTCATCCATTTGCTTCGAGTGTAGTGAAACCCGAGAGTCGAAAATCAGGAACATATAGGGTTTGAATATGAAGCTTGGAAATGTAATTCTAGTCGGAACCGATGGATCAGAGATACGTGAGTGTTCAGGTTCTATGGGGGCAAAATTATTACCAAACAAGACTCAAAACTTCATAAAGATCAAACATTTCCTCATCTATGCATATCCCAGAATCGAAACTCCTATCAGAAGGGAAAAAAAAAAGAACAGATTGCGAGGCAGAATGTCCGAATCTTATCAATGTCGCTATAAGACAGCTGACATTCAAACATCCACAGATTCAAGATCCACCTACTCATTCCCTAAGCTATTGAAAGATGGAAGATTTGCTTCTGCGAACGAGGGGAGAAAAAAAGCTCACTAACCTCGGAGACGAGGGTGTTGTAAGAGACGCCACCGTCGCTAATGGCGGAGTTTCGAGGAATCAAGATTCGTCTCTTGAATAACTGTTTGGTGTTGAAGCAGTGGCTATGGCGAAGAGCTCTTCTATGCGGATGAAGCAAAACGGCGTTGCAGTAATAAGGAACTATGTAACAGGCCATGGAAGTAACATAACATAACAAAAACCTCAATGCCACAACAATAACAACAGCTCTGCTCCTTCTTCATCGTTCATCTTCCACCATTGTTGTCTTCTGCTCTCTCCTCAAGCTTCAGGAAGAGGGAGAAGAGAGATGTGGAAGAATGTGATTCATAGATATTCAGGAACCTGTGTGGCCTAAGCCTCTCTCTCTCCTCCACACATTACTTTTTTTTCCTTTTTTTTTTAAATTTAATTTAGTAATTTGGTCATTGGTGGCGAAGTTGAACGTTCCGCCACGTCAGCAACTCTCTTGGATTTTTTTTGTATATCTTGATAAGGGGCAATTTAATGACATGGCATGACTTTTGAGTATTTTAAATTTATATATATTTATATGAATAAGAACAACTTAATGATAAATTTTTTTACGGAGAGACGATAGAATTTACATATTTATTTAAAAAAACGAATGAAATGAATTTAGTTTTATAACCAGTCTAACTTTTAATTCTATTTTTAATTTTGTATAATTTGATCAAAAACCTATGAAGTTCTATAAAATCAAGAAAAACTAGTATACAAATATCTAAACTTTTACAAAAATTGCAGGAATTATAAAATTTTTATATAAATATTTAAAATTTTTAAAAATTTTATATAAATATCTAAATTTTTTTAAAAATTCAAATAAATTCAAAATCCAGCGTAGGAAATACTTGAACTTTATGTTTATAAGAAAAAATTTCAAACATATAAACTTCTAGTTTAATATACGAATTTTAGGATTTAAAAACACACACACATTTTTCAAGACTCTAAATTAAAATTATAAATTTTAAAAAGAATTTGAAAAATTGCACTAGTTTTTGGAGTCTTTATAAAATTTATGAGTTTAATTGGAAACGGGAAAATAATAAAATAAAATCATGTATTTACATGAGATTTTACATTAAGGTTTCGAGGTTTAATTTTGTTTTTCTTACAAACCTTTATATTTCATTTGTAGAGATTTTTGGGTTTTTGTTGTCAAATAAAAAATATCTATGTGATTTGTATTTTCATATCAGTAAGAGGTAACGTTCGTTTATTGTATTATTTGTTAATTATTACAATTTATTATTTTTTATTATAAAGTTTTAGTTATAGGATTTAATTTTAGTAAGGAGATCTGGCCGTAGCCCACTTGATGAATGGATTCCCATTCCACCTCGCACTCACACTATAATAACTTAACAAGCACAGCCTAAAAGGGTTTTGATCATTCTTCGCGCTGACATTTGCAGTCCCGTGGAGACCTGATTCTGAAATCTGAAGTAGCCATTTCTGGTAAAAAAAAACATTCTACGTGGTGTCGCTTATGCCGATGATCCATGAACTCCCATTTCTCAGTTTCACCATGCGCAATGCCTTTTTTGTTTCTCCTATCGGTTGTGAAAAAGTAAACTCACACGATATTGCTTTCAAAAATTTCCCAACTGATTCTATTCATTTGTAAAGAACATGAATTACAACTCTTTTTTGTTCGAGCCTAATCCATCCCAAGAACACAACTCCCCCTGAGTTTGTCCCCCCTTACAACATGAATTCTATCAGCCCATACACTATGTGTGTCTCGCACACCCCGTGTAACCCTAGACTCGTCTAGGCCCTTTGAGCGGTTCGTCTGTTTTTGAAGGCTCCCCCTCAGATGCACTTCACTCTCTCTCAAGTATCACTCACCCGTGTTTCCCACACCTATGATTCTCCAGCTCTTTGCTCTTTTCTCTCTTTTTCTGTTCTGCTGGGATACCTTTCTGTATCTCCCACGTCTTGTATTTATGCATAGCTCCTCTTCTTGTTTCCAATATTTTGCTCAATATCTTCTTTTCCTTTTTCTTGGACTTTATTCCTTTTGCTTGATCTTTCCATTTTTCTTCAATGGCATGTTTCTTTTTCTCTTGCAAGTCATTCCCTTACTGGTTGTTCCTTCCATTTCTTCACATTGACCTGTTTCCTTTTTGCTTGAGATCTTCTAGATATTGAATCTTCGCTTGATGCTCTTTCATTGCATTAACATTCTCCCCCTTTTTGACTTTATGCTTATTACACACTTATGCTTGAATACACATTCATCCACTTGGCTCCTTGATATCACCATCAACGATTTCAACCATGCATATTCACTCACCATCTTCAACCATATACCTTTCTGATCATTCTCCTCTTGTATCATCTCTCCCCCTATGTGTATGATCATATACCTTTCGAGCCTTTTCTCCCCCTGTGTATAAGCATAAATTCAAAACCATACCTGAGCTTTTGATTGCTCAATTCCGGGCGCGTGTCTTAGGATCCTTGAGAGAGTTTCTGAAAATCTGGTTGTCAACCCATGTGTAGCAATTGCTTGATGTCCTTTGCCCAGTTAAAATACACTTGTTATCCGCATTGGTCACAAAACATGCATCCTTTGTAAATTTCACCTCCATGCCACTATCACATAGTTGACTTATACTGATCAAGTTAGCCTTTAATCCCTGAACTACTTTGACATCTGTCAATTTGAGGAAATCATCACACTCAAGAGTACCTTTGCCAATAATCTTTCCTTGTTTTCCATCCCCAAACGTGACACTGCTGCTTCTGAGTACTACTTCACAATTTGTCAACAGCTCTTGACAACCTGTCATATGCCTTGAACATCCGCTGTCCAAATACCAGACACCGTCTCCACTCGTGTGCCCAGACGTACAGGCAACATTGCATGACACATCGGTTTTACGAATCCACCTAAGATTCTTTGAAGGATGAGACAGATAAGAGTGTTTCAAGTTCGAATGAACGTACCAATTAGAGTTCCTTTTCTGTCGTAGATAATAGCAATTCCTTCGAATATGTCCTCTCTTCCCACAGTAATAGCATCTTCTGCACTCTTTTTGCTCTTGAGAGGTTCGTAGATCCACTTTGACTCTTGGAGTATTTCTGACAGTGCCAAAAGTACTTCGTATCCAGTCAGGTACTTCTCGTTCAAGATTTCCTCCGGATACGAATGTTGGGTGATATTCCTCCTTTCCCATATATCCAAGTCCTGATTGATCTCGAGCACTCCTTCCCTGTCCAAGTAGATGATCCAACTTACCAGTTCCACTTCCAAGAAGATGAAGATTTTTCTTGGTCTCTTCAATTTGACATCTCATGAGCGACACTTCTTCTTCTTTTTGGGACAGTTGATGCTGAGTAGATGTCAGTTGGATCTGAGTATTTTTTAGTTCCTTCTCCAACTGTTTCTTCTCATCCAGCAGATATCTTATATATATATATATATATATATATATATATATATATTATGAACCCATTTTCGATGTTCCTAGAATATATAAACAGTTTCACTAATATAGATGTGGGTTATCCATATAATAGTCTGAAAAAGTAAACTCACACGATATTGCTTTCAAAAATTTCCCAACTGATTCTATTCATTTGTAAAGAACATGAATTACAACTCTTTTTTGTTCGAGCCTAATCCATCCCAAGAACACAACTCCCCCTGAGTTTGTTCCCCCTTACAACATAAATTCTATCAGTCCATACACTATGTGTGCCTCGCATACCCCGTGTAACCCTAGACTCGTCTAGGCCCTTTGAGCGGTTCGCCTGTTTTTGAAGGCTCCCCCTCAGATGCACTTCACTCTCTCTCAAGTATCACTCACCCGTGTTTCCCACACCTATGATTCTCCAGCTCTTTGCTCTTTTCTCTCTTTTTCTGTTCTGCTGGGATACCTTTCTGTATCTCCCACGTCTTGTATTTATGCATAGCTCCTCTTCTTGTTTCCAATATTTTGCTCAATATCTTCTTTTCCTTTTTCTTGGACTTTATTCCTTTTGCTTGATCTTTCCATTTTTCTTCAATGGCATGTTTCTTTTTCTCTTGCAAGTCATTCCCTTACTGGTTGTTCCTTCCATTTCTTCACATTGACCTGTTTCCTTTTTGCTTGAGATCTTCTAGATATTGAATCTTCGCTTGATGCTCTTTCATTGCATTAACAGGTTGTGTTTCTGGCATCTGTTCTTGTAGAAATTTTCTGGGTGTGTAATAATATGATTCATTTGTCAAGGGAAGTTCTGTCGTCCTTGTTTGAGTTCTGGAATGATGTTTGTCCTGAAATTTGGGTTCAAGTCCTGTGTTTGTGGCTGTTGTGTCTTGGGTGCTCCTTATTCAAGATTGTATTGGAACCGATGAGTCACCTGTTTTCTTGTTCGTGTGGATTCAGCTGAATTTGCAGCGTTTTTCGTAATACCAGAGCGTTTGATTTTGTTTATCTAAGCTTCACAGTGTTCATTGGTTAGGGTGATCAAGTGCAGTAGCTATCTTCTGATATGATTTGATTGATAAGATCTGTAATATGAGTCTTCCACTGAGCTATATAGCGATCCCTAAGCATCCCTTATAAGATTACTGGATCGAGAACCATTAACATACCTAAGAGATGGGATATCTGGAGTTCAAGCTATGGGATATCCAGAGGTGGGATGTTTGGAGTGTCTGAAATGGTACCATGTAAGGTCTGAGATTTGGTTCTGGTTCACCTTGATTGTCTGATAAATTGTAACAAGATTCGTAATGATGGATTGCGGTAGTGGGTTTTACTGATACTGTTTAGCTTGTTACTTTGCGTTTGATTCAGAGTCTGGGTATCATCTGTTCAATGTCGTATTAGAAACTGTTGGATTTGGGTTTATTTGATAGAATCAAAACGGACCTAGCCCTTGAGAAGTCCGGTCCGTATAAAGTTTTAGAAACTTTAAATCTGCAGAATATTAAGAGAATATTCTTATTTGAATTTGAAATTCAAATTCAAATTGGATTCAAATCCGTAGAAAATCTATCAAATATAATTGAGATAAGATTGAGATAATATCAAAATAAAATCAAATTTGAATTTTGAAATTCAAATTGATTTGTTTTGAGATTCTCCCCTCTACTAAAATTCAAATTGGATTCAAATCCGTAGAAAATCTATCAGATATGATTGAGATAAGATTGAAATAAGATTGAGATAATATCAAAATAAAATCAAATTTGAATTTTGAAATTCAAATTGATTTGTTTTGAGATTCTTCCCTCTACTATAAATAGGGGTCTTTGGGTTAGCTCATAAAAAACACACAAAAGAAACAAGCATTCTAGAGAAAAAGAGCATTCTCTCTCTGAGTTCGCTTGGTATTTGGAAAGCTTCTTCCAAATACGCGGTCGTTGTATCCTGGGAGTTCACCGTGCTCCAATAGCCTCGAAGCTTTAGAGGTGGCACGGAAATCGAACTTAAGAAAATTGTGTTTCACAGGCCTCGACAAAATAATCTTTTAATTTCAGGTACTTATCTGGAATCGCTCGAATTGCCGGAGTTTTGCCGTCGTCAACAACTGTCGTCCCCAACAATCTTAAGTTCGATATGGTTAACACGAGGCAAACTTCTCGGGTAAGTGCCTAAATCTCCTTTTAATTTTGGTATAAAATCTCACACGAATTTGGATCTAAAAACAACTAGGTTAAAAAAAAAATTGTTGAAAAAAAAAACCAAATAGTTGTTTTGTGAAGCCCAAATTGAGTTGAAAGCCCAAATTTAAAATTGAAGCCCAAATTCAAAAAGATTAATTGAAAAGCCCAAAAGAGTAAGCCCAAATTGAAAAGTTTAGTCTTGGCCCAATTTGAAGAGATTAATCTAAAAGTCCATAAGAGAAAGCCCAATATATTTAAAAGTGTTTTGTGAGAAGAAAAAAAAAGAATATTATTATTTATCTTTTTTGGAAGAAAAGAAAAAGGTTAAACAAAATCGGAAGTAACTTTTCCTGTAAATTGGGGAAGCAAGCTTTGTCTTAGCGGGCCGGGTTTGAAGAGGAAGCCCTTTATACCCTCCTCATAGTAAGGACGTGGGAATCAGGGTGAACCCTCCTCCGGCTATCACTGGAAGCGAGCAAAACCAATTTATAAGTTAAGTGAAACTCGGTTTAGTTTATAAGCTTTGTGAAAGCTAACAATGATTGGATTTATTCAACAGATCATTGATAATCCAAGAAATCCCATGGATTCAAATACTGCTCCAGGGAATGAGATTCCTGCTATGGATATCGATGAGAATCCTCATATAGCGGAGGTTACGAACCCCGTTAATCATGATGTTGCTGGCACAGATATGAATAATCAAGTGCCAAACGTTGCGAACGTTGTCCCACCAGGAATGCCTTCGGTTGTTGCGAACTCCGTAGATACAAGGAGTGTTGTGGAACAAGTAGATGAATTGCAAATCATCTTCCACCACATGGCGGGAGAATGCATCATGGTAAATGAACGGTTCCAGGTGGCAACTCTGATTGAAAAATTGCCTCCCTCCTGGACGAGTTTCAAGAATGACCTGAGACAAAAACCTAAGGACATGTCTTTGAAGGATTTACATCGTCGTGTGAGAATTCGGCAGGAATCTCAACCTATTCTTAAAATGAATGGGCAGTTTGGATCCAAGGCAAATGTCGTTGAGACGACTAAGGCCAAAGGGATTAAGAAGTGGAAGATTGATAAGAATGTCAACTCCAAGAAATTCAAGGGGAATTGCTACGTCTGTGGCAAGACTGGACATCTAGCGAAGGACTGCTACCATCGCAAGGAAGGTGCCCAGAAGAAAATTGGGAATAAAACCCAAGCTCATGTAGCTGAAGTAGAAGATGGGGAGTCTGAATTCGTAGCAGTTGTGTCAGAAGTGAACATGGTCGGAGATAATCCGAGAGAATGGTGGATTGACACTGGAGCAACCCGCCACATTTGTGCTAACAAATGGATTTTCACCACCTATGACACTGTCACCGGAGAAAGCTGCTATATGGAAAACTCTGCTGCATCCAAAGTGGAAGGCAAGAGTTCAGTCATTTTGAAGATGACATCTGGAAAGAAGCTGACGCTCACTGAGGTTCTTCATATGCCAGACATTCGCAAGAACCTGCTCTCTGGATCTGTGATGTCAAAGAAAGGCTTTAAGCTAGTGTTTGAATCTGAGAGAGTTGTAGTGTCAAAAGATGGTGTGTATCTGGGTAGAGGTTATCTATCAAATGGTATGTTCAAGATGAATGTAATGACCATTTGTAACACCAATGCGGCAAACAATATAACCGCAAATGATATTAATAACGCTTCTACTTCTTCTGCTTACTTGATTGAGTCAAGATTATGGCATGGTAGATTAGGACATGTGAATCTTAAGTCTATGCAAAGATTAATGTCTTGTAATCTACTGCCAAAATTTAAATTAGACAAAGACCACAAGTGTGAAGTCTGCGTTGAAGCGAAATTTGCTAAGTCTTCGTTTAAAAATATTGAACGAAGTACTGAACCTTTGGAATTGATACATACAGATGTATGCGATTTGAAATATGTGCAAACAAGAGGCGGAAAGAAGTACTTCATTACATTTATTGATGATTGTACTCGATATTGTTATCTCTACTTAATGAGCAAATGATATTAATAAAGCTTCTACTTCTTCTGCTTACTTGATTGAGTCAAGATTATGGCATGGTAGATTAGGACATGTGAATCTTAAGTCTATGCAAAGATTAATGTCTTGTAATCTACTGCCAAAATTTAAGTTAGACAAAGACCACAAGTGTGAAGTCTGCGTTGAAGCGAAATTTGCTAAGTCTTCGTTTAAAAATATTGAACGA
>NW_010969648.1:31910-42605 GCF_000463585.1 Tarenaya hassleriana | reverse complement strand
CTATAAGACTCGGATAGAATTAGATCCAAGTGGTATGGAATCTCAAAGAATTCATGAATCTTCTAAGCAATTAGAGGAAGAAGATGAAGAGCCTAGAAGAAGTAAAAGGGCAAAGAAACCGACTTCTTTTGGTTCTGATTATCTAACGTTTATGTTGGATAAAGAACCACAGACATATCAAGAGGCTATGTCATCTCGTGAAGCTCCTTATTGGAAGGAAGCAGTGAAGAGTGAGATTGAATCAATCCGACAAAATCACACTTGGGAACTTGTGGATCTTCCACAAGGATGCAAACCATTGGGTTATAAATAGGTCTTCAAAAGAAAGATGAAACCGGATGGTTCTATTGAAAAATACAAGGCGGGACTTGTAGTCAAAGGCTATAGGCAAACTGAGGGTGTCGATTACTTCGATGTTTACTCTCCAGTCGCTCGGAAAACATCCATAAGAATTATCTTGGGTTCTGAACCACATAGAGATATGGGTTTGTTTCGGATCAAAATCAATAGGATAGATCGTATTATTCACATAGAGATATGGCTTAATCGATCTAGGGTTGATGATAGCGTTCTTTATGCACCTAGGGTTAACTTGAATAGATCGAGAGATTGACGAGTTACTCTGTAGGTAGGGAGTTAGTAGACCGAGAGGTGAATTCTCTATCTTTGTTGCTTGATGATTCCCGAATACAAGTCATAATCGTTATTCATGCATGCTTAGTATATACCCATACACGCGAATACGATCCCGACACCCGTAGTCATCCTTGTTTGATAGGTTACTCGTTTATATTGCTTTCTTATTTCGTTTTCTATAGATTCCAATTACTTCCATCATCACTTGCTTGCTTGCTTTGATCTCTTTTCGATTTAGATTTGGATTTAGCAACCAGTCCTTGTGTTCGACCCCGTGTTACGACGATCCGTATCCTTGCGGTGAGTTGTGAATCGGGTTATATATTTTAGACTCGGTACACACGTATCATCTCCTCAACAATCTCCGACCCAAACTCGCGACGTTCTCCGATCTCTGTCCAACACAACGGTGTCTTGCATGGTCTCCCATACAAGACCTCATATGGAGACACTCCTATGCTCGTGTGATGGCTGTTGTTGTACGCGAACTCGCACGACGTCAAGTACCGGTCCCACGGAGCTCCCACTCCATAATACAAGCTTGGAGCATGTCCTTCAGAGTCTGTATCGTTCGCTCCGACTGACCGTCTGTCTGAGGATGGTATGTCGTACTCATCTTGAGCTTCGTCCCCAGTGCCTCTTGAATCGCCTTCCACAAGCGGGATGTAAATCGGGCGTCTCTTGGAAATCCTCTAAGCAAACGTGTATTGCGTAGACGCATGATCTCATCAACATAAATCTGCGCCAACCGCTCGATCGGATACTCCTGAGGGATGGGAATAAAATGAGCGGATTTGGTTAGTCGATCCACGACTACCCAAATGGCGTTCTTCTTGCTTGGTGTGAGCGGTAATCTGACCACGAAGTCCATGGCGATCGAATCCAATTGGAATAGGAATCCTAATGGAATTAGGAAGGGAGGAAGTCATCGAGCTATTGCTTAACCATTACCATAGTTTTGCTTGTTTCCCTCTGCCTGATCGGGGCATGGATGTTCATGTCACCATCGTCTTCTTCCCTGGCTGAGTCTTTGGGCTTGTGGTCGAGGGAAACTACAAAAGATTTTGAAAGTTTCAACATTGACTTCACGAAAGAAGAGGTTTCCAGGAAAGATTCTGATGAAAAGAATGAGGAAAATGAGGTCGTGGCAGAGAGTAATGTAGAGAAGAATTATGCGGAGTTATCTGCTGAGGAGAAGTAGGATGATCAGAACTCCGGCTAGAACACTGAGTCAGAGGAGGAAAGAAACGAAGGTGGTGATGGGGAGAAAAATTCAAATGCTAGAGAAGTAGAAACAAAAGGCGATGTGGTGAAGCAAAACAAGAAAATTCAAGTGGAAGAGAGCTTGGAAGAAAAAAAATCTGAGGATGGGAACGAAAGTGAAGAAACGACGCAAGAAAGTGGTGGTGAATCTGAAGAAAACTCTGAGAAAAAGTCTGAAGAAAGTGGTAACCAATCTGATGAAAACACTAAAAAGGGTAATGAAGAAGTCTTCCTAGCCGGTGAGGATGAGATCACGAAAGAGGCAAAGACTGGAACAGGGGCTTGGTCAACTCAATTGCTCGAGTCACAGAACGAGAAGAAATCACAGCAGTCTTCAATAACTGAGGATCAAAACAGCTATGGCTGGAAAGTCTGCAATGTCACCGCTGGACCTGACTACATACCTTGCTTTGACAACTGGCAAGCTATCTTAAACCTTCCTTCTACAAGACACTACGAACACCGAGAGAGGCACTGTCCTGAGGAACCACCTCGATGCCTTGTCTCTCTGCCTGAAGGATATAAGCGATCCATCAACTAGCCGAAAAGCAGGGAAAAGGTAAAAGTTAGATATGATTATGAAACACACGCTTTCGCTTCCTCATTTTTATGGCATGACATCCCTTCTTTTGGTGGGCAATTTCAGATTTGGTACTACAATGTCCCTCACACCAAGCTCGCAGAGGTCAAGGGTCATCAAAACTGGGTGAAGGTTAGTGGTGATTATCTCACTTTCCCAGGTGGTGGAACTCAGTTCAAGAACGGTGCTCTTCACTACATCGACTTCATCCAACAGGTAAAAATGTGTTAAGAACAATAGTAAGAAATAGATAGATAATACCAATTGTATTCCCAAAACAAAGAGAAATACAATCAACCAAGAGGCATACCTCTCTTCACCCACACAAAAGATTAAAGTTCTGAGATACCCTTTCCCCAAACGAAAAACGTAATAGATATAGTCTCTCTCTCAGTAACAAACTGCTGAGGTGGCATATCTGCACACACATATCAGCACGTACATGAAAATAGGGAAATAACGGAATCGCCTAGGTAATTATTCTTGTCAGCCATAATCCTCTGCTACTCGCCTTCCGTAGCTTTCTATCCCCCTTTCTCTGCCTTGGGCCCCACATTCTGCTGCTGCTCTGCTCCTCCTCCTCTGTTCTTCCCTTTCTTCCTCGTCTAAACCCTTAGAGGTGTATCAAAATGACTTTGCATATCTCTCCTTATAAAACATGGTATTTACTTGAGCACTGCTTTATTTTTTGCAGTCTCATCCTGATATTGCGTGGGGAAATAGAACCCGTGTTATATTGGATGTCGGGTGTGGAGTTGCAAGCTTTGGAGGTTACCTTTTCGACAGAGATACACTTGCAATGTCACTTGCTCCTAAGGATGAACACGAGGCACAAGTTCAATTCGCACTGGAACGTGGTATTCCCGCAGTGTTAAACGTTATGGGAACCAAGAGACTACCATATCCCGCTTCAGTTATCGACCTTATCCATTGTGCCCGCTGTAGGGTCCCTTGGCACATCGAAGGTATGGTATCCCGCTATATCATACGGTTCTATATCTATGTATATTCCATTATTCTTTGTGTAAAACAACTTTTTTTTTTGTTCTAACTGAAGGCGGTAAGCTTCTTCTGGAATTGAACCGAGTGCTGAGGCCTAGTGGTTTCTTTGTATGGTCGGCTACTCTAGTTTACCGGAAGAACGAAGAAGATTCTTTTGTATGGAATGGTTTGCATTCTTCTCTTATGTAATGTGTTTATCACCTGAATAAGGTTTTGGCAAATTGAAGCTAACTTCTGAGTTACCTCTTTTGGCTTGTAGAGATGTCAGATCTAAGAAAAGCAATGTGCTGGAAGCTAGTGACCATCAAGAGAGACAAACTGAATGAGGTTGGTGCTGCCATATTCCAAAAGCCATCTTCTAACAAATGCTATGATAAAAGACCTCAAAACGAGCCACCACTCTGCAAGGAGTCCGATGATCCAAATGCAGCGTGGTATTTTATTTCTATCTTGATCTAAACAGAATACTAAGTCTTAGTTCCAACACAATTTAAGGCGAGAATATATATATATATATAACATGTTTGCAATGCTTCAGGAACGTTCCAGTCGAGGCATGCATGCACAAGGTACCAGAAATTTTATCGAAGCATGGAGCTGTGTGGCCTAAGCAATGGCCAGAAAGGTTGGAGAGTGCTCCAGAGTGGTTAAGCTCTAAGGAAGGTGTCTATGGAAACCCTGCAGAAGAAGATTTCACCACTGACTATGAACATTGGAAGACGATTGTTTCGAAAACTTACCTCAATGGTATGGGAATTGATTGGTCTAATGTAAGAAATGTCATGGAGCGGTCTATGGAGGGTAGGGTTTTCTTTGCCCTTTTTTCACCTTCCATTCTCCATGAACATCTCTTTGTTTGATGGCGTTGTTTCTCGGGTTCCGGTTCTTTTTAAACACATGTCTCGTTTCCCAGATTTGCTGCTGCCCTGAAGAATCTGAAGTTGTGGGTGATGAATATTGTTCCGATTCACTCAGCAGATACACTTCCTATAATATACGAACGTGGGTTGTTTGGAATGTATCATGATTGGTGTGAATCATTCAATACTTACCCGAGAAGTTATGACCTTCTTCATGACAATCATCTTTTCTCTGCCCTGAAAAAGAGGTTTTACACAAACTGGTCGTCTTTTAGACCCATTCCCTGATCTCATTTGATGTTCTGACCTTTTTTCTTGAATCGCAGGTGCAATTTGATACCGGTTGTTGCTGAAATCGATAGGATTCTCCGGCCCCAAGGAACGTTCATCGTAAGAGACGATATTGAAACAATAGGGGAGATCGAAAGGATGGTGAAATCCATGAAATGGGAAGTAAGAATGACATACTCGAAAGGCAACGAGGGTATGCTTTCGGTTCAGAAGTCATTTTGGCGTCCCGAAGAGGTCGAGACATTAAAATCGCCCTTCGATTAACCGTCGATTACACGGTTTTGGTAAGTTTGTTCTTTCCAACTCTCATCAGATTGGCTGTTACTTTGCCTTTGGTAATATTCCTTATCCACTTCCATTCTGAAGGAATATTTGTATACATGTCTCAGAAACATAGGGTTTGTCAAGAAACCATCCAAATGTAAATACAAAATGGAGCTTGCTTTGGTTAAGATCTTTTTTGGTTTCTTTATATGACTAATATGAATTATGGCTATATAGCTTGGTATATATGAATATATATACATGTATATATATACACACACGTATAACATGTACACATACATTATATATATATATATATATATATATAGCTTTGCAGAGACCTAACTGGCGACAAGAAGACAAAACATAAGTGAAGAAGAAGAAAAGATTGTCCGTAACAATCGCGTGGAAGATGGGTTTATTGTCGATACAGTGACAGCCATTGTCGTTTCCAATGTTTTTTTTGTCCTAATGGATGTGGAAGGGAGAATAACGTAATACCCGGCTCATGGAAGAGTCATATTCGACTGTGTATCTGATGCAAGTAAAAGACATTTTATTCATTCGCATCTTTAACCCTTTTTAAAATTTTAGAATTTCCAAAATAAAAGCAGATACGTACCAAACGGATATCCAAAACTTTTAAGATTTCCCATATCTCGTTCTTGATTGGATAGTGGATTGATTAATTATTCGAAGAGGTTTGATTGATAACTGAATTTCAGACATCCGAAAGACTTGTAGGATACAAAATCCAGATTTTATAAGAAAAATAAAAAAAGAGTAATTTTTAATGAATACCATGAGTATTTTTGTATGAACAACTCCATAACTTCTCCATATGTTGATTATGCTACTTACCGACTCATGTGGGATTTACTGACAAACCTTTCCAAATATATCGCAGGAGGAACAGAGGAAAGAAGGAGACGGCCAGGGTTAAGGAAGTAATTGAGAACGAGAAGGAAGAGGAGGGAGTTGAGACGGAGAGGTCTGACGTGGAGGCAGCATCTACAGGACAACAGTAATTGCTGAGGAATAATTATGTTATGCTCGCAGGGAATTGGGATGGAAGGTTGTTATGAACAGACTATAATTAGGAATGCCACCTCAGGGGGGTTGGCTAGTATTGATATGCATCTGTTTGGCTGGTTTAGGTATCGAGAATTATGTTTTGAGTTGTGAGGGTATAAAAGAGAGTGGTGTGCCTCTCTAATTCTGGGATATTTATATTTCTCTTTTGGATTCTTCAGAAACACAAGCAGCATTATATTATTTAAATATATCTTTCTATTACAAATATGCCTCCTAAGGATAATCGCATTGAACTGTTGGAAGATTTGATGCCCTCTAAGCTGGGAAAAATGGAGTCTGCCATGGGAGATATGCAGGGGGGATTTCATGCAGCTATGGGTGAGATGCAAGGAAGGTTTCAATCATCCGTGGAAGAGTTGCAGGGACCATTGTGGGCATCCAGAAGGAGGTTGGTCAGATACAAGTTTTGAAGCAAATGATGCAACAGCTTCTGACCCAACATGAACCACTGGACAAATCCCAGGAAAGATCAACCTGTGCTGAGATGGTTTTTGCTCCTCACGGCAAATCGCCCGTCGACATGGTGGAGATTCTCGAACCATCGGGGCTCGAGCGAACAATTGCCCTCGCCCTGAAATTGGACAGCAAGCCGATCGGGACACTTGGCGGCAAGATCGGTGACCACCGCAGCAACAAATCGGGATTTTCAACTTCAGGAAATCCGTTTCGCACGATTTCCTTGCCACCCTCGGGCTCGAGTGGGCCACAACGCTGGAATGGGCTGAGGCTTTTGTGCCTATTCCCTCTGGCCCAACATCTTATGGGTCCAACTCTTTTGTCCTTGCTGCGAAACCTCAGTCGGTTCGCTGAATCACCGACTCAGATCTGGATGAAAAGAGGAAGAAAGGGATCTGTTTCCGATGTGATGAGAAGTATTTTTTTGGGCATCGTTGTAGAGATAGTGAGTTGCAGGTGATTCTTGTTAAAGAGGAAAGGGAATTTGTACTTACAGAGGATGATGTGCCGGAGTTGGTAACAGATTAGGTCTCGGACACCAAACTTTGTGCCGCCACAAGGTGTTCGACAAAATTACTCAATGGGCATCTAAATAGAGCCTTTATAAAAAAATGCCCTTATTAGTTATTATGGGGCTTTCGGTTTTCTAGGGTAGTTTTAATATATCACCTTCTAAATGCAATGAACAAGCTATGTGACAATGCGTGAATCTTCCTTTTGTAGGAACACTTGTCCTTTGTTCGTCACCGAGAAACATGAAAAGCTTGATTTGGTTAACCGCGGAAGAGGCCGCGAAAAACAGGGGATGGGTTCTTTCGCTGTGTAGGGGATTTTACGTTACTTCGATCGTATGTCACGAATTAGTAACCAAATCCTTTACTTGTGTAAACCTGTGAGGATGACAATATCTAGTGTAACGGTATCGAAATCAAACAAGACAACAATTTTTAACGTGGAAAACCCCCTCGGTGTGAGGAGTAAAAACCACAGGACCGTAGTCCACCCAAAAATCCACTATAACTAGATTACAATATCAACACAACAACCTCCCGTTTACAAGAAACACACCCGAGTTTATAGAATATACACGTCAATATTCTAACCTCAATATACCAAGAGAGCACAACTTAACAAGCTGTAACTTAGGTAGCAAGTCAACCCCGTAGATTCTGATTCCGGAAACCAATGCAAAATCTTACCATAGAAATCAAAGAACAGAGGGTGTAGAACGAGCATACCAAATTTCACCTCGATCGGGAAAGAATCCACCGTCTGATATTCATAGCAATCAGACCTGCCGCAGTTTGATACCCTTGGATGAACAATTTTGGTAAAATCTATGTTTCTTTAATTCTAACCGTTGAAATCAAAATCCAACCGAAAAGAATCAAGAACAAGGAGTGTAGAAGATCTCCACAAAATTTCAGATCGATCAGATAATAGATCGATATTCGATTGATCACTTGATCAAAACCGCTCAAAACTGTTTTTCACTCTCCTTCTCCCTTTCACTCTCTCTGTCTTTCTCTCTTGTGTTTCTCCTTCTTGTTGCTGTGATTCATTTGTACACCCAAATCTCTCTATTTATGGAGGTTCTAGCTCCAATTTCTTCAATAAAAATGGCTGTAAATTTCAACCAAGATGGCTTCAAAGATGGTGTCTTCAAAAATGGTGGCTTAGGTTGTCAAATGGAGGTGCCTAACTTTGAAGAACATTTTCTCCACCTCCACATCTTGTTCACATGGGAGGAATTTCAACAATTCTCCCCTTTCCGACTATGTGAACAAATCACCATCCCAGTAACCTGCGACATATATCTAACTTCCCTTTAGGAAGTACCTTCGTCATCATATCAGCACCATTGTCATCATTGTGAACCTTCTCGAGTTCAACCTCCTTCGAATCAACGACATCTCAGATCCAGTGATACCTCACATTAATATGCTTCGATCTTGAATGGAACGTCTGATTCTTCCCAAGATGAATGGCGCTATGACTGTCGCACAACAAGACATATCTATCTTGTTTGAATCCAAGCTGCTCAAGAAACCTCTTCATCCACAGCAATCTCCTTACAGGCTTCTGTTGCGGCGATGAACTCAGCTTCAGTGGTAGAAAGTGCAATACATTTCTGCAATTGCGATTTCCATGACACTGTTCCACCCGCAAATGTTACCAAGTAACCCAATGTAGATTTCCGAGAATCTGGATCTCCGGCCATGTCAGAATCCGTGTAGCCAACCAACAAAGATTTATCACGTCCAAACATGATTCTCAAACCGGTAGTCCCTCGAAGATATTTCAGAATCCACTTCACTGCCTACCAATGTTCCAACGGCGTGAGCTATATCCGGCCTTGTACAAACCATAGCATATATCAGACTTCCCACTGCAGAGGCGTATGGAACTCGTCTCATCTCCTCCTTCTCTGAGTCTGTACTCGGACTTTGTTGACTGTTCAATCTAAAGTGCGAAGCAAGAGGTGAATTCACAGCTTTAGATTTCTCCATATGGAACCGTTGAAATATTTTCTCAATGTATTTCTCCTGCGACAGATTCAACAACTTGTTACTTCTGTCCCGATTAATTCTTATCCCAAGAATTTGCTTCGCTGGTCCCAAATCTTTCATAGCAAAGAATCGACCGAGTTGTTTCTTCAATTCCATTATTCTCTCCATGTTCTTGCCCACAATCAACATGTCGTCCATGTAGAGCAGCAAGATGATAAAATCATCATCCGAAAACTTCTGCACAAACACGAAATGATTTGAAGTCGTCTTCTTGTAACCATGCTCCCCCATAACCGAGTCAAACTTCTTGTACCATTGCCTCGGTGCTTGTTTCAACCCGTAAAGGCTTTTCTTCAACCGGCAAACGTAATCTTCTTTGTCTTTCTCAACAAAGCCTTCAGGTTGCACCATGTAGATCTCTTCCTTCAAATCACCATGAAGGAAAGCCGTCGTCACATCCATTTTTTCAACCTCCAAGTATCAAGACTAGCTGCCAATCCCAGAACAACCCGTATGGATGACATCTTCACAACTGGTGAAAAGATCTCATCAAAATCAACTCCTTTCTTCTGATTGAAACCTTTTACAACCAGCCTAGCCTTGTATGGAGGATGCAAACTGTGTTCTTCATGCTTAACCCTGAACACCCATTTGTTAAGCAACTCCCGTTTGCCCTCTGGCAACTTCCCCAACTCAAACGTTTGGTTCTTATACAAAGAATCCATCTCGTCATTCATGGCCTTCAGCATAACTTTCTGGTTCTCCCCCTTCAGTAAGTAATACATACTCATTACGGCTATACTGATGGATGTGATGCTCTAGGATGATCATACGATATGAGAACTATGTATGATGCGATGTATTTATTGGATGAATGCATTGTTTGTTCATTATTTATTTTGCATATTTGATAAATAATGATATCCATGGATCGTTAAGAACGTTCCTAAATTCCTTAGTCGCTTGTCATTGTGGGAGCAATGATGAATTAAGACTAACATGAGGCGTGATGGATGATCATGATGATGATCATGTGTATTAGATACGGATCACGGTCATGAGTACTTGTTTGGAACAAGTGACTGGGTGACTCACGTGAGATTGTCGATTGGATTTTATCCATGACTTGAATCTCACTTGATGGTTCATTTTGGATCCTCAGACCTGAGATATCTATTGTATCCATCGTGAGGAGTAATGTACTTTGACTGCGTCAAACGTCGTCTTTAACCGGATGATTATAAAGGCGTGGCTCGGGTACATTACGAATCATGAAATGGATAATAGATAGTCAAGATGGAACTTTGTCCCTCTCGAAAGAGAGAGATATCACTTGGGCCCGTCGTAGGAGTGAAACTGTAGAAATGTGTGGCCGCACTATAGATGAATGTCATCTATCTCTTACAGTCTGCTCGGGATACGACAAAGCAATCGAACTATGAGTTCGATTATGATATCGTGAGACAAAAAGGATCATCGTTAGAGCTATCTCTGGCTTTTCGGTTAGATCACATCTAACTCTTTCCGATACGAGTAATCATAATGTCTTGCTAGAGACCGCTTATGATTTGTAAAGCGAGATTGGGTCTCGTGTTTACTGCCGTATTCGGAGGAGACTAAAGGGTCACACACATATGGGATGGACGTATATGAACGGGATCGATCGGACGAGAAAAATCGGATTTTTCTTTGTCTTTGAGGTCTGGTCCGGAGCTGACCAAGAGTTGGTCAGCCGGAC
>NW_010969648.1:28271-30009 GCF_000463585.1 Tarenaya hassleriana | reverse complement strand
GTTTTGAACTCGACAGAGTCAGAGTTTTGACTCGACAGAGTCAGAGTTTTGACTCGACAGAGTCAGAGTTTTGACTCGACAGAGTCAGAACGACAGATCAGAGTTTTGACTCGGACAGAGTCAAGTGTTGACTCGACCGAGTCAGAACGAACCAAAATGAACAGACTTGGCCTTACAGAATTCTGACTCGGACCGAGCCAGTTTTGACTCGGACAGAGTCAGTACAGAAAGTTGTCCGATTGTCAAGTTTTGGTGCAGATTGATCTGTAGATGATTTCGGCTCCTGACTCGGACCGAGTCAAGTGTTGACTCGGACAGAGTCAGTTGATCAGACTTTGTTAGATGCAATTGCTGCATCGTTTCAAGTGTCTGAGCCGAGATTTTGATGCACATTGGATGAACATTATGAATGTTTAACCAATGAGAGTGTTTCGGTACATAATTTAAAGCAAGCAAGTGTTGTTTGGCAAAAAGGATTATATACACAGACGATTCAATTGAACTAAGAGTAGTTCAACCGAGTTGATCGGAACAGCTTGACTGAACTGACTTGAATTCAGTTAAGGTATCCTGGTGTTCAAGTCACATATACCTCATGAAATCTCAAGCTATTACCGCCCATTAGTAGAGCAATTGTCAAGGCCTCGATCGTCATGGTTACGGGTCATGCCCTAGCTGAGCGTGCCTGATTATCTTGGTGAGGCAGTATGGATAAATCGTGATTCTCATAGCTCGAATATGGTTGAGCTTGAATTGGGTTATCAAGTCGGACTTGGACCTGATGGTAAGGATGGGATGAGGAACATGCAGTGATAGCGTATCACTATCCCATACACATCTAGGAATCACATAGGATGTGATTGACAATGTGTTGTCTACCTAAATAGCATGTTTTTGAGCGTCATGCCCTAGCTGACTCAAAAGCATGTGAAATATGGATCCTAGCTCACTTAGAAACTCATTGAGGGTGTTTTTCTTAGGGGGAGCCTGTCATATTGCATCTATTATCTGGGTTAGTATGTGTACTAAGCGGCTTGCATATTTTCTGTCTGTTTGTCTGTCTTTTTCTGTAGAACATATCTGTTGCAGGAATCTGTTTTATCTCACCATGCGATCTATCCTTATGAAGGATAAGCCTCTGACCAAGGCTTCTGGATCGATCATTGATGCTTATTGGAAGCATGAGGATGAGTATCTGGACTTGTCTAGCTTGATGCTTGGAAAGATGTCTTCAGAATTGCGTAAGCAATTAGAGGACATGGACAATTCTTTGATAGTTGATCAGTTGAATGTGTCATTCCAAGAGAAAGCTGGGAGCCAAGGGAAAAATGATATGGTGGTTGTTGGAAAGAGTTCCAACAAAAGGAAGCGTTCCAAAGGTAAGGGCAAAAGGAAATTGACAAGTGTTGTCACTAACCTAAGCCCAAACCCAAGAAGGAAGAGTGTTATTTC
Organism: Tarenaya hassleriana; assembly: GCF_000463585.1. Taxonomy (NCBI): domain Eukaryota; kingdom Viridiplantae; phylum Streptophyta; class Magnoliopsida; order Brassicales; family Cleomaceae; genus Tarenaya; species Tarenaya hassleriana. The sequence continues at coordinate 28,557 of NW_010969648.1, read as the reverse complement.
TGTCATGCCATCGGGCATTGGTATAGAAATTGCAGACTCTACCTAGAAGATCAGAGGAAGAAGAAGCTTACAGAAGCTTCAACTTCTGGTATCTTCGTTACAGAGGCCAACTTATGTACTTCTTCATCATGGGTATTAGATACCGGATGCGCATCGCACATTTGTGCAAATGTGCAGAGACTGCGAGGAAGTAGACAATTGGCGAAGGGAGAAGTAGATCTCCGCGTCGGGAATGGAGCAAGAGTTGCTGCATTAACCGTCGGGACTTACGATCTCACTTTACCTT
>NW_010969648.1:26574-27433 GCF_000463585.1 Tarenaya hassleriana | reverse complement strand
AATAGATTTCGAAGAAGTTCGAGAACCACAAATAGTCGAGGAACCGAGTGAACAGAGCGAATCGGTTCAATCTGTGTCACAAGTTGTTGAGACAGCACCTCCTAGTGAACCTCGGAGATTTGGTAGAATTCGCCAAGAGCCTACAAGATATGGTTTTCTTGTGACTGGAAACGACGAACTCATGTTGTTAGAACATGACGAGCCTACGTCGTATTCAGAGGCTGTGGCGAGTTCCGATTCCGAGAAATGGCACCAGGCCATGGAGTCTGAGATGCAGTCCATGTACGACAACAAAGTATGGACTTTGGTCGACTCATTCGATGGTAATAATTCCATTGGATGTAAGTGGGTTTTCAAGAAGAAAACCGACATGAATGGCATCGTGCATATCTATAAGGCACGACTCGTAGCGAAAGGGTTTCGGCAGATTCATGGTATCGACTATGATGAAACCTTTTCACCAGTTGTGATGCTTAAATTCATACGGATTCTGCTGGCCATAGTTGCGTATTATGACTATGAGATATGGCAGATGGACGTCAAGACCGCATTCCTTAACGGGAAATTGCTCGAAGATGTGTACATGACACAACCCGAGGGTTTTGTCGATCCTAAGAGTCCGAGGAAGGTGTGTAAGCTTCAGAGATCCATTTATGGACTGAAGCACGCTTCGAGGAGCTGGAATCTTCGATTTGACGAGGCAGTCAAAACGTTTGGCTTCCTGCAAAACGAAGATGAGCCATGTGTTTATAAGAAGGTCAGTGGGAGCGTAGTGGTCTTCCTTGTGCTTTATGAAGATGATATATTGCTCATCGGAAATGCCATTCCCATCTTGCAAGGAGTAAAATCCTGGCTAGAA
>NW_010969648.1:24718-25171 GCF_000463585.1 Tarenaya hassleriana | reverse complement strand
GTTGAACTTGAAGGGTGGCTCAAACCATGTCCTTGTTCAACATATGATATCGTGAGATAAAGGATCAGTACTCGAGCTGTTATTGCCTTGGTTAGATCACCTCTAACTCAATTCAATGTGGGTGGTCATGGCGTCTTGCTAGAGGCTAACCCTGACTTGTAGATCGGGAATGGTTCTCGAGGCTGCTGCCACTGCGAATGGGCCTACAGGGTCACACACGATTAGGGATGGACTTATATGTGAAGTATCGGAAAGGAAGACTTGGATTTGGTCGAAAAACGGTTTTCGGATCAAATCAGAGTGTCGGGACGGTTTCAGCCTTCTGACTCGGACCGAGTCAGTATTTGACTCGGACCGAGTCAATTCCATGCGAGTCGAAGCCCAAAAAGTGTTTTGGGCTTGGCTGATGTTTTGACTCGGACCGAGTCAAAGTTTTGACTCGGCAAGAGGCAA
>NW_010969648.1:10903-24685 GCF_000463585.1 Tarenaya hassleriana | reverse complement strand
GCGAGTCGAAGCCCAGAAAGTGTTTTGGGCTTAGTCAGAGTTCTGACTCGGACCGAGTCAATACTCGGAAAAAGTCTCTTTTCACAAGGATTAGGGTTTCTATCTTATAAGAAGGTTTTGGTAGTCGTCCTAAGTAGAGAACTCAACTTACAGAACCCTAAGACAGATCTAGAACACAAGAAAATCGTTTCTTTTGAAGTTTCCCGGGATTCGATCCCAAGTCTTTGAAACCCTATTCACTTCACAGATCCTAGCAGATCAGTTCCAAAAGCGTTTGGAATCCTTCCCGTCGGTGTGGATACGTGTAGAGGAGCTGTACTTTCAGCTCTTGGTGATTAAAACAGGCCCTGGATCGATTGCTACTTTCAGATCTTCAGGAAAGAGGTAAGTATTCGATTCCTACGGTGATATACACGATTAAACGGGGTTTTACGGATGATTTTGGTTGCGTGTGACGTTTGACTAGGTTTAGATTATCCTTCCGCTGCATGAAACCTAGTAAACCAAACCCTAGATCGATATGATCGCATGCTAGGAATCCGTAGCAAAACCCAACATAGGTGAAACGGAATGAGTTGGCGAAAATGACTGGCTGGTATGGGGCTGACCAAGAGTTGGTCAGCTGGACCAGACCAGTCAGACGGACCAAAACAGGTTGGCTCAGAGTTCAGCTGGTCCGGCGGACCGAAATCTTGGTCCGCCGGACCAACAAGTCAGACGGAGTGTGCGCATGGTCCGGATCATGTGGTCCGGCGGACCAAGATTCTGGTCCGCCGGATCGCGGACTGTCGGCAAGCTCATATTTTTACGTGTGCTTGGTCCGGCTGACCAAGAGTTGGTCAGCCCCGGACCAAGACACTGTAAAAATCCGAACTTCGTGTTTTCTCGCCTTTTTCTTGGTGGGAAGCAGGTGGGGAACCTATCACTCGACCTAATCCCGACTCTTAGCCATCTGAGAGGCTAGGGAACTCTGGAGAATACTCTCTCAAGCTCAAGAGAGTGTTCTTGATCCATACACAAGAGATTTATATCTTCAAGCTCTAGCAAGCAAGATTCCAAGAGTTGGAATCCATCCCAAGGGTGTGGACTGCTCAAGAGGGTGTTGACACTTTCAATACCTTGGCTGTGATCACCTAACCGCAATCGGATTGTGAATCCAAGGATTCAAAGGTTAGTTTTCTCTCTAAGAAAAGTTTTTCATCGAAAGATTGATCCGTGGGTGTTCAAAAACGTTTTGAACGCCAATTCCGCTGCGTAAGCCCGCAGACCAGATCCTAGCACGGTTTTGAACCGGCAGTCTAGGATCCTTTGTGACCCAGCATATACTTCGTTGATGATCTCCGAGCTCTCTTAGACCTTCTCAACACCGGTGAGTTTTCGCTAGTTGGTGACTCAGCCCGATGGTCTTCACCAACACCCTCATCAACCGTGTGGGAGCATTTGTACCAAGTGTTTCTCTTTGCACCTCACCCTCAACAGATTACTCAGTTGTTGTTCGAGGAACTATTCCTGAGTCGATCAAACCTTCACTACTTTGAGTTGAATTTTTCCTCTTCTGAATATCCCGAATGGTTTGATCCTCCATGAACACAACGTCTCTACTTCGGATGAGCTTCTTCTCTACTGAATCATAGAATCTGTATCCTATTTCATCAAGACCATATCCGATGAACACACACTGTCTTGACTTCACATCTAGCTTTGACTTCTCATCCTTGGGAATGTAAACAAACGCTTTGCACCCAAAGACCTTCAAATGACTGTAGGAAATATCCTTTCCAGTCCAAACCCTCTCCAGAACATCACCATGTAACGGCGCACTAGGTGACAAGTTCAAAACATGAACCACGGTGTTCAAAGCTTCTCCCCAAAAGGAATTTGGTAAGCCTGACTGAGAAATCAGACAACGAACTCTCTCCATGATCGTCCTGTTCATCCTTTCCCAACCCATTCAACTGTGGTGTCTTTGGCGGCGTCTTCTCATGCATAATGCCTTGTTCACGACAATAGTCATCAAACGGTCCGGAGTATTGACCTCCATTATCACTTCGGATACACTTCAACTTCTTCCTAGTCTGTCTCTCTACCAAGACTTGAAACTGCTTGAAGATACCCAGAACTTGATCCTTAGTCCTTATCGTATACGTCCACAGTTTTTTCGAATGATCATCGATAAATGTGACAAAATATGAGGCACCACCCATTGATCTCGTCTTCAATGGACCACACACATCTGAGTGCACCAAATCGAGAATATATGATTTTCTTGTAGGCATAGAAGACTTAAACGCAACTCTGTTTTGTTTTCACGCAAAACAGTGATCACATTTCTTCAAATGCATTCCCGAGACTCCTTGTAGAACCTCTTTCTTTGCCAACACGGACATTCCTCTCTCGCTCATATGTCCGAGTCTTTTGTGCCACAACTCAATAGCATCTTCACTTTCTAAGGTATTAATGATATCCTTAGAAAGCTTAGCATGAATCAAGTAAAGTGACGAAACGAAGACTTCGTACCTCGAGCCACAACCATGGAACCTTTGGTAAGTTTCCATTGACCACCGCTGAATGTACTGTAGAAACCTTCACCAAGTCTTCCCGTTGAGATCAAGTTAAGACTAACATCTATAACGTACTTAACATCCTTAAGCACAAGTCTAGTACCAAGACTAGTATCCAAAGCAGACATCTCCAATGCCAACTACTTGAGCCGAACCATCGTTGCCCATCTTGACGGAACCAAAGTTACCCGGAGTGTAGGTAGCAAAGAATTCACGTCGTGACGTGGCATGAATGGAAGCTCCACTGTCAATCACCCAACTGGTTTCATGGCATGCGAGATTGATCATCTCACCGTCGACCTATTGGCTTAGTGCTCTATGATGTACTGTTGTATGAGCTTTATTATGATACATTCGATATATTTACACTTACTATGGTTATATGGATGAGTATTTGATTCATTACATGTTTTGCATACTATAATATGTTATGAAACCCATGTATTGTTATGAACAATACTAAACTCCCTAGTCATATATCGTTGTGGGAACAATGATGTACTAAGACGGGTATAATGTGTGATAGATGGTCATAAAGATGATCATGGGTATTGGATACGATCACAATCATAGGTATTCGTTGGAGAATGGAATACTGGAATGACCTGCATGAGATTATCACATGGACTAGCGTCATGATTGGAATCTCATGTGACGGTTCCATGATTGGATCCTGTGACCTGAGATCTCCATGAATCCAACATGAGGAATTGCGTACTTTGAATACGTCAAACGTCCTGCGTAACAGGAGGACTATAAAGGCGTGTATCAGGTAAGACACGAATCATGTTGTAACAACCCAGTTTTCAAAAAAAAAAATCGGACCGTCCGTTCTGGAGAGCCCAGGATGGACGGACCGCACAGTCCGGAACGTCCGTTCTAGACTCTCAGAACGGACGGATCAGACTGTCGGCAGCGACCAAGCCACGACTTTCGTCCGGGCCGACCTGAAAACGACGTGTGCGCACTAATTCCGACCAGAAAACCCGGATTTTTGACCTTAAACGTGATTTGGTCCACCCTGGGCCCGGATTTCTGTCAGAAATCGCCTAATCCGAGCCTTAATTTAACCCCTCTTTTTCCCCTCAATTGTTCTTCCCCTGCGAACCCGAAATTCTCTCTCTAGTCCGAAGGATTCACGCGCGAATTCGTTTCTACAGAGCAAGGAGAGCATCACCAAGCTTCCCATTCAACACCCACAGCACGAGCTTAACCCGAGGTGAGTGAATTCGAGTATAATTCGGAAGTCTGTTGACATGGGGTTTTGGATTTTGAGTGATTTCGTGCAAAATTGATGTTTGATTCGTGTTCTCCATGAAATTATATAAGTTTTGAGGAACTACCCATAGTGAATCGTGTATGTTTGAGTGTTCTTGATGAGATCCGAGGACCATAACGTCCGGTCCGAGGCCAGACCGTCCGTTCTAGGTCTGTAGGAGAAAACGCGAAGTTCAGAGGTTGAAGACGAAGTCCAGACCGTCCGTTCTGGACAGTCCGGAATGTCCGTTCCGCACTAGCCAGACCGTCCGGTCTGGACAAGATGGAACGTCCGTTCCGAATCGACTGGACCGATCGGTCTACTGACTAGACCGATCGGTCTGGAAAAAAAAGTAACGGAACCTTAAAATTTCACCATGTGGAAAATTGAAAAACTTGATAAGACGGACCTAATATTACCCCGTCTCAAATTATAAAAAAGTGAAAAATATAAAATATACCGGAAATACGGACCAGACCGGACCCCACGTAGTCTGGACCCAAAATGAATAAAAGGTAAGATTAAAAACCACGGAATGAACCGAATTGGTTTTCCGGACGGACCGGGGCAGGTAGGTCGTACCGGAGATACAATACGGTAGTATGAATGGAGATACTCAAAGAAAACATAAAAATAAATATAAAAGACTACGCAAGCGGAAATGCATGTATAGTAAATAAACTATATAAATGCATGTGACTGGGGTAGCTGGCATGGCACTAGCGTTAATTCGAAAGGGTTCGGATTAACGTTTAGCGCGTGATTGTAGAAACGAGCGTTTATGAGTGATTGCACGATGATTGCGAGATTGCGTCCCATTATTGGGCCATCCGATCCGAGTCGGATGTCACCCATATTTGATATGATTGTGAATGTGGCATGATATAATCGCGCCAACGTCCGAACGATAGGACGGTTATGGGCACCCCGATGACTTGCGTAGATAGCCGATTGTAGTCGGTACTATTACGTGACGAGGAACATACGGTTCTTGGAACCGCGCCAACGTTTCCGTTAGCGACGGAGCGGACCCCGGGATATGAGTATCCCGAGGATGAGGGCATCACACATACCTGAGATTCGGGTAGATTGGGGTCTCCCGAGGAGGTGGTACGGACTTACTCTGCCAGGTTCGGGCCCGAACCTGACAAGTATTTCCGCGGCGGATGGTCGGCGAGGGAGAGTTGCAGCGATGGGATCTCTCGTTCTAGTCGATGGCGTCGGTTGTAGCCGACGTCTGGTGAGCTCCGGTATTGAGAGCGGGTGACACGCCTAGTATCGAGAGGTGACATCGATGCTAGGGTGGGGTGATATGTTTCGGGCGGAGAAAATAAAAAGATACTTATGCCGGATTCCGAGGGGTTGCGGAGTAGATGGATTCCGAGGAGAGAGGTGGTTGTGCTACGCACATGGGGAGTACATTACCTGCGCATGGTGCGCGTAGAGACGATTTGACGGACTCTGTCCTGCGACTTGTCGTATGGACTTGATTATGATTGTTGCATGCTTACAGTGATTTCCTGTTTTCAATTCCTGTTTATTAAAATACTAGTATATATATATGTGCTTTTCCTGGCACCATGAGAATGGAACTCCGGGTTACGCCCGAGTTCACTCTCTAAGCAATTAGCTTAGGACGTTGTTACACAACGTTTCAGGTCGCGAGCAGCCGTAGCCGAGGAGCGGACATTGGAGACCTGGGCAGCTTATCATTTGATCATGTATAATTATTTCCTATGGTACATTTACGCTTTTGGGGAAACGGTTTTGTGTTATATCGGTGGTAGACTTTTACGGTTTGTAATAATGTGATACTACCACTGTTTATGTATAATTATAACTGGAATAATGTACCGTATATGTATGTATGAGTGTTTTTCTTCCGCTAAACTCTGAAAAGAAAAGTTTTAAATTCCCACGGATTTTTAGAAATGTTATTTTATTTTACTTGTCCATGTGACGCAACTCGTATTGCGGGATGCGGGTTTCGGGTGTCACACATGTGCTGGATTGTAGATAGTCAAGATGGGATTTGTACCTCTCGTAAAAGAGAGAGATATCGCTGGGCCCCTCGTGTGAGCGAGACTGTAGAAATGTGTGGCCACACTATAGACGAGTGTCGTCTATTTCGCATAGTCGAATTCAATGAACGAGTGTAATACCCCAAAACCCGAATCGAATATTTAATTATTTTGAAAATAAATAATTAAATGAAGATGTCGCGAAATCACCAAAAATGAATAGTACAGTACCGGGAAGAGGTACGAAGATCGTCACGTGCGGAAAGGACCGAGGAGGAAAGAAAAAAAAGAAAAATGAAAAAAAAAACAGGGGTTGGTCCGCCGGACCAGGGCTTGGTCCAGGGCAGACCAACCTACTCAGACGGAGTTGGAACGGACTGAGCGGACTGGGAGAAAATTTCGAAAAAAAAATAAAAGTGCTCCTGGTCTGGCGGACCAGGAAGTTGGTCCAGTGGACCGGGAAGCGACAGATCGCAACTTGCTCTGTTGCAGCCTTGGAACGCGAAATGTCGCCGGAAAATGGGTCCCACGCGCGTCCAACCACCACCCAACACTTCGGAGACGTTGCAGACTCGACGATGGGCCTGCGTTTGAGCCCAGCAACTCCCTATCTCGCGCCATAAACATCTCCCAAAGCTGGGACTTAGGCATTTTCGGACAAAACAGAGGAAGAAGAGAAAGAGGGATAAAGGAAGAGAAAGGAGATGAACCAGAGAGAAAGGAGCTCGAGGAGACCAAGAGGGACGTGCCCAGACATACCTTGGAGCTTTTCACGTCGTGTGGAGTCACACGGAACGCACAAAAACTCGGACAAACTTACCCAAACCTCAAGAACAAGGTGAGTGGCTTGAGTTGGATTTGTGAGATCTTGTTGTCATTGTGTGATGGTGCAAATCGAGATTTCTTTGCGTGTTTGAGGTTTAGAACATATCTAGAGATGACATACTATGTTTTAGTAGTATTTGGAAGCAACCCCGAATCGATTTGTGTGAGAAAAGATCGAACAGAACCTGAAAATGGCGAAGAAGAAGAAGGTTCCAGTCCCGGTCCGTCGGACCAGATTTGGTTAGCTCCGGACCGAGACTAGGACAAATGCACGTGCAGTCAGCCAGAGTAGAACAGAAAGGAGCAGACTGAGAGGAGGAGACGTCTGGTCCGGGGCTGACCAGTCTTGGTTCGCTGGACCAGACGTACTCCGAGAGAATGGACTCCGCCTGACCAGAAGAGGCAGACTAAGAGAGAAAGGATAAGTTGGTCCGGGGCTGTACCAAGGTTGGTACGCCGGACCAGACCTATTTCTCTCACGGACCGACGGACGCGGACCAGAAGAAAAGGGGATTTGGTCCGGGGCTGACCAGGCTTTGGTCCACCGGACCAGACCCGAACAAAAGAGAGAATCCGACTCGTTCGGCTGGGAAAAAGGAAATGACCAAAGGGATTGGCCCGGGCTTGATCAGACTTGATCATGGGTGTACCAAGCCCCCACCAAAGGGCAAAGCTTCGCGATTGAGATCAATCATTCCAATCCTTCACCAAGACGTTATGAGTAACTGTTGCGTGATTGTTTCCAGGTAGCATTGCATGGCGTTGAACGGTAGATCGGTAGGGATCAGATACCGTGATACGTATGATTGTACTGTGGGGATATATGCATGTTGTGTGCCATGTGTGTAGCTTGCTCGTGCGTACGAGCCAAGCATAATTGTGTTTGTTGGATGGTTGTGGACGCAACCATCACCGTCATGGACTTGACGGGCATTTGAGACGTGTTTTGGTCGTGTGCGACACGACGGCCAACGTCATGGACTTGAAGGGCGTGGATGCACCCCTAGTCATGGACTTGACTAGGGTATATGGCTGGACCCTATGGTGGACTCCATATGGGCGTGACTGATTGTTATTTACGTGTTTGTTGATATTGCCTATTGTATGTATTTTATGGAAATGTCGACTGTACCGTTCTCAATGGGAACGGGATTTCCGGGTTCAACCCGGGCTACTCACTAAGGGGTTGTGCTAGCCCTCGTGGTTTTATATTTTTTAGATCACGGGGATTACGCCTAGTGCATCGGACGACGACGACCTAAGAGAGGCAGCATCATGTACGAGATTTGTATTTGGACTATGGGACTTGTATTCCCGTATTTTGTACGGTTATATTATGACTATTCGAACATGTATTGTTTTGCGATATTGATCGCTTGTACTTACCGCTGCTTACTCTGGTTTGATTAAAAATGTTTTTGGATTTCGTATTTTCGCTTCCGCGGTTTACATTTTATTGTTATATCGTCCATGTTGCATAGTCCGTATACTGTACACGGGTTACGGATATTACAACGAGAAAGCAGTCGAATCAGATAAGGTGGCTTCTCCATGCCTTATGTTCGACATATGATATCATGATACAAAAGGATCATCAACCGGAATCATCACTGGCGTTCTATGATCACGAACGAACTCTATTCGAGATAGACAGTTATAGTGTCTTGCTAGAGACCGCCTATGACTTGTATACCCGAAATAGAGATTTCGGGTTATACTGCTATATCGGATGAGCCTACAGGGTCACACAGATAGGAAAAGACAAATGCGCGAGAAAAGACGAGAAATTCCTGGTGAAACGGAGGCCAGACCGACCGGTTCAGAAGTCTGGACCGATCGGTCCAGGTTATCCAGACCGATCGGTCCAGACACGTGGATTGGTCGGTCCAGAGGTGGTGAACAAGAGTTGTTCGGTCCAGAGCTGGATCGATCGGTCCAGGCGTCGGGAATTACTTATCTCACTCTAATTAGGGTTTTGGGATAACCTACACTTGGGAAACGCCTCCTAATCTTTGTTTGACGAACTCTTAAGCTTTGTCAGAGGTTTTTGAGATAAAAAAAAACGAAGAGAAAGATCCCTGAAACCCCTTGCGCATTGGAGAACGAGTTCTTCAGTCCTAACAAACAAGTTTCAATCCGTTCGAATCCTTTTCGTCGTGTGGATACGTATAGAGGGCGAGGTAATCTTCCTGCCTTTGTGATCGGACGAACATATCAATTGATACAGACTCCAGATCGATTGAGATAAGCATTCTAACGTTTCTACGAAATCATGCATGCTTGATTTTAGGGTTTTATAGAAATTTTTTGTTTTACATCCGCCTGCGCAAACCCTAGAACCTAAAAGACCGATCTGTTAGGAATTAGTTTCGCTGTAGAGATCCCAGGAATTCCAACACGATCATGATTAGGAACTCTTACCTTGCAATTGCAACCCGTTCCTCGTTGTCCTCATGTTTATTTCCTTTCTTGTTGTCTTTCTTCATTTTTCAACAGTCCTTCTTGATATGCCCTTTCTTGTGGCAATAGTGGCATTCCACATTCGCAAATTTGTTAGATTTGCTCCTACTTCGATTTTTCTCCTTCGGATTTCGATTCAGACTCCTCCCCCTCGATTCAGATACCAGAATATCGGAACTCGAGAAAGCTCCTTGAGATTGTCTCCGCGTCTCTTCATTCAGAATACTGTTCTTTGCGTATTCCATCGAGATGACACCGTCTGGAGCTGAATTTGACAACAACATCATGAATGTCTCCCACGAATCCGGAAGTGTGCTGAGAAGCCACAAACTCTGAACCTCATCTTCGAAGGTGATCCCCATATCGGATAATTTGTTCAACAGACCTTGAAACACATTCAAATGATCTATCACCGGACTTCCTTCGGCGTACTTCAAATCAACCAACTTCTTGATGAAGTACAACTTGCGATTTCTAGTGTTCCGAGCGTACAACTGCTACAGCTTGCTCCACAACGACCGAGCATTAATCTCACCAGCCACATGGTTCAAAACGTTATCATCCACCCACTGTCGTATCAAGGCACAAACTTGTCGATGCAACAATGTCCATTGCTCATCAGTTTTGCCTTTCGGTTTTTTCTCGACGATCAACGGTAGATGACATTCCTTCATGTAGAGCATATCCTTCATCTTACCTTTCCACACGTGATAGTTGGTACCGTTCAAACTCACCATCCGACTAATATTTGCCTTCATCGTTTAGTGTTCCGCACAACCAAGGTGCTCTGATACCACTTGTTGGAGATTTTACGTTACTTCGATCGTATGTCACGAATTAGTAACCAAACCCCTTACTTATGTAAACCTGTGAGGACGACAATATCTAGTGCAACGGTATTGAAATCAAACAAGGCAACAATTTTTAACGTGGAAAACTCCCTCGGTGTGAGGAGTAAAAACCACGGGACCGTAGTCCATCCAAAAATCCACTATAACTGGATTATAATGTCCACACAACAGCCTCCCATTTACAAGAAACACACCCCGAGTTTATAGAATACACACGTCAATATTCTAACCTCAATATACCAAGAGAGCACAACTTAACAAGCTGTAACTTAGGTAGCAAGTCAACCCTGTAGATTCTGATTCCGACAACCAATGCAAAATCCCACCGTATAAATCAAAGAATAGAGGGTGTAGAACGAGCATACCAAATTTCACCTCGATCGGAGAAGAATCCACCGTCTGATTTTCACAGCAATCAGACCTGCCGCAGTTTGATACCCCTGGACGAATAGCTTCGGTAAAACCTCCGTTTTCTTCAATTCTAACCGTTGAAATCTATATCCAACCGGTCAGAATCAAGAACAAGGAGTGTAGAAGCTCTCCCCAAAATTTAGATCGATCGGATAATAGATCGATATCTGATCGAGCACTTGATAAATACTGCTCAAAACTGTTTTTCACTCTCCTTCTCATTTTCTCTCTTTCTCTCTTGTGTTTCTCCTTCTTGTTGCTGTGATTCATTTGCAAGCCCAAACCTCTCTATTTATAGAGGTTCTAGCTCCAATTTTTTCAACAAAAATGGCTGCAAATTTCAACCAAGATGGCTTCAAAAATGGTGGCTTAGGTTGTCAAATGGAGGTGCCTAACTTTGAAGAACATTTTCTCCACCTGCACATCTTGTTCATGTTGGGATTTTCTGGGATCTCTAGAGCGAATCATATTCCTAAGAGATCGGTTCTAGGGTTTGCGCAGCGGATGTAAAACAAAAATTTTGTGAAACCCTAGAACCATGCACGTATCAATCGTAGAAACGTTAGAATACTTACCTCAATCGATCTGGGGCTTGTATCAATTATTGTGTTTCGACCGAACACGAAAGGGAGGAAGGTTACCTCGCCCTCTACACGTATCCACACCTCGGGATCGATTCCAACGATTGGAACTTGTCTGCTAGGACCCGAATCAACTATTCGTTTATTGCTTCGAGAAAACTAGACTTATATCACTTCTTAGAACCTCTTGGATCTCACCAAAGTCTGTAGAAGTTCTCCAAAGTCGGCCCTCTTCATTAGGGTTTTAATCTCCTTCTTATAAAGTGATTTTACCCTATTTTTTGTTTAATTTTCGAAAAATCTGTAAGCCGGAACGGACGGTCCAGAAATGCATGTGGACCGTCCGTTCCAGCGAGCCAGAATGGACGGTCTGCCTACGTGGACCGTCCGTTCCAGATAAGCCAGAATGGACGGTCTGCCTTCTGTGGACCGTCGGGTCTGGACCTGACGACGGACCGTCGGGTCTGGCCCTTCTGGTCTGTCTGGTTTGGACCCTTCCGTCTCGGTTTTTTCGTCGTTTTCTCGTGCGTTTTGTCCTTCCCTGCGTATGTGACCCTGTAGGCTCATTGGATATAGCAGTATAATCCGAGATCTCTATTTCGGATATACAAGTCATAGGCGGTCTCTATCAAGACACTATGACTATCTATCTCGAATAGAGTTTGTTCGTGATCTTACGAACGCCAGTGATGATTCCGGCTGATGATCCTTTTATATCACGATATCATAAGTCGAACATAAGGCATGGACATGCCACCTTATCTGATTCGACTGTTTTCTCGTTTACTAAGTTCGACTATACGAAATAGACGACGTTCGTCTATAGTGCGGCCACACATTTCTACAGTCTCGCTCACACGAGGGGCCCAGGGATATCTCTCTCTTTTACGAGAGGTATAAATCCCATCTTGACTATCTACAATCCATTACATGATTCGTTTCGTACCTGATACATGCCTTTATAGTTCTCCTACATTTGACGTATTCAAAGTACGCAACTCCTCATGTTGGATTCCGTAGATATCTCAGGTCATAGGATCCAATCATGGAACCGTCATATGAGATTCAAGTCATGACGCTAGTCCATGTGACAATCTGATGCGGGTCAATCCAGTATTCCGTTCTCCAACGAACACCTATGATTGTGATCGTATCCAATACCTATGATCATCTCTATGATCATCAATCACACATCATACTAGTCTTAGTATATCATTATTCCCACAATGACATATGACTAGGGAGTTTAGTATTGTTCATAACAATACATAGATATCATAACATATCAAGTATGCAAAACATGTAATGAATAAAACACTCATCCATAAACCATAGAAAGTGTCAATACATCAAATGTATCTAAATAAAGCTCGCATAACAGTACATCATAGAGCACTAAACCAACAATCTCCCACTTGCTCTAATCATGGACTGCTAAACATCTAATGCTCATATCCCTAACATGACCCTCATGCTTCGACGAAGGGAGATTCGTCAACGGATCGACAATGTTGTCATCTGTCGACACTCTGTAAATATGCACGTCTCCTCTGTCTATGATCTCCCTGATAAGGTGAAATCATCTGAGTATGTGTTTGGATCGTTGATGGGATCTGGGTTCTTTCGCTTGTGCGATCGCTCCATTGTTGTCACAATACAGAGCAATGGGGCTATCAGCACTAGGAATGACACCCATGTCGCCAACAAACTTCCTGATCCAACAACTTCCTTTGCTGCGTGCGACGCTGCAATATACTCAGCTTCTATAGTAGAATCTGCATCGGTCGCTTGCTTAGAACTCTTCCAACTAACAACGCCTCCGTTCAAGCAGAAAATATAACCAGACTGCGACCTGTAGTCATCCGGGTCTGACTGAAAACTAGCATCGGTGTAACCCCTTACAGCGAGCTCGTCTTCCGACCCACCGTATACCAAGAACACATCCTTAATCCTTCTCAAGTACTTCAGGATGTTCTTGACGGCGATCCAGTGTGACTCACTTGGATCTGACTGGTATCTACTCGTAATGCTCAACGCATAGGATACATCCAGTCGAGTACAAAGCATGGCATACATGATGGAGCCAATTGCCGAAGCATGTGGAATCCGATCCATGTGTTCTCGCTCATCATGTGTCGTAGGATACTGGCTCTTGCAGAGAACTGTGCCACTGCTCATCGGTAAGGTTCCTTTCTTGGAATCATGCATCTTGAACCGTTTCAAGGCTTTATCGATGTAGGTACTCTGACTCAATCCTAGAAGCCGCCTTGATCTATCTCTATAGATCTTTATGCCTAAAATATAGGCCGCTTCTCCTAGGTCCTTCATAGAAAACTGCGTTCCTAGCCAAGACATCACGTCTTGCAAGGTAGGAATGTCATTCCCTATTAGGAGAATGTCATCCACGTACAACACTAGAAATACAACTGTGCTCCCACTAGCCTTCTTGTAAACACATCATACTAGTCGAAGGTTGAATCACAACCGGCAATGAAACAGGTTGAACGTCTTCAACTTGTTCACTCGGCTCAGCATCTACTTATTGCTCTCGAACTTCCTCAAGTTCGATCCTACTCCCACTGAATCTTTTGGAGACGAACTCTCGCTCCATAAAAGTCGCATTCCTGGCAATGAACGCCTTGTTCTCTGCCGGAATATAGAAGTAGTAACCCTTAGTTTCCTTAGGGTAGCCTACAAATAAACACTTATCTGACGCTTCACGTAAGCATGCAACCCCAAATTCTGACAAACGATAACGCGGGACGCTTCCCCGTCCATATCTCATATGGCGTCGTTTCAACCGCTTTCGTTGGA
>NW_010969648.1:1097-10893 GCF_000463585.1 Tarenaya hassleriana | reverse complement strand
TACGCAGCGGTCTCTAAAGCATAGCCTCAAAAGGACTTCGGAAGATCTGTCTGACTCATCACCGACCGAACCATGTCTACCAATGTGTGGGATTCCTAGGATCTCTAGAGCGAATCTAATTCCTAAGAGATCGGTTCTAGGGTTTGCCAGCGGATGTAAAACAAAAATTTTATAAACCCCTAAAACCTATCTTGCATGATCTTATAGAAACGTTAGAACACTTACCTCAATCGATCCGGGGCCTGTATCAATTGATGTGTTCGTCCGATCACTGTAGGCAGGAAGAATACCTCGCCCTCTACATGTATCCACACGGCGGAAAGGATTCCAACGGTTGGAACTTGTCTGCTAGGACTGAAGAACGCTTTCTTCTTTGCGCAAGGGTTTCAGGGATTAATCTCTTAGGTTTTTCTCTCTCAAAACCTCTCAAAAGGGTCTGAAAGTCGTGCCCAAGAGCTTAGGAGGCGCTCCCTAAGGTTGCTTAACCTTAAAACCCTGATTTGGGCGAGCTAATGAAATCCAGACGTCTGGACCGATCGATCTGGAATATTTTCCGGACCGAGCAACATTTGCACGTTACCTCTGGACCGATCGGTCTGGGCTGGCTGGACCAATCGGTCCAGATCTTCTGGACCGGTCGGTCTGGCCTCCGCTCCACCGGGAAATTCTCGTTTCTCGCGCGTTTGTCCTTTCCTGTCTGTGTGACCCTGTAGGCTCATATGATATAGCAGTATAACCCGAAATCTCTATTTCGGTTATACAAGTCATAGGCGCTCTCTAGAAAGACACTATGACTACCTATCTCGAATAGAGTTTGTTCGTGATCTTACGAACGCCAGTGATGATTCCGTTTGATGATCATTTTGTATCACGATATCATACGTCGAACATAAGGCATGGACAAGCCACCTTATCTGATTCGACTGCTTTCTCATTCAGTGAGTTCGACTGTGTGAAATAGACGACGTTCGTCTATAGTGCGGCCACACATTTCTACAGTCTCTCTCACACGAGGGGCCCAACGATATCTCTCTCTTTTACGAGAGGTACAAATCCCGTCTTGACTATCTACAATACAACACATGATTCATTTCGTACCTGATACACGCCTTTATAGTCCTTCTGTTACGCAGGACGTTTGACGTATTCAAAGCACGCAGCTCCTCATGTTGGATTCCGTAGATATCTCAGGTCTTAGGATCTAATCATGGAACCGTCATATGAGATTCAAGTCATGACGCAAGTCCATGTGACAATCTCATGCGGGTCAATCCAGTATTCCGTTCTCCAACGAATACCTATGATTGTGATCGTATCCAATACCTATGATCATCTCTATGATTATCAATCACACATCATACTAGTCATTATTCCCACAATGACATACGACTAGGGAGTTTAGTATTGTTTATAACAATACATGGATCTCATAACATATCAAGTATGCAAAACATGTAATGAATAAAACACTCATCCATAAACCATAGAAAGTGTCAATACATCAAATGTATCTAAATAAACCTCGCATAACAGTACATCATAGAGCACTAAACCAACAATCTCCTACTTGCTCTAATCATATACTGCTAAAAATCTAATTCCCGTATCCCTAACATGACCCTCATGCTTCGACGAAGGGAGAGGCTTCGTCAACGGATCGGCAATGTTGTCATCTGTCAACACTCTGCAAATGTGCACCTCTCCTCTGTCTATGATCCCCCTGATAAGGTAAAATCGTCTGAGTATGTGTTTGGATCGTTGATGGAATATGGGTTCTTTCGCTTGTGCGATCGCTGTATTGTTATCACAATACAGAGCAATGGAGTTATCAGCACTAGGAATGACACCCAAGTCGCCAACAAACTTCCTGATCCAAACTGCTTCCTTTGTTGCGTCCGACGCTGCAATGTCAGTTTCTGAAGTAGAATCTGCAACGGTTGCTTGCTTAGAACTTTTCCAGCTAACAGGGCCTCCGCTCAAGCAGAAAAAAATAGGCAGACTGCGATCTATAGTCATCCGGGTCTGACTGGAAACTAGCATCGGTGTAACCCCTTACAGCGAGCTCGTCTTCCGACCCACCGTATACCAAAAACACATCCTTAGTCCTTCTCAAGTACTTTAGGATGTTCTTGACGGCGATCCAGTGTGACTCACCTGGATCTGACTGGTATCTACTCGTAATGCTCAACGCATAGGATACATCCGGTCGAGTACAAAGCATGACATACATGATCGATCCAATTGCCGAATCATATGGGATCCGATCCTAGAAGCCGCCTCGATCTATCTCTATAGATCTTTATGCCTAAAATATAGTCCGCTTCTCCCAGGCCCTTCATAGAAAACTGCGTTCCTAGCCAAGACTTCACTTCTTGCAAGGTAGGAACGTCATTCCCTATTAGGAGAATGTCATCCACGTATAGTACTAGAAATACTACTGTACTCCCACTGACATTCTTGTAAATACATGGCTCATCTTCGTTCTGTGAGAAACCAAACCTTTTGATTGTCTCATCAAAGCGAAGATTCCAGCTCCTCGAAGCCTGCTTCAGTCTATAAATGGACCTCTCAAGCTTGCACACCTTCCCCGGGTTCCTTAGTTCAACAAAACCTTCGGGCTGTGTCATGTACACATCCTCGGTCAAGTTCCCGTTAAGGAACGCGGTCTTGACATCCATTTCCCATATCTCATAGTCGTAATATACGGCTATGGCAAGCAGGATCTTGATGGACTTCAGCATAACTACAGGCGAAAAAGTCTCATCATAGTCAATACCATGAATCTGACGGAATCATTTCGCCACAAGTCGTGCCTTATACGTGTGCATGTTGCCATCCATGTCGGTTGATAACATGTATTTCGGGTGATATTTTGATATAGGATGCCTAGCGTATTTCACTCGGTTTTACATATTTGTAGGCATTGTATGACACATTTGGCTTCGATATTGTATGGTTGTCTTCTTTGGTGTTTAAACAGGTTTTCACGCATAAAAATAGCAAAAGGAGTGGAAAACATGGACTACGGAACATCACGGACGAAACGGGAACATTTGGAGTGTCCCCATAGAAAACATGAAACTCAGAAAACGTCAGATCTTGCAAGTCCAATAACTTTCACTCTACAAGTCCAAATCATGCATTCTCTATATCATTGGAATGCTCTCTTCGATATCTACGCATAGACGATCACCCAAATTCGATATCGGAGCAGAAAGTTATGAGTGAATTTGTGAAGCCCGCCAAAACTGCTAAGTGACACGAACGTGTCACTTTCAGCCACACGATTGGGTCACTTACTAGATTTTGGAAATATTCCGAATTTTGACCCAGAAAAAGAAAGATTAAGTAGGGTTAGCCCCCAAGGTCGAAAACATTCATACTTTTGACAGAAAATACATCCTAGAGCACACAAAAAGAGGGAGATTATCAAGAGGCAAGAGATCGGAGTAGAAGACGGAGATTACGAAGCCGGAAAATCGACTAAGAGTTTCTTCCTTATTCTATTTTACGATGTTTTGTACTATTGATATGAACCCTGACGTCTCGATGTTTAGCGAGTAGTCCCATAGCTATAGGTTAGAGATTTGCTAAGTAAGGATCTTTGATTTTTATTTCCAGACTTTGTGGATCTATTTATTCCATTCAGTTTATTGAATTGTTCTTAATGCTTTTGATCTCGTTGGCCGCTTGGTTGAATGAACTTAGGGTTTTAATTCACATAGACATATGGGATTATAATAGCGTTCGTACCACATCGGGAGATGGGTATTTGCCTAGGAATCATGATAGCGTTCGTTCATGCATCCAGAGTTTTAGACTATTGAATCGGGAGATTGGTAGGATTAAATCTGGATAGTAAGATTAGACTTGGAAGAGTTAATCTCTACCTTAGAGCTTGAATTCCCTATATTGGATAGATAAACCACTAAGTTTGCATCTTTTGAAAGATCCTTGCATGTAAAGCAATCCCGAAGCCTGCAGTGTTCATCATTTATAGCTTTAAAATCGTTTTATCGTTTGCTTCGTTACACTCTCACTCCTATATTATTCTCTCTAGATTTATACTTGGATTTGGATTTCATTCCGTTGTTTATTTGTCCCTGTGTTCGACCCTAGCTACTACAATCGATCCGTACACTTGCGGTATTTGTTGAGTCTAGATTAATTATCACTTGGTTCATATTTCTACATCTAGATTGACGACATCAAGTTTTTGGCGCCGTTGCCGGGGACAATTTAGGCAATAGGATTAGATCCTATCTGGTCTGGGTCTATTTTCTTTTATTTTTGTTTCTTTTTTTTTCTTTCGTCTCCTTTCCTCTTTGTCTCCCTTTGAGGATATGAGCTATTTCATGGATGATCCGTACCCTGACCCTTATGATTCGGGTTGGACGCATTGTCCCGATCTCTCCTATATTTCATATGCTTCGGATGCTCCGCATTGGGATTTCGACTACCACCAGAATCAGGGATCCTATCAATTTCAGACTTATCAGCCTATACCTTCGTATCATTATGATCAGGGCGATGAGACATATTATCATTTTGAAGGATCACCCGATGAAGCATATGCCCATCCATCGTCTGCAACTAACCAGGAGATAGATTCTGAGACAAACTCTTTACTTATTCGGTTTTTGCAGGGACAAGAGGACCTCTTGAATTATATGCAATCACTACGCGAATCTCACTCCAACAGAACTGCTAAAATCGTCTCCCAGTGGCAAGAGACCTTTATGAAACGACCATAAATTGACTCCAAAGAGTATCTTAACATCATATCGATGAAGGACGTGGAGCAATCTGAGTTAGAACCACCGCAGGTCATAAAAAAAGGTGAGTGTTCTAATGCTTATTTGGATTATACGCCTGACTTTTTGACCGCAGATGCGCATTCAAGGACGAATTACGAAGAGACAGAACCGAAATATGTACCTCCACCGCCAAGACCACCACCGGTTCTGTTCCCTTCATGCCTAAAGAAACATATGGAAGACGTTCAATTTGATCAACCATGTTCACAAAAGTGAAAATTCGAGGTGAAATCACATAAGGTTGATTTGGTTGTTTACTCGTCCGAGTCCATTCCTATCTCAGGTCGAGCAGTCCCCCGAACTGATTCTCAAGGAGATCCACCATCTCTTCCATTGGATTTCCATCCTGACCCCCAATTACCACCACTCAATCTTCGGTCAGTCGGTAAGGTAAATGAAGAACTACATCACATCGATCGAAGCCACACCAAGGCGGGTGAGTTTGTCCCATCTAATCTCATTCCTCCAAGAACCATTCCCCCTGAACCCCCTCCCACATGAGAAAGACGAGTCGAGCTAAGGACCTTAAACAAGCGCTTCCGGGAGGCAACCCGAGGTCTTAGGTTAGTCTTTTTCTTTCCTTTCTTTTTCTTTTTGCATCGGATATTGGTTTGTGTCTCTTATCACCAGGTTGAGTTCTAATGAGGAGCTACTGAGGAGGCGAGGAAGCTAGCTATGCAATAGACGTGGGCAGACTTAAGTGCGAGTGAACGAACATCGCGAGCTACGTATTCTTTACCCTTTTTTATTTGCTTCTCTTTTGACTCATTTTAATGGTTGCCTCTACTAGATGAGAATTGACACCGAGGACGGTGTCCAGTTCAAGTCTGGGGGAGGATTCGTCTAACGCCAAACCATATCCATATAGAGTAGTGTTGCATGCATTTTTCTCTTTTATTTTCACATTTTAGTTGCATGGGCATATAGGATGCATTAGGATCATATAGTTTGTTGTTAGGATTGTGCATTCTCATATAGTATTTAGAACATATAAGATCACGTGCATAAAACCGCTTTGAGCATTGATATGATGATCTATGGCATGAGAGAGTAGAAACGTCCTGAAAACATTGTGATCCGTTGAACGTAGTTAAATTTTGTTGAATTGATTGCTTGACCTTTAGGATTGTCTAGAATGGCTTGTGGGATAGAAATCGTTGGTTGGAACCCATGGGATCGATGTTGTCTAGCCAAGTAGAAACGTTTCTATAAGAACCTTTCCCATGTTTGCTGAAATCGGTAAAGTCTGTTATCAAATGCATTCTTATTTCTTCATGTGCAGAAAAAGACAGTGAGCATCTCGACACTCCGCTGTCATTATCTCGTCAACGAAAATCGTTCGAGGACATGAGTGCATCGATTTGATGGTTCATGTCTAAATTGTGGGTCGGGTTATCCAATAAACAAAATCGAAAACAAAATTGATTAGAAACCCTTCAACTTCAACGTCCTAGGAACCCGACATCCTAGCAAAAGAAAAAAAGAGAGAGAAAGTCTAGCTAGATGAGAAAAAAAAGAGAGAAAGAGAAAAAGAATGAATGTCGAAAGCGTAGACTAGATACGATTAGGTAGGATGGTGTAATAGGTTTGAGGAACATGCTTGGTAGATGATTGAAGTTCTTGGATTGGTTCTAGGTAGCGGTATAGATCCCATGGCTAGGAAAGATTATCCTTTAGAGAGGGAGATCATACTAGACAGACTTGATCATTGTTCACGGGGATCTGGGTCGGATAGAGGTTTCGCTCTCGATTATCATTTTGAGTTATGTCAATGTCTCGCCCTCCTTTCAGACCATTTTTTACGGAGTATTTGCTCGAGGACAAGCAAAGGTTTAAGTCTGGGGGAGTTTGATAACACGTATTTCGGGTGATGTTTTGATATAGGATGCCTAGCGTATTTCACTCGGTTTTACATATTTGTAGGCATTCTAGGACACATTTAGCTTCGATATTGCATGGTTGTGTTCTTTGGTATTTAAACAGGTTTTCACGCATAAAAAGAGCAAAAGGAGTGGAAAACATGGACTACGGAACATCACAGACGAAACGGGAACATTTGGAGTGTCCCCAGAGAAAACGTGAAGCTCAAAAAATGTTAGATCTTGCAAGTCCAATAACTTTCACTATACAAGTCTAAATCATGCATTCTCTATATCATTGGAAAGCTCTCTTCGATATCTATGCAAACCAAGATCATCCAAATCCGATATCAGAGCAGAAAGTTATGAGTGAATTTGTGAAGCCCATCAAAACTGCTAAGTGACACGATCGTGTCACTTTCGGCCACACGATCGGGTCACTTACCAGATTTTGGAAATATTCCGAATTTTGGCCCAGAAAAAGAAGGATTAAGAGGGTTAGCCCCCAAGGTCGAAAACATTCATACTTTTGACAGAAAACACACCCTAGAGCACACAAAAAGAGAGAGATTATCAAGAGGCAAGAGATCGGAGTAGAGGACGGAGATTACGAAGCCGGGAAATCGACTAAGAGTTTCTTCCTAATTCTATTTTACGATGTTTTGTGCTATTGATATGAACCCTGACGTCTCGATATTTAGCGAGTAGTCCCATAGCTGTAGGTTAGAGATTTGTTATGTAAGGATCTTTGGTTTTTATTTCCAGACTTTGTGGATCTATTTATTCCATTCAGTTTATTGAATCGTTCTTAATGCTTTTGATCTCGTTGGCCACTTGGTTGAATGAACTTAGGGTTTTAATTGACATAGACATACGGGATTATAACCTGGAAATAATTCAATAAATAGAACAGGTATCACATCGGGAGATGGGTATTTGCCTAGGAATCATGATAGCGTTCGTTCATGCATCCAGAGTTTTAGACTATTGAATCGGGAAATTGGTAGGATTAAACCTGGATAGTGATATTAGACTTGGAAGAGTTAATCTCTACCTTAGAACTTGAATTCCCTGGATTGGATAGATAAACCACTAAGTTTGCATCTTTTGAAAGATCCTTGTATGTAAAGCAATCCCGAAGCCTACAGTGTTCATCATTTATAGCTTTAAAACCGTTTTATCATTTGCTTCGTTACACTCTCACTCCTATATTATTCTCTCTAGATTTAGACTTGATTTGGATTTCATTCCGTTGTTTATTTGTCCCTGTGTTCGACCCTAGCTACTACAATCGATCCGTACACTTGCGGTATTTGTTGAGTCTAGGTTAATTATCACTTGATTCATATTTCTACACCTAGATTGACGACATCATCGGTCTTCTTCTTGAAGATCCACTTGCATCCGATGGGTTTTATCCCTTCAGATGCATCAACCAGAGTCCATACTTGGTTGTCTGACATGGATTGCATCTCGGACTTCATAGCCTCGCGCCATTTCTCGGAATCGGGACTCGCCATAGCCTCTAGGTATGTGGAAGGCTCATCATGTTCTAATAACATGAGCTCCTTATTCCCAGTCACGAGAAATCCGTATCTCACAGGCTCTTGGCAATTCCTGCCTGATCTCTGAGGTTTACTAGTCGAAGGTTGAATCATAACCGGCAGTGAAACAGGTTGAACATCTTCAACTTGTTCACTCGGCTCAGCGTCTACTTGTTGCTCTCGAACTTCCTCAAGTTCGATCCTACTCCCACTAACTCTTTTGGAACTCCATAAAAGTCGCATTCCTGGCAATGAACACCTTGTTCTCTACCGGAATGTAGAAGTAATAACCCTTAGTTTCCTTAGGTTAGCCTACAAATAAACACTTATCAGATTTGGAGGATAACTTATCAGTCATCTGACGCTTCACGTAAGTGTTGCAACCCCAAATTATGACAAACGATAATGTGGGACGCTTCCCCGTCCATATCTCATATGACGTCGTTCCAGCCGCCTTCGTTGGACTCCTATTCAGTAGGTATGCATCGGTCTCTAAGGCATAGCCCCAAAAGGACTTCAGAAGATCTGTCTGACTCATCATCGACCGAACCATGTCTAACAGTGTTTGGTTCCTCCGTTCAGACACGCCATTCCACTGTGGCGTTCCAGGAGGAGTTAATTGTGATACAATACCACAATAAACCAGATAGTCAGAGAACTCCTGGCTCATATACTCACCCCCACGATCAGATCGAAGTGTCTTGATCGTCTTGTCAAGCTGGTTCTGTACTTCGTTTCTGAAAACCTTGAACATGTCAAGTGTTTCAGACTTATGTCTCATCAAATAGACATAACCGTATCGACTGAAATCATCAGTGAACGTAACAAAACACAGATGACCTCCTCTAGCTGGACAGCTCATTGGTCCGCATACATTACTATGTATGAGAGCCAATAACTCTGTCGCTCTCTATCCTTTCCCCTTGAAAGGATGCTTCGTCATCTTGCCCATCAAACAAGACTCGCAAGACTCAAGAGACTCAAAGTCAAATGAGTCCAGAAGACCTTCATGATGAAGCTTTTGAATGCGTTTCTCGTTTATATGGCCTAGACGACAATGCCAGAGAAAGGTCGGGTTTAAGTCGTTCGGCTTAAACCGTTTAGCACTCACGTTATAGATGGATGATGTCGAGTTTGAAAGCTGATCATTCAAGACGTATAAACCATTTACAAGATAACCATTACCATAGTAAATGTTGTCTCGATAAATCATCAAACTCGAGTTCTCAATCACAAATCGAAAACCATCCAAATCCAGACATGAAATAGAAATGATGTTTCTGCTAATCGCAAGCACATAGTAACAATTACTCAATTCTAAAACAAGTCCAGAAGGAAGATGCAAATCATAAACGCCAACACACAATGCAGCAACTCTTGCTCCATTTCCGACGCGCAGATCCGCTTCTCCCTTAGCTAGCATCCTACTCCTTCTTAGTCCCTGCACATTTCCACAAATGTGTGAGGCACTTCTGGTATCCAATACCCACGAAGATGTAATACATATATTAGCTTCTATAACATGAATACCTGAGGCAGAAGCTTCACCAAACTTCTTGTCCTTCAGATCCTCCAA
>NW_010969648.1:0-623 GCF_000463585.1 Tarenaya hassleriana | reverse complement strand
ACACGCTCTTTCCCTCAAACTGCCTCTGTAGATTCGGGGCCATGCTTCCCAACATGAGACAGGAAATCTCAATGTCGTCAGTCTGATGCTTCAACCAAGCATCCCTGACGACTCTCATGGCATTGGCCGCAGGCTCTGGTGGTAGAGCTCCTTCCAGGACGTATGACTTCTTATCGTGCTTGAGAACTATTCTCAAGTTACGATACCAGTCCAAGAAGTTCATCCCGGTCAGCTTATCCTTCTCAAGGATAGATCGCATTGTCAAACTCGATACGCTACCGGTTGACACCATGTCCTACAGAAAAAGACAAAAAACAGAACGAACAAAACGAAAATGCAGATTCTACCAATGATCTACTACCAGCTAGTCCATCATCAATCAACGACAACATAGATGCACATACAAGCTATATTCCCATACAGAAAAATAAACCTACAATAATTTTCTATATGGGACTAAGATCCGTATTTCACATAAAAATGAGTTGTTACACTCAGCCTTACGCTATTTAGG
This sequence comes from Tarenaya hassleriana, assembly GCF_000463585.1. Lineage (NCBI taxonomy): Eukaryota > Viridiplantae > Streptophyta > Magnoliopsida > Brassicales > Cleomaceae > Tarenaya > Tarenaya hassleriana. Next base: position 109 of record NW_010969648.1, on the reverse strand, counting down.
TAGACATCTAATGTCAATCACATCCAATGTGACTCTTAGATCCTTTATGAGACTATGATATCAAATATCATTGCATACTCGTCTCATCTGTACCGTTAAGTCTCAAGTC
>NW_010969647.1:0-357 GCF_000463585.1 Tarenaya hassleriana | reverse complement strand
TATGATGATGATGGATTAGGAGATGATGAAGGATTAGACAATGATGAAGGATTAGGCCATGGTGTAGGATTAGGTGATGGTGTAGGATTAGGTGATGGTGTCGGTGGATTACATAATGCAGAATATGTCAGCGATGCAGAGTGTCGTGATAATGGAGATGAGTTTCCGACTACACCAAAAACGAGAGAAGAAAAATGGATTGAGTTCATGAGCCTATTCAATGACAAGGAACCACAAGATGTAGGATCAACAAGTTCGGCTAAACATAATCTCCATCTTGGTAAGTGTTTTAACACTGGTGAAGATTTTAAAGAAGAATTGTTTAAATATGCATTGGATAATAACTTCAATGTGAAG
>NW_010969646.1:0-357 GCF_000463585.1 Tarenaya hassleriana | reverse complement strand
TAATCCCTAACCTACAATGATAAAACTACTCACACATCATGGAAAACATACAAACAACATCCAAATAGAAGTTCATAACAATAATTAAAAGAGAGGGAAGAGAATGCTTAGTGACAGTTGCAGGACTCTTCTTCTTCCTCTCCTCTTCTTCTTCTTCTCTTGACTCCTCCTTAGATCTCTCTCAAGAAGCTCTCAATTCACTCTACAAACTCACTCTCTAATGTGTTGGATGATGATCCTAAGCCTTCCCTTCGTGCCCCTTTTATAGCCAAGAAAAGGAGAAAGACATTTTTCCATTTTCCTCCTCATTTTCCTCCATGATTCCCGAGCTCCATGTTTTGGGGAAAGGTGTTTTCT
>NW_010969645.1:0-357 GCF_000463585.1 Tarenaya hassleriana | reverse complement strand
AAGGTCTTTGGTATATAGGATCATGAGTGGTTTAAATACATTAATACAAAGTTGAGAATTAAAAAGAAATATAGACGACCAAATAAAAGGAGGCCATTTATATATATATATATATATATATATATAATCACAATAATATTAACCTGTGCTGTAAGCCCTGTACGGCTGTACCAAACATTGACTTCGTATTAGATTATGACTTAATCCATATTTGGAAAACCTAACTTTTTTCTCCCAAGAAAATAACTTTGCAAAACGGATATTAATGTGAAAACAATTAAAACTGTAAACACTGTAATTCTCTAAACCGGGAAAACAAGATTTATTTATGTATCTACGCACATCATATATTTCATA
>NW_010969644.1:0-357 GCF_000463585.1 Tarenaya hassleriana | reverse complement strand
TTTTTTTTTCTCTTCCTTGCAAAATTAATTTGAAAAATACTATGTAGCGTGAAGTAAAAAAAAAAAAGAGATAAGAAGGGGAAGATTATACATATACATATACATATACTTGTACATATATTGTATTAGTCTATTGGAAAGTAAAAAAGTGGGAGTGGGACAGAGAGGGGATTAGATGAAAAATGGATTTGGATGTCGAGAGGAAAATCTTTAGGGCAGTTGTTGTTAGGTGTTTGAAGATATTGTGTGTGTATATATATATATATATATAGGTTTATGGCTTTTGTCCCTCCCTCACCCTATTGGACCGAGATTTCAGTAAAAACTTTTTAAATCTGAATCTGACTTGAGATATAA
>NW_010969643.1:0-357 GCF_000463585.1 Tarenaya hassleriana | reverse complement strand
TAACTCAAGGCTCAAACTATTTCTAGGCAAGTTGAGATCGCGTTGGTCGGGGCCTTTCACGATTAAGTGCGTCTACCCTCACGAAGCGATAGAGTTATATGGCTATGGAGGGGATACATTCAAGACCAACGCGCAACGATTGAAGATTTACAACCCCGGGGAGCATGACAAAGAGAGGAGCTCGATGAGTTTCTCCGACCCTCAAGACGAGTGAGCAACCCATGGTCAAGCTTAGGACCATAAATAAGCGCTCTTGGGAGGCACCCCGAACTTGTACATATCCTATTTAGTATCCTTTTTACATTTGCATATCACTTAGAATCATTTAGGTGCATTGATGAGATTTGTTCTATGCTT
>NW_010969642.1:0-357 GCF_000463585.1 Tarenaya hassleriana | reverse complement strand
AATTTTTTGGACATGTTTTATGGAAGTTATGAAGTTAATAATATGATCAGTCAACAATCGAGGAGCTCATCGGGCATGAATGGTTATTTGGCTCAAACTGTTGACCATTTGGCGATGGCTATCAATTCGAATTGATGTCTGAGTTACAGATCATTTAACGGATTATGCATAGTAATTTGGATCGATTTTCAGATCATCTGATTATCCACCAAGAGATATATGCCGATTTTTATCGATATGTAGGGATTTAGTCCATGTGTTGTCTAAATATGCTTATAACGTTTTGCTCATATATTAGATCTGCGCGATTATGGTGTCTATGTGCAGCTATTAGAAAAAGCTTTGTAATGATATAAA
>NW_010969641.1:0-357 GCF_000463585.1 Tarenaya hassleriana | reverse complement strand
CTACATCCAAGAAGTTGTGAGAAGCACCCGTATCGAACATGGCTGGAACGGACTTACCGTAAAGGAGGATGTCCGCATAGAGAAGGCCGCGGCTAGGAGATTCCGAGGCTAGAGCGTTCTCGGATGGCCTAGGCTTGGACATGGTCCCAAATCGATGGAGAGAGCCCACAATGGCTGCCTCGCTCTCGGTGGCCTTGCCTTTGCCTTTGCCTTTGTCTTGTCTCGCCTCGGGTTGTGTCTCCATGGCGTTAACCTTGCTTCTCTTGGGACATTCTCGGACCCAATGAGGGCCTCCGCACACATAACAAGGGTTAGGTGGTTTAGACTTCCCCCTTGCTTGTCCGGAGCCTTGGGCGT
>NW_010969640.1:0-357 GCF_000463585.1 Tarenaya hassleriana | reverse complement strand
GCTCAGAATGTGTTCATGCTCATTCTTGGACGTCTCCTGCTCGGTGTCGATGTTGGCTTTGTCAACCATGTAATGCCTATATTCGAGAAAATGGGTTTCGATTCCTGAATAAAAAGCATGTGATTTTGGGTAAAGTTGCGAAAAGTCTCTGTTTTTAATTCTGAGAATTACGAGAGTAAGTTTTTCAAAATTCATGACTACTCCTTTCAGGGAGGAGTCATGAATTTGAGTTGAAATCTCAAACTTTATCTGATTGCCGAAGGTATGATCGAGAAAGAGAGAATTTTTTATAGAGAGAGGCCAAATACAAAGCTGATTTGTTGTCACAGAACAGATTCACTGGCAACTGTACTGGAA
>NW_010969639.1:0-357 GCF_000463585.1 Tarenaya hassleriana | reverse complement strand
ATCCTATAAAACCTAGACAAACTCTCATCAAAATATAGAGAAGAATAGGAGTTATCAACGGTCCAGGGGTGACGGACTGAGGTTAGACCGAAAGGTCTGGACCGTCCGGTCGTTCCGGATAGTCTGAGTACGGACCATCCGTTCAGGCACACTAGACCGTTCGTTCTGTGGCTGAGAGTGGACCATCCGTTCTGCTTCATGGACCGTCCGTTCCACTTGTTCTCCGAGGCTAGACCGTCCGTTCTAATTCCAGAACGAACGGTCCAAGTCCCAGACTCCGAGATCTTTCCGTTTTTTAATCCGATTATGCAATCGTTGCTTAATCTGATCAACTGTAACTCAAATAGCATGATTCAT
>NW_010969638.1:0-357 GCF_000463585.1 Tarenaya hassleriana | reverse complement strand
GCTTCTGCGTTTTTCAGGTTTCCATCTGTTTTCAATCATTCATATCTCATTCATTTCTCCATCAAATTATGTCCCGTTTGTTGCTAAATGTTCTTTGAAATGTCCTCTACCTAATCCAGGCAGAAAATCATCGAGATAACACAATCACATCGATGAAAAAGAGCTCACACAGATGCAACTCAAGCCACTCACCTTGGATCAGATTCAGATCTGATTTTTGGCCGGAGTTTGTGGCGTTTTCCGGCGATTCCAATGCCGGCGATCCTTCTAGACCTTATAAGGCTGTCCCTCTTTGTTTCCCAGAGCTCCCTTCCTCTTCTCTCCCTCTCTTTCTCTTCCTCTCTCTCTCTTTTCTCC
>NW_010969637.1:0-282 GCF_000463585.1 Tarenaya hassleriana | reverse complement strand
CTCATGCGGGTCATCCAGTCACTCGTTCACAACGAGTACCCATGACTGTGATCTACATCCATTGCGTTGATCACACCTCACGTAAATAATGCATTCATAAATCAATGAATCAATACAAAGTCAAATGTCATATCATGGATCATCCTAGAGCATTACAACCAACAAAGACACGCCACTCCTCATATCAGATACTCTAGACATCTCAGGTCTGAGGATCCAAGAATGAACCGCTGTATGAGATTCAAGTCATGACTCTGTCCATGTGACAATCTCATGCGGGTC
>NW_010969636.1:0-357 GCF_000463585.1 Tarenaya hassleriana | reverse complement strand
AGGATTTTTATCGAACACTTTCCATGCATTCTCAAATTCTTCAATTTTGGAATGTGAGATCTCGTCATAGTAGAGAAATATGTCGAGTGTAAGACGAAAATTGAGAAATTTGTTGTTAGAATCGCCAACGACATCTCTTTGGAGAGAAAAAGAAAAAAAATACGTTTTGAATTTTAAAAAAAAAAGTGAGAGAATAAATTTTTCGAATGTTTTTTTCACGAATTGTCACGTGTTCAATTTTTTAAGGGTAAACTAGTCTTTTCGTTATTTAAGTTTTTTTTTTTAAAACCCTAAACCTAGAAGGTTATGCCTTGAAGTAAAGATAGACATTTGGGGTTATTTTTGCAATTTTGCCCA
>NW_010969635.1:0-358 GCF_000463585.1 Tarenaya hassleriana | reverse complement strand
TTAATCCATCGTTAAATATGAAAATGTTGTTTTAATCCATCGTTAAATATGAAAGCTGGTTCTTCGACAATGTGATAGTTTTGGTATTCTTTCAGAGAGTCGATCGGCTTGGAGGTCTGATGAAGAGTTTGGTCGAGAAATGATTGCTGGACTCAATCCACTTGTCATCAGACGTCTCCAGGTCTTATATATAAGTTATCATTGTTCTCTTTGTTCTTCTTTTTTAGATATGTTTTCTTTGTTGAGATTTTGTAAAAACAAAATGTAGGAATTTCCGCCGCTGAGCAAGTTGGATCTGGATGTATATGGAAATCAACATAGTTCTATCCGAGAAGATGATGTTGAGCCCAACATGAAT
>NW_010969634.1:0-358 GCF_000463585.1 Tarenaya hassleriana | reverse complement strand
GACTTCAGATCGCAGTCAGGTTATGTTTTCTGCTTGAACGGTGGGGCTATCAGTTGGAAGAATTCCAAACAGCCAACCGTGGCAGATTCGACTACAGAAGCCGAGTACATAGCAGCATCGGATGCAGCTAAGGAAGCTGTTTGGATCAGAAAATTCATGGGAGACCTGGGCGTCGTTCCTAGCATTGCAGATCCCATTGAGTTGTATTGTGACAACAATGGTGCGATTGCGCAAGCTAAGGAACCCCGGTCACACCAGAGATCCAAACACGTACTCAGGCGATTTCACTTAAATAATAGAAATCATCGACAGAGGAGACGTGAAGATAAGCAGAGTGTCGACAGATAATAATATTGCT
>NW_010969633.1:0-358 GCF_000463585.1 Tarenaya hassleriana | reverse complement strand
AAAGGCAGAGCGACAGATGCCGGGAGGCGAGAGGCACGATGATCGTCACGGGCGGAAATGATCGAGAAAGAATGAAGAAAAAGGAAAAAAGAAAAAAAAACAGGGTTGGTCCGCCGGACCAAGATTTGGTCCGGGGCGGACCAACCTGCTCAGGCGGACTCAGACTAGACAGCGCGGACTGGGAGAGGTTTCGAAAAAAAATAAACTGACCCTGGTCCGCAGTCCGGCGGACCGGACGTCTTCATGGAGTTCCGAACGAGATTATATCGGATAGAGACGCCCGATTTACATCCCGTATGTGGAAGGCGATTCAGGAGGCGCTGGGGACGAAGCTCAAGATGAGTACGGCATATCATCC
>NW_010969632.1:0-358 GCF_000463585.1 Tarenaya hassleriana | reverse complement strand
GTGTCTACGCGAAGCTCTTGAAGTGCTCTTTCCAATGGTATAAGTCTCGCACGATTTGAACATCTGTAGAGAATGTTATTGATGTCGAAACATGAGTATCTCATCCGGACTTCTCCTTTAACGCTCCAATTAGTTCCTTTTCGAGTCCAATCATCTCCGAAACCTGTAACTCTGCAAAACTAGAGCACAACCGGGTTTTGTATCCTAACACGCCTAGAATGCCTATGAATGCATGTGATTATCCTATAAAACCTAGACAAACTCTCATCAAAATATAGAGAAGAATAGGAGTTATCAGCAACCCTTGCACATTTCCACAAATATGCGAGGCGCTTCCAGTATCGAATACCCACGACGT
>NW_010969631.1:0-358 GCF_000463585.1 Tarenaya hassleriana | reverse complement strand
AGCTTTTGGAAAGTAAAGACAATGAATCTCATCAAAGGGATTGATGAAGATGCTTGGAGTTGGGTGGAAGAAGGATGGAGTACTCCAACTCACGTGGTTGATGGGAAGGAAATTCTGAAGCCTAGATCTAAATGGACAACCAAAGAGAAGAGAGCATCGGCATTGAATTCTAAGGCGATAACCATCATCTTCAACACCGTTGATAAGGACGAATTCAAGCAGATCCAAGGGTGTAAGTCAGCAAAAGAAGCTTGGGATGCACTTGAACTAATTCATGAAGGTACCTCAAGTGTTAAACGCACAAGGAGAGATTTGATCAAGCATCAATTCAACATGCTTCAGATGGGTGAAAACGAAA
>NW_010969630.1:0-358 GCF_000463585.1 Tarenaya hassleriana | reverse complement strand
ATATGTTTCATGAAACACTGTAGAAGCAAAGGACTCTAGAATGAACTATTTGATATTTTTCTCCATCCACCATCATGTTTGCAAAATGCAGGGGAGGAACTGTATTTTCAGCGTTCCTCAGAGATGTAACTTTGTAGGAAGCAGATTACTGTGCATATTTCGAGTGGAGAAGACGGGTGTCTAATGGAGATGGGTCGCTTGAAGCCGGCAAATTTGAGGTGATTACCAGTCATGGTCAAGCTGGAATTCCCTCAAGCACCACAGACCATCATGACCATATCATAAGCCAAATTCCAGTCTAGTCAGAATGTCTCTTTCAGTTCATGTTCCTGTACTTGTTGGTGTTTGAACTCCTTTC
>NW_010969629.1:0-358 GCF_000463585.1 Tarenaya hassleriana | reverse complement strand
AAAAAAAATTGAAAGCATGGGTTTTTATTTATCTTGGGATATATGGTGATGAAAGAGGTTAAATGTGATTGTTTAACCCATTAGAATTTGGAACCAGTGGTGGTTTTACATAGGAGATTAACTGTCATGTCCTAAAAAGATGGGACCTTTGACGTGGCTTTTTGTTCGTTTGTTCGTTGCTATTACCTGTAGATAGATAGTGCATAGAATTGCATAAGATAATCTTAGGATGTGGTGATAAAGGAGGTTAAGGGGGCTATGCCCCTACCAAAACTGTAGCAAACAAATGAATTGACCGACCCGTCATTTCATTGACAGTGGATATGTCTTCAGGAGCAATCTGTACTTGAAAAAAAAA
>NW_010969628.1:13120-15902 GCF_000463585.1 Tarenaya hassleriana | reverse complement strand
AAGAGTGAAATGGTAGTTGTTGGAAAGAGTTCCAGCAAAAGGAAGCGTTCCAAGAGCAAGGGCAAAAGGAAAGTGACAAGCGTTGTCATTGAACCTAAGCCTAAGTCCAAAAAGGAAGAGAGTTATTTCTGTCATGCCGTTGGACATTGGTACAAAAATTGTAGACTCTACCTGGAAGATCAGGAGAAGAAGAAGCTTAGAGAAGCATCGACTTCTGGTGTTTTTGTTATAGAGGCTAATTTGTTTACTTCTACATCGTGGGTATTGGATAACGGAAGTGCCTCGCACATTTGTGGAAATGTGCAAGGGTTGCAAGGAAGTAGACAGTTGGCATAAGGAGAAGTAGATCTCCGCGTTGGGAATGGAGCAAAGGTTGTTGCATTAGCCATCGGGACTTACGATCTGACTTTATCTTATGGACATGTATGGGAGTTGCATGATTGCTATTATGTTCCTGCCGTCAGCAAGAACATTATGTCGATTTCATGCTAAGCCTCGGATGGTTTCAGATTTGTTATTGAGAACAAATGTCTGTCCATTTATAGAGGTGATTTGGTAAGGGTTACCAGTTGAATGACCTTTATGTTTTGGATGACGAACCGTCAAGATACAGGTCAATCTATAATGTTTGTACCAAATGGTTTAAGCCAAACGACTTAAACCCGACCTTCCTCTGGCATTGTCGTCTAGGCCATATAAACGAGAAGCGCATTCAGAAGCTTCATTCTGAAGGTCTTCTGGATTCATTTGACTTTGAGTCTCTTGAATCTTGCGAGTCTTATTTAATGGGTACGATGACAAAGCATCCTTTCAAGGGGAAAGGACAGAGAGCGACAGAGTTATTGGACCTGATACATAGTGACGTATGCGGACCAATGAGCTGTTCAGCTAGAGGAGGTTATCTGTATTTTGTTACGTTCATTGATGATTTAAGTCGATACGGTTATGTCTATTTGTTGAGACAAAAGTCTGAAACACTTGAAATGTTCAAGGCTTTCAGAAACGAAGTCCAGAACCAGCTTGGCAAGACGATCAAGACACTTCGATCCGATCGTGGTAGCGAGCATATGAGCCAAGTTCTCTGACTATCTGGTTGATTGTGGTATTGTATCACAATTAACTCCTCCTGGAACACCACAGTGGAATGGCGTGTCTGAACGGACGAACCGAACACTGTTAGACATGGTTCGGTCAATGATGAGTCAGACAGATCTTCCAAGTCCTTTTGGGGCTATGCTTTAGAGACCGCTGCGTACCTGCTGAATAGGAGTCCAACGAAGGCGGCTGAAACGACGCCATATGAAATATGGACGGGGAATCGTCCCACGTTGTCGTTTGTCAGAATTTGGGGTTGCGACGTTTACGTGAAGCGTCAGATGACTGATAAGTTATCCTCCAAGTCTGATAAGTGTTTATTTGTAGGCTACCCTAAGGAAATTAAGGGTTACTACTTCTATATTCCGGTAGAGAACAAGGTGTTCGTTCCCAGGAATGCGACTTTTATGGAGCGAGAGTTCGTCTCCAAAAGAGTCAGTGGAGTAGGATCAAACTTGAGGAAGTTCGAGAGCAACAAGTAGACGCTGAGCCGAGTGAACAAGTTGAAGACGTTTAACCTGATTCACTGCCAGTTGTGATTCAACCTTCGACGAGTGAACCTCGGAGATAGGGTAGGATTCGCCAAGAGCCCACGAGATATGGATTTCTCGTAACTGGGAATGAGGAACTCATGTTATTAGAACATGACGAGCCACCACATACCTAGAGGCTATGGCGAGTCCGGATTCCGAGAAATGGCGCGAGGCTATGAAGTCCGAGATGCAATCCATGTCAGACAACCCATCAGATGCAAGTGGATCTTCAAGAAGAAGACCGACATGGATGGCAACGTGCAGACGTATAAGGCACGACTTGTGGCGAAAGGATTCCGTCAGATTCATGGTATTGACTATGATGAGACCTTTTCGCCTGTAGTTATGCTGAAGTCCATCAGGATCCTGCTTGCCATAGCCGCATATTACAACTATGAAATACGGCAAATGGATGTCAAGACCGCGTTCCTTAAGCAAACTTGACCGACGATGTGTACATGACACAACCCGAAGGTTTTATCGATCCAAGGAACCCGAGGAAGGTGTGTAAGCTTCAGAGGTCCATTTATGGACTGAAGTAGGCTTCGAGGAGCTGGAACCTTCGCTTTGATGAGACAATCAAAAAGTTTTGTTTCTCACAGAATGAAGACGAGCCGTGTGTTTACTAGAAGGTCAGTGGGAGCACAGTTGTATTTCTAGTGCTGTACGTGGATGACATTCTCCTTATAGGGAACGACGTTCCTACCTTGTAAGACGTTGTCTTGGCTAGGAGCGCAGTTTTCTATGAAGGACCTAGGAGAAGCGGCCTATATTTTAGGCATAAAGATCTATAGAGATAGATCGAGGCGACTTCTAGGATTGTGTCAGAGTACTTACATCGATAAGGTCTTGAAACAGTTCAAGATGCAAGATTCCAAGAAAGGAACCTTACCGATGAGCAGTGGCACAGTTCTCTGCAAGAGTCAGTGTCATACGACACCTGATGAGCGAGAACACATGGATCGGATTCCATATGCTTCGGCAATTGGATCCATCATATATGTCATGCTTTGTACTCGACCAAATGTATCCTATGCATTGAGCATTACGAGTAGATACCAGTCAGATCCAGGTGAATCGCACTGGATCGCCGTCAAGAACATCCTAAAGCACTTGAGAAGGACTAAGGATGTGTTCTTGGTATACGGTGGGTC
>NW_010969628.1:7167-11789 GCF_000463585.1 Tarenaya hassleriana | reverse complement strand
AGTTGAATCAGATAAGGTGGCTTGTCCATGCCTTATATTCGACATATGATATCGTGATACAAAAGGATCATCAAACGGAATCATCACTGGCGTTCGTAGGATCACGAACAAACTCTATTCGAGATAGGTAGTCATAGTGTCTTGCTAGAGACCGCCTATGACTTGTGTAACCGAAATAAGAGATTTCGTGTTATACTGCTATATCGGATGAGCCTACAGGGTCACACACACAGGAAAAGACGAATGCGCGAAAAGAGACGAGAAAATCCCGGTGGAGCGGAGGCCAGACCGACCGGTCCAGAAGGTCTGGACCGATCGGTCCAGCTAACACAGACCAATCGGTCTAGACGTAGACCGATCGGTCCAGACGTCGGGATTTACTAAACTCGCTCTAATTATGGTTTTAAAGGGGAGAAACTTAGGGAAACGCCTTCTAACTCTTTTGGCACGATTTTCAGACCCTAGCGAGAGGTTGGAGAGTGAAAAAGCTAAGAGAAAGATCCCTGAAACCCTTGCGTAAAGAAGAAAGCGTTCTTCAGTCCTAGCAGACAAGTTCCAACCGTTGGAATCCTTTCCGCCGTGTGGATACGTGTAGAGGACAAGGTATTCTTCCTGCCTACAGTGATTAGACGCGTTCTTCGATTGATACAGGCCTCGAGTCGATTGAGGTAAGCGTTCTAACGTTTCTACAAGATCATGCATGATAGGTTTTAGGGTTTCATCAAAATTTTTGTTTTTCATCCGCTGCGCAAACCCTAGAACTGATCTCTTAGGAATTAGATTCGCTCTTGAGATCCCAGGAAAACCCAACACTGGGTTCTTTCGCTTGTGCGATCGCTCCATTGTTGTCACAATATAGCGCAATGGGGCTATCAACACTAGGAATGACACCCAAGTCTCCAACTAATTTCCTGATCCAAACAGCTTCCTTTGTTGCGTCCGACGCTGCAATATACCTAGCTTCTGTAGTAGAATCTGCAACGGTCGCTTGCTTGGAACTCTTCCAGCTAATAACGCCTCCTGATAACATGTACTTTGGGTGATGTTTTGATATAGGATGTCTAGCGTATTTCACTGGGTTTTACATATTTGTAGACATTCTAGGGCACATTTGGCTTCGATATTGTATGGTTTTGTTCTTTGGTGTTTAAACAGGTTTTCACACATAAAGAGAGCAAAAGGAGTAGAAAACATGGATTACGGAACATCACAGACAAACCGAGAACATTTGGAGTTGTTTTAGAGAAAACGTGAAGCTCAGAAACGTCAGATCTTGCAAAATTAATAACTTTCATTCTACAAGTCCAAATCATGCATTCTCTATATCATTGGAAAGCTCTCTTTGATATCTAAGCATAGACACAAAGATCACCTAAATCCGGTGTCGGAACAGAAAGTTATGAGTGAATTTGTGAAGCCCATCAAAACTGCTAAGTGACACGATCGTGTCACTTTCAGCCACACGATCGGGTCACTTACCAGATTTTGGAAATATTCCGAATTTTGGCCCAGAAAAAGAAGGATTAAGTAGGTTGGTTGATACGTGTGTACCGAGTCTAAAATCTATAACCCGATTCACAACTCACCGCAAGGATACGGATCGTCGTAACACGGGGTCGAACACAAGGACCGATTGCTAAGTCTAAACCCTAATCGAAACTTAATCAAATCAAGCAAGTGAAAGTGATGGTGGAAGTATGTAGAATCTATGGAAAACGAAATAAGAAATCATTGAAAACGTGTAACCTATCAAACAAGGATGACTACGGGTGTCGGGATCGTTTTCGCGTGTATGGGTATATGCTAAGCATGCGAGAATAACGATTATGACTTGTTTTCGGGAATCATCAAGCAACAAAGATAGAGAATTCACCTCTCGGACTACTAACTCCCTACCTACAGAGTAACTCGTCAATCTCTCGATCTATTCAAGTTAACCCTAGGTGCATAAAGAACGCTATCATCAACCCTAAATCGATTAAGCCATATCTCTATGAGAATAATACGATCTATCCTATTGATTTTTGTCCAAAACCAAACCCATATCTCTATGTAGTTTAGAATCTAAGAGAATTGACCAAGGGATTAGCAAACATCAATCGAATAAAAGTACAAATCAATAGAACCGAAACAAATCAAAACCGAAATCCAAGTTAGGGTTCAAACATACCCAAAACACATACGAATCCCTAATCCATAGTCGTGGATCTACTCACGGTTCATGGAAAATAATAAAAAGCTCAGAGAAAATGAGATAAAAGAAAGGAAAGAAAAGCCCATGTAGATGTGTAGCCTCCACGATCGAATCTTCCTTCTTCTTCCCGATATCCCGTGAACTTCTATTCTTCTCTCACCAAAAGCTCTCCAAACATCTGTCTCTAAGTGTTCTCTAAGGTTCTCTGCTCTTCTAGGACGTGGCTAGGCCTTTTTTATAACCCTAGGGTGGCTCCCAAGAGTCCTTTTCCCTCTAGGACTCTAAAAATCGCGAATTAGGGTTTTTCTCCGTCGGGTCCGGTTCCACCTTCTATTTCTGGGCCTTCTGGACACTTGAACTCCCCCAAAATAAGTGAACTCGGACCTCTTGAACCGGCCGGTTCCATTTGGACCGGACCACTTTCACTTTCTGGCAGATTTCTCAGGCTTCGCGATTTTGCTCATAATTTTCAGCTCCGATGTCGGATTTGTGTGATTTTGGTGTCTACACGAAGCTCTTGAAAGGATCTTTCATGGTGCAAGTCTCGAATGATTTGGACTTCTGTAGAGAAAGTTATTGATCTCGAAACATGAGTACCTCATTCGAACTTCATCTCTAACGCTCCAAAAACGTTCCTTTTCGCTATCCAATCATCTTCGAAACCTGTAACTCTGCAAAAGTAAAGCACAACTGGGTTTTGTGTCCTAACACGTCTAGAATGCCTATGAATGCATGTGATTATCCTGTAAAATCTAGACAAACTCTCATAAAAATATAGAGAAAAATAGGAGTTATCAAATACCCCAGACTTAAACCTTTGCTCGTCCTCGAGTAAAGAACGAAGGAATAAAATCTGCAAAACTGGGAATGACGAACATCAAATAGCATCATCGTGAGACTCAAAAGCAAAACATCCATCCAATACTAGTTTCCCAAGAATCGTACCCAAACCGGTCTACTATGATCTTCCTACCAAAGACTAATCTACCTAGCCATGGGATTTTTATTGCCACCTAGAACCCGTTAGAATCTCTACAACTCACCAAGCCTATTTCCGAACCTATCCTTATCTCAACTTAGCCTTTTCGATCTTAGTTCTACTTCGTACCTGGATTTTTACCTTTCTGTAGAATTTCTCTATTGAACGCTAGCACCTCGGGTTTCTAGGACGTTGAAGTTGAAGGACATCGTTTTTCTCTTCTCTTTTTTTTTTCTTCTTTTCTCTTTTTTTTCTTCTGTATTTTTTCCTTTTATGCGATGTCCGACCCACAACTTAGACCCGAACCATCGATCGATGCACTCATGTCCTCGAACGATTTTCATTGACGAGATTCTGACAGCGGAGTGTCGAGATACTTTATTTTCCCAAGGTATTTTTTGAACTAGATTTCATCGACCTGCAAGACTCGAAAAAGGTTCTATAGGAAACATATAACCTGGATATAGTCGTTTCAACTCCGTAGGTTCCAAACAACAATCTCATCCCACAAACTATATATAGAAAGTCTGGAGAACTATCAATTTGACACGGTTCAACCACGCTCTACAAAGTTACTAGATCATCAAGATATTTCTACTCTATCATCCCAAAAATCCTCCAAATGGTGTTCAAAACGGCTGTCCGAGGTATGCACGTTAACCTATATGAACCTATATCTATATGTCATATGCAGGAAAATGGATAGGAGATTTGCTGCACGTAGCTACGGACGCGGTAGCGGATCGACTCCGCCATAACAAACTCCCGAAGCTTCACAGCGGGTGCAGTACTCTGACATCACGTCCAATCCATAGAGGACGCGATTGCGTAAACTCCATCCTAACAAAGAGAATGGAACATTGTGGTAAACTTTAATTATTTGTTTTATAAAATTAATATATAAATTTGTTTAAAAATATTACTTATATTGGTAATTTGTAGGTTTAATGTCGATCAGGCGGTTAATAATTCCGTCTCATCGTTCATCGAAAGTAATTTTACTGGACCTTGGATGAATTGGTCGTCATTACCCGAGACCATTCGACAACATTGGTTTGCTAGTTTTACTGTAAGTTATTTTTTTTAAATTAGTAAATTAATAAAAAAATTTGCCTAAAGTTTTTAATTAAGTTTTTTTAGCAATCTTGGTATTGGGATGAGGTGCATACCTCAAAGGTCTATGATGCATGGAAAAGATGTATCATGGACCTACTCAAATCCAAGGTCAACAGGTATAAACGATGTTGGCAGATGAAGCCTGATCGTTCTCCCCCGAAGAGCATTGAAAGCGGGGTTTGGGCCCAGATGGTAGAGTATTGGGAGAATCCCGTCAACATTGAAAGAAGTAAAAAGGCGAAACAAAGTAGAACGACGGACGTGACTCCCGAAACTGGTCCAAGCAAGCATACATCGGGCCGAAAGCCATTTAGTCGGGTCATGCATGCATTG
>NW_010969628.1:545-6959 GCF_000463585.1 Tarenaya hassleriana | reverse complement strand
TTGTTTGTAGGCCCGAACATGTGGAAAGAAACCATCGCTCCTTGATGTGTTAAAGGTTACACATACAAGGAAAGATGGTACTATAATCGACGGGAAAACCAAAAATTTGATCGACAAGATCGAACAAGCAGTACGTTTTTAAATATATAAATAGTTTTATAAATATAGATTAGTTATTAAATTTTTAACTCTTATATATATATCACAACAAACAACGCGTGAAGAATCTCAAGCGACTGCGTTGGGAATGAATACTACAACGCAATTATCCCAACAGCAAATCGATGAACTATATGTCAAGGTAATTAGTTGGTTTATTTTTTATTTCTTATAATGTTTTATTTTTTAGTTATAATTAAATAACATACTAATTGAGATATTTGAATTCAGACCGCAAAACCGAACAAATACGGTCGTATATATGGACTTGGGTCGCTCAAACAAGATATCGTCAACACCGCTGCCGGGGAAGGAGGAGCACCAGTTGTTCAGGAGATTGTCACACTACAACGACGACTACAAGAATTAGAAGAACAGGTGCAGAACAATTTTGTATCGCGAGCTGAGTACGACGAATTAAAGTAGCGACACAACTACCTCCAACTGCTAGTTGACCAAAACATAGGAAATGTCAACATCGGCGGTGCAGGAGGTAGCGGTGCAAATGATGATGCTCCCGACGAGGTGGTGAAGATGCGCCCGATGTTAATTTGAACGATTTTGATTTTCAATAAATTGTATTTTTATTTTTTTTTTGTTTTTTATTTTCTTTAAATTTTTTTTTAAAAGTTAGCAACGCAATATTTCGTTGCTAACAGCGTTGCTAATACACTTTTGCAACGTAAAAAATAGTTGCTACAAACGTTGCAAGAAACTTTGCAACGCAACGTTGCAACGCAATTTCGTTGCAAACTTAGGATTTTTATAATACGCAGAACAACCGTTGCGACGCAGTTTTCGTTGCTAAGTGTTGCTAGTAGCAACGAAAATTTTCGTTGCTAAGCATTGCTATTAGCAACGAAAATTTTCGTTCTAAATACGTTGTTACTACCAACGAAATTTCGTTGCTAATTTTACAACGCTATAGCAACGCAAGAAATTTCGTTGTAAGTAGCAACGAAAACGATGCGTTATGATTTCGTTGCTAGATTAGCAACGAAATATTTTGCGTTGCTAAGTCGTTGCTAGTTGCAACGATTAGCAACGATTTCTGGTTTGCAACGACGCGTTACCAATGCAAGAAATTTCGTTTCTTTTTCGTTGCAAAAGCCATTTTGCAACGAAATTACGCTGTTTGCAACGCAAATTTTTCGTTGCAAAAAAACAGTTTTTTTGTAATGAAACTTAACAAAAATCATCTATATGGAAAAAAGGAAAAAGAAAACGTGAATGCAACTAATGCAAAGTGATATCCAAAAGTGAAAAAATTTCTTAAGTCTATATGCCATGATAAAATGCACCTAAACTAAATGAAATCCTAAGTAGATAGGCCTGAATGTGTGAAGAATCTATCCACCCCCAGACTTGAACCATACACCGTCCACGGTGTAGACTCTTGCCCGGAGAAGTAGAATTGAACACGACATATGAAAAGAACCAATAAGAGGGGTAGAGAAACTTAGCTCTGTGAAATTCGTTCGCTCGCAATGAAGTTAATTCACGTCAAACGCAAGAGCACTCATGCACTCTATGAACCGGAATCTATCCAATCGTCGTCTCTCGGAAAATGATACTCATCTCTCGTGTGTCGGTATGAACGATCATAGAAAAACAAACGTTGCCCGAAAAATAATATAGAGACTCGCATATAGATAGAGAAGTCCAGAGTATACTAAATCCGAGTCCCAGTAATACATCTGAAGGGCCTACTACATTGCTACTAAAATGGAAAAGGAAAACGCCTACCTGATCAGTGAGCTAAGCGTCTGCCGGTGCGTCGTCTTTGTCGTCCTCCATAGGTGCCGGCGGCTGCTCGTCGGGGAATAGCCGGTTGCGGAATCCATGGAACTCCGCGTATAGGGCATCATGCTGGAGTCTGAGCGCCTGCATCTGGTCGACGAGCTGGGATGAAGTCCCGCACCATCTGGTGTACACGCTCGTCATCTCTGAGTCAACATGGCTCCGCATATCGGAGACGGCTTTGTTTAAGACGCCTCTCGTGTCGAGCATCGCCTGATACATGAACCTCTGGAAGTCATCCTGAGGCTGGAAAATGTAGCCGTAAGCATCTGGAGTTCGTGCAGAAGGTGGGGGTGATGGGGCAGTGTCCGGGAATGATGGTCGGGGTGAGTCTCTAGGGCCGTCGAATGTCCCATCCGCTGAGGGGCCTGCCTCTGAGGTGTGATCTGGGAATGTAGATGGCATCGGAGGCTCGTCATATGCACCCTCAGCTAGGCCGTCTCGCTGTGCCGGAGATAGGCAGAACTGCAATCCCTCGTGAGATAGAGGTGGAAGGTGCATGTTGGGCAGCACGCACCGACGTCGGATGCCGCTCTGATCGTAGTAGATCCAGTAGCTGCGGCCCTCATAGATCTCCACCGAATGTTTGCCCTGCAGGGTCGTGATGTCGAGAGATGGGCATGGTGATACTATGCTCCGCTCATATCTGCCCACATTCACGCCTAATCGCCTAGCGATTAGGGTGATAATACCGCCGACATAGACGTACACCCCCGACTCTGATCGGGCTATCGTGAGGAGGTGTAGTGCTACTCTCGAGGCGAGGTCAACCTGTGCCATACCGCAGTCGTCTCCACCGTATAGGGGGATAGGGCGTACCTGATGAATAAGAGTTCGGTCTGGTTGATTTGCCCTTGATCCTTGTTTCCGAAGAGTGTGTTGGCTAGGATCATATGGAAGTAACGGACGGCTGGATGTCTGATCTAGGTTGACTTGAGCTGGCTGGATTTGTAAGTCCGGGATCCTATGTCGCTCCAGAACTCCTTCAGCCGGTCTGGATGTATAGATGGTAGTGCAGCGGTGGATCCGTGTCGGACACCGAGAACATCGGCGAGCTGAGCCATAGTAAGCATATGATACCGCCCTGCGATGTAGAAACCCATATATGAGGCGGGTGTCTCTCCTGTGGGTGGAATGTTGATGAGGACCTCGGAATCCCGAGCGATGCATCAAACTATATCTTGGAGATAAAAGAACGCATGGAGCTAATGATAGCTTGGAGCGGGAGCATGGACGAAAGCTTGGAACCTACGAAACATGGAGCTCAACCGGATCGCATGGAGCTAGGAGCTCAACCGGAGAATGACGTCCCACCCGATCACAAGGAGATCATCATCCGAGATGAGTCACGAATGGCTGTACAAAATCCGAAGCATGCACACTTCTATTCTCGACCCGAACCACCGTTAACTCGAGCCAAAGCACGTACTCTTCGACAACACGTCAAACATGTTCGTCTCATGCCTTAAACGAACCTTGAGTCGAAGAATGCAAGCTTACCTTCCATCGGACCAGCCAAGACTCAACTCCTCTCCATCTCAAACCTTAATTTCGGCCAAGAATAGTCAAGACACAAAAGGGAAGCTTCTTGGAGTGCAAGCAACTTTTCCAACAGCTATATTCTTCCCACCTACCTTATTAAATGCATAGGCTCCCACCCCTCTTGCATGTTTAGCATTTAATCACAAAAGAGTTGTTGAAGTTTCTACTATTTATATGTGTTTTTCATATGTAAAACTCAGATTTGAATATTGGAAAGAAGTATTTTCGAGTTGAGTTTTACTCCTCTTGTTGGTGTGTCCGACATTGTCTCGGTTTGTCCGAGAAATCCCGTCTTGGTTTGTCCGAGGCTTGTCTTGGTTTGTCCGAGACCCTATCCTTCGTTCTCCATTCATCTCTTGACTACGATTCGAATTCGAAAGACTCTACGAGTGCCGGTGATCGGATCAAAGTCCCGCAGTCCTATCTCCTTTGGTCCTTCTCCAACCGTTTGTTCGTGAGTTCGAGTGCCGCTATACGCGAGCCGGTGATTGCGATCACACTTGCTCCCATCCTCCTCCGTGCGTACAACATTTTGGTATCAGAGCTTCGACCATCCACAGGATGTTGCAGCTTCCCCTCGGTGATATCTCTCCATCCCTACACGATTTCATTTTCATATTGCTCGAAAATTTCTGTTTGTGTTGCGCAGAAATTTGTTGAGTTTGTGTGTGATTTTGTTTGTGTTTTGCTGCGAATTTTGGGTTCATTTGTTCAATATTCAACCCACAATCTGTGTCTAATTTGATCAGAACGAAACCATCCCTTAGTTTGATCGAAATCTGTTCGCAAACCCGATCAAAAATCTGTTCGAACATTTCCGAAAAATTCTGGTTTGTCTAGTGTAGAATTCTGTTCATGTTTGAGTTTTGCACCGAATTTGATCTTCATTTGATCATCAATCAATTGTCAATCCATCTATAATCTGTTCAGATTGAAATCATATCATCATCTGATTGAAATTGATTCATGTGGCCGTTCATCTTCCGAAAAATCTGATCGTGAAAACTGTTGTGCTTGCGAATTGAACAATCATTTGTTGAAAAACTTGACTCGGTTCAGAAACTTCAAACGATCGATATTGTTGTGTGCTTGCTGTGATTTCTGCTAGACGTTGTTGTTGTTGATTGCTGCTAAAAGACTCCGTTGAAATTACCTTAATAGTGTGATCATTGCTATTGTGTGTCTTGCGTGTTTCCTTTGCACGGAATAAGCTAACGTGTTCATTATGTTGAATGAGGCAGCAAGTCACGAGTCTAGCAAGGGAGCTAAGGTTCTAGCACTCCAACACATCCTAGATCGTCTTGAACGATTAGAGAAAGCTAGGATATCCGATCCTAGAGCCCAAGAATCCGACAACCCTCCACGACGCGTTAGAACCCCTATCTCGGAACCCGTAGACGACAGTGTTAGAGAGCCTAGATATAGGCAGCGGGTTAGAACATATGATGAGGGATCCGACCAAGATGAGTTTTCTAGACGTAGAGTTCTAGCTAGACCGAGAGATAAATCAAACCATAGACGTTACGCTCCACCTCACCATCTCCAAGAATTGCAAAGAAAATATAGGCACATAACACAAGGAACTAGGTCGGTAGAGGAGTACTATGCTGAGTTTATGAGACTTAGAATCCAGCTAGAGCTAGAATATGATGAGGACCTCGCAATGAATCATTTCGTAGGTGGACTCCAAGAGCGAATTGCTCACAAAGTCGAGAGGTATTCGTACCGAAACCTCCAAGAGCTGCTAGATTTAGCTAGCCACATTGAACACCAAACCCAATGGTATCCAACTCGGCTAAGTAAAACCCGTCCACAACATAGTGAATCGATGTCAATGGCGAAGTCTTTGGATGGATCCAAACGAGAGGTAAAGAAAATTAATTTTGATGAGTTGCAGGATCTTGTGCAAGACGCTATGCAGCTAGAACAACAAATGTACAAGAAGCCAATGGAACCGGTGAATGTATTCGCTGCAACGCCAACCAGAGAAAGCATCACTGAAAACGAAGATGAGCTCAAGACGAAGGATAACAAAGACCAACACGAGGAAGCAACAACTATCCTACCAGGTAATGAATTCATTCTTTCATGTATTGATCTTACTTGTGCGACCATGTATCACGAGCGCAGGGAACAAGGACATCACGATAGTGAATTTCTCGAACAACGAGAGATGACTATGGTAGAAGAGGCAAAACATACATTCATAGTAGTGGTTGAGAAGAACGAGATCATACGTGGCGAAGAAATTCAAGAAGTGGAGAATGATATGGACGAGACTGTCCAAGGTGCCGAAGAGAACGTGGATGAGATGTCGAATGAAAAAGTACTTGAAAAGTCCAAGATGATATTGGAGAAAATCTGCAAGGACTATATAGTGCTTCCAATAACCGAATCTCCACATCTCGGAACAAGCACCCAAGAATGTATGATCAAGATCAATGGTTATGAGGACTACATGGTACCCGATGCTCCAAACAACCACACGAGTCTCATAGGCTATTCGCTAGGAGGCGACCCTGGTAATTTCGTTCCTCTTTATATTCTTGTTTATGATTCTAGTCTTAATGAAGTCATAACCCGATTTGAATCCGAAAAAGGGGGTCTTCAACGGAAATATTTTTACAAACATCTCGGGAAGAACACTTACTGCACTAATACATTTGTTGTCCTAGATTATGTCTTTGATTTCCAGGTGTTCCAACCTCGGGAGGAGAACGTTTGCATGGAGAAAAAGACAGAAAACACGAGTATCCTCCCAGCGCAATGGTCGCATGAAATGCCTAATCCTAACCACGGACTCATGGATATAAATAGGGATAAACCTTTTGAACGAGAAAAGGTCTGGTACGACAACCACGACCTCACAAAGGATAAACCCTTCGAACGGGGAAAGGCTCGAAAGAAAGTGCT
>NW_010969628.1:0-224 GCF_000463585.1 Tarenaya hassleriana | reverse complement strand
ATCACAAGGAGATCATCATCCGAGATGAGTCACGAATGGCTGTACAAAATCCGAAGCATGCACACTTCTATTCTCGACCCGAACCACGGTTAACTCGAGCCAAAGCACGTACTCTTCGACAACACGTCAAACATGTTCGTCTCATGCCTTAAACGAACCTTGAGTCTGTTGGGTTTTAGGCTACGGATTCCTAGCATGCGATCATATCGATCTAGGGTTTGGTT
>NW_010969627.1:0-358 GCF_000463585.1 Tarenaya hassleriana | reverse complement strand
TTTTTTTTTTTTTTTTTTTTTTTTTTTTTTTTTCTTCAGCCCTTAGACCATCGTATAGAATTCTATCTCCCAACTTAGACCCGAGCACCTCATAAGTTTACTCATATCATGGCAGTATACCACGACAGAGGAGTATCAGAATCAGGCATTCAAATCTGCATTCGCGAGATGTACCTGAGAATTAGTGAAGTACTTCTGAGCAGCATTTCCATCTCTTTAAAGTCCACATCCACCAGTCCTGTACCCTTCCCTGCACTTCTCTTTTGAAGATTTACGAAAAACATTTAAAGTTCCCCTACACCGAGGGATTTTTGCAAACCAACAAACCTGTTCATATCTAGAGGTTTAGTAAATATGT
>NW_010969626.1:0-358 GCF_000463585.1 Tarenaya hassleriana | reverse complement strand
AAACTGGAAAAGAATTCTATCGACCATACGAGTCTTGCCTTCGTCAGGAGAGAACATAGTGGAGTTGTCAGTCATGTAGGGACACATGACGATTATTGAAGAGGATCAAGTTCGCAGCTTAAGGGAGCAAGTGCTCGCGAGACAACACAAAGACCCATATTTGGTATGTTCATTGAAGAAGATTAAGAAATACAGTGAGAATGACTATACGTTAGATGACGAGCATGTTTTGAAACTTCATCACCGTCGTGCATACCAGATGATAATGATTTGACACAAGACATCTTACAGAAAGACCATCAATCAAGACTAGATATCCATTTAGGAGCCAACAAGATGTATCGAGGATTGTGCAATG
>NW_010969625.1:0-358 GCF_000463585.1 Tarenaya hassleriana | reverse complement strand
CACGTTTAGAGTGCGTCCAAACATGTTTAGAGTGTGTCCAAACACTTTTGCAGTGCATCCATGTAGCTTGAATTGATTCTTCCAACGGTCCTTAATGGACAATCCTTTATTCTTGCAGATTCTTAACTCCTTTATGTTGTTTATGCATGCCTTAGTTGTCCCCATGTGCCTTCCATGATCATCATGTCACGCACACAAAGGTCACCCATGGTTTCTTCATAATTCGTCACCTGTGGCCTTGAATGATCCTTCGATTCTTCCTTGTGTTCAATCTTAAATATGATTTGTGCTTCAACATAGAGTGCGTCCAAACACGTTTAGAGTGTGTCCAAACACTTTTGGAGTGCATCCAAACATG
>NW_010969624.1:0-358 GCF_000463585.1 Tarenaya hassleriana | reverse complement strand
TCCTTTTGCTGGTTGGACCAAATCTTCTCGTCTATATCTCTCTGCGATTATGTGATAATCTGTCTTTTAGAAATCAATGTGTTTTGAGATTTGTCCTTCTGTTTTCTCTAATATTTTCTCTATTTTATCTATTTCTTATAGTTTATCTCATCTAAACAAATATTCTTCTGTCTGATTTCTTTTTATGTGGTATTCATATGATCCTTTTATTTTCTGCATACAAGGTGTTTGATAAAATAATTGAAATAGAAAACGGTGGCAGGTTCCAGTATGTGACATGCGGCCTACGACAGGTCACCTGCGATATGCGACAGGTCACCTGCAATATGCCACGGTTGACTTACGACATGCGGCAGGT
>NW_010969623.1:0-358 GCF_000463585.1 Tarenaya hassleriana | reverse complement strand
TCTTTTCTACCACCTAATCACCATTAATGCACAAGGGTTGCATGTTGTTTAGCTTTTATTGCTTTGTTGTCTTCTCTTTCTACTTAAACTCATATTATCCCTTGTAAACATTTTTTCAAGTTGGTTAATCAGAATTTTCAGCAGACTCTTGTCTCCTTCTCCACCTTAGTGTCGAGATTTCTTGTCTTGGTGAGTCCGAGACTCTTTCACTCTTGGTGTGTCCAAGAGTTGCCGCCGGTGTGTCCGCGGAATAGCGTCCGGTGTGTCCGACGCCTCCTAGCCGTCGAATCTATCCACCCCCTCATCTGCTCCGGGATTACGTCGAGTGCCATCCGGCCCGTGACTGATCCGAAGCTCC
>NW_010969622.1:0-359 GCF_000463585.1 Tarenaya hassleriana | reverse complement strand
TTACTTTCTGTCAACAAAATTGCTAAAGACCTTCATTGCAATGTTATTTTTCGTCCTAATATCTTTTGTTTTCAGGATATTAAGTCTGGAGATGTACTGGGAGAAGGGAAGGCTGCCAATGGTCTCTACTATCTTGAAAATGCTAATCAAGCTTTAGAAGTTGCTTTCAATTCAATTTGGCATGATAGACTTGGACATCCTCATCACAATGCTTTGAAATTACTTTTTCCAAACATTAAATCAACAAAAGGACATTGTGAGGCATGCATCCTAGGAAAACATTGTCGAAGTGTATTTTCTCTTTCAAAAACAGTTTATGAAAGTTGTTTTGATTTAATTCACTCGGATGTTTGGACATC
>NW_010969621.1:0-359 GCF_000463585.1 Tarenaya hassleriana | reverse complement strand
TATCAGAGCTTCTCGAGCCATAGGACGTTCCCCGGGTGAGATCTATCCTTTTATAATTTCTATTTTATCATTTGTTCGAGTTTCCTTGAAAAAGCCGAAAACAATTTCACCAAAAACATCCCAAATTCTGAGTTTGTGTCGCTTCGATTTGCAGATTGAACCCGAGGAGTATTGATCAAGTTTTCCAAACCTAAAACGCAGCTGAATCCGGTGAGATCGCTCCTTGCTTCTCACTTCGGTTCTAATTTCGTTCTTAACTTCTAGTTTTGTCAGTTTGACATATCATCAGTATTTGACAGTTTTGGTTGTGCTAAACTTTGAATTATTTGTCGAGCCATATATCAAACTCTTCCTCTTTC
>NW_010969620.1:0-359 GCF_000463585.1 Tarenaya hassleriana | reverse complement strand
TCGAATCTCTATTCGGTTTGTGCACTTTGATAAAACGAGACTTTGAATTCCTTGAACTTTTGGATCTCACCAAAAGCTCTCCAAGAACACCAAAAGTCGGCTGCTCAAACTCTCTTCCGAATTAGGGTTTTAATCTCTTTCTTATAAAGTGATTTAACCCTAATTTCGGTTTAATTTTCGGAAAACGGGAACCTGGAACGGACGGTCCAGAATTGCACGTGGACCGTCCGTTCCAGTAATGCAGAACGGACGGTCTACGTTTAGTGCGGACCGTCCGTTCTATCCTCATAGAACGGATGGTCTGCGTGTTGTCGTGGACCGTCCGTTCTGCTTCCCAGAACGGACGGACCACGCATCCG
>NW_010969619.1:17084-20168 GCF_000463585.1 Tarenaya hassleriana | reverse complement strand
GTGGGTCGGAAGACGAGCTCGCTGTAAGAGGTTACACCGATGCTAGTTTTCAAGTCGTTTCAGCCGACTTCGTTGGACTCCTGTTGAGCAGGTACGCGGCGGTCTCTAAAGCATAGCCCCAGAAGGACTTCGGAAGATCTGTCTGACTCATCATAGACCGAACCATGTCTAACAGTGTCAGCGTCGGACGCAGCAAAGGAAGCTGTTTGGATCAGAAAGTTTGTTGGTGACTTGGGTGTCATTCCGAGTGCTGATAGCCCCATTGCTCTGTATTGTGACAACAATGGAGCGATCGCACAAGCGAAAGAACCCAGATCCCATCAACGATCCAAACACATACTCAGACGATTTCACCTTATCAGGGAAATTATAGACAGAGGAGACGTACACATTTGCAGAGTGTCGACAGATGACAACATTGCCGATCCGTTGACGAAGCCTCTCCCTTCGTCGAAGCATGAGGGTCATGTTAGGGATATGGGCATTAGATGTTTAGCAGTTCATGATTAGAGCAAGTGGGAGATTGTTGGTTTAGTGCTCTATGATGTACTGATTATGAGCTTTGTTCCGATACATTCGATGTATTGATACTTTCTATGTGTTTTTATGAGAGTATTTTATTCATTACATGTTCTTGCATGCTAGATCTGTTATGAAATCCATGTATCATTATGAATGATACTAAACTCCCTAGTCTTGTGTCATTATGGGAATGATGACATAATAAGACTAGTATGATGTGTGATTGATGATCACATAGATGATCATAGGTATTGGATACGATCACGATCATAGGTATTCGTTGGAGAATGGAATACTGGATTGACCCGCATGAGATTGTCACATGGACTAGCGTCATGACTTGAATCTCATATGACGGTTCCATGATTGGATCCTAAGACCTGAGATATCTACGGAATCCAACATGAGGAGTTACGCGCTTTGATTACGTCAAACGTCCTGCGTAACAGGAGGATTATAAAGGTGTGTATCAGGTACGAAACGAATCATGTACTGGATTGTAGATAGTCAAGACGGGATTTGTACCTCTCGTAAAAGAGAGAGATATCGCTGGGTCCCTCGTGTGAGCGAGACTGTAGAAATGTGTGGCCGCACTATAGACGAACGTCGTCTATTTCAGACAGTCGAACTCAGTGAACGAGAAAGCAGTCGAATCAGATGAGGTGGCTTGTCCATGCCTTATGTTCGACATATGATATCGCGATACAAAAGGATCATCTCTGGCGTTCGTAAAGATCACGAACAAACTCTATTCGAGATAGGTAGTCATAGTGTCTTGCTAGAGACCGCCTATGACTTGTATACCCGAAATAGGGATTTCAGGTTATACTGCTATATCGAATGAGCCTACAGGGTCACACACGCAGGGAAGGACAAATGCACGAGAGAAAACGACGAAAAACCGAGACAGAAGGGGCTGGAACGGACGGACCAGAAAGTCCAGAACGGACGGTCCGTCCGAACCAGACCGGACGGTCCACGTGAGCGGAACGTCCGTTCCACGTGCTGGAACGGACGGTCCGCGTGTATCTCTGGACCGTCCGTTCCGGGCTTCAGTTTTTCCGAAATTAAACCGAATTAGGGTTAAATCACTTTATAAGGAGGAGATTAAGAACCCTAATTAGATAGAGACTTTTGAGAGCCGACTTTCAGAGAATTCGAAGAGCTTTTGGTGAGATCCAAAGAGTTCAAGGAATTCAAAGTCTCGTTTTATCAAAGTGCACAAATCGAATAGAGATTCGAGTCCTAGCAGACAAGTTCCAATCGTTGGAATCCATCCCGAGGTGTGGATACGTGTAGAGGGCGAGGTAATCTTCCTGCCTTTCGTGATCGAACGAATTCTTCAGTTGATACAGGCCCCGGATCGATTGAGGTAAGCGTTCTAACGTTTCTACGATTTCAATAGCAGCATGGTTCTAGGGTTTATTAAATTTTTGTTTTACATCCGCTGCGCAAACCCTAGAATCGATCTCTTAGGAATAGGATTCGCTCATGAGATCCCAGGAAACCCAACAAGTACTTCTCTTAGCACTTTCTTAAAAGGAAGAAGAGAAGAAAAAAAAAGTGACAAAATAAACGAAGAGACCATATTTTAGAGAAGGAAAACGGTAAATAGGTTTAGGAGAGTGCTTAGAGGTTGGAATTACTCTTATGGTGGACTAAGGACGACATAGAAATCCCATACTTAGGAAAGTTTAGCTGACAAAAGAGGATAGCTAGAGTAGCCTAGATTCGATTCGACTCCCATAAATTGAGCAGTGGACATACAGCTAGATCTTGAAACTCATCAAAGACCGATTTCTAACTCACCGTCCTTCTCAGACTTCGTGTTTCATTGATTTTATTTGCTCGAGGACGAGCAAGATTTAAGTCTGGGGGGATTTGATGGCTCGGATTTTATCTAGATTTTATACGAGTATGCCTTTGGTTTCTAAACGGTTTCCACATATTCTTAGGCATTTTTAGAGCCATTCTAGGGTTTCGGGACTATTTCTTGACTTTGGCAGGACCCCGAGGGCATAACGCATAAATTCGGTGAGAATCGGAGAAAACAGTTCATCTGGTCCGCCCCTGACCAACTCTGGTCCGGCGGACAAGAAGATTGCCACACAAGTCCGCTCAGCGCTGAGCCAAGCCCGCCGGACCGAAGAGGAAGGAATCGAAGCCTGGTCCGGAGCTGACCAGATTTGGTCAGCCGGACCAGGACCACGAGCTTCAGCCAACCAGCGGACTCCGAGCCGAACGCCCCTGACCAGCGCCGAAGAACTACTGGTCCGGAGCTGACCGTTCCAGGTCCGCCGGACCAGTACGCCGTTGCCCCTCCTTGGTCCGCCTCTCGCCTCTTCCGCCGGCCCGCCGCTCGCCTACCCAGTCAGCCCGGAGTGTACCTCTTGAATTCCTGGTCCGGAGCTGACCTATTTTGGTCAGCCGGACCAGGACCACTTTGCGCCGCGTTCTGCTTCTTCATTTACTCCCGGTCCGCCGGACCAACACCTTGGTCCGGCGGACTGCGTGACCTGGAACTGATTAAGTCCGAATTTTCGGACTTTTTGAAGAGAGCTC
>NW_010969619.1:13846-16447 GCF_000463585.1 Tarenaya hassleriana | reverse complement strand
TTTCAAAGGAAGTATGAAATAGATTCTCAATATTTAACACATCCCGCATGTTGGTGAACCCCGAAATCCATAACCCTTGGCCATTTGTTTTTCCCTTTTTGAATTATTGCTTGCTTTGATTTTATTTCTCTCATTTAATTTTCTGCAACTTTGAAAACCACCAAAAACAATTCTCCAACTTTATTTTTACCATTTTCCTTGTTTTAGTCGATTCTTAGCTTAACCGCTTAAGTCCTTGTGTTCGACCCCGGTACTATGACATCCGTATACTTGCGGATTAGTTGTGTTTCGGGTTACAAATTTAAGACTCGTCACGCAAGTGATCAGTGTGTGATCGGGTTCTAATAAAATCATACAGAGAAACCAGGCTCTGATACCACTGTTGGGATTCCTGGGATCTCTACCACGAATCTAATTCCTAAGAGATCGGTTCTAGGGTTTGCGCAGCGGATGTAAAACAAAATTTTTGATGAAACCCTAAAACCTAGCATGCATGATCTTGTAGAAACGTTAGAACGCTTACCTCAATCGATATGGGGCCTATATCAATTGATGTGTTCATCCGATCACTTAAGGAAGGAAGAATACCTCGCCCTCTAGACGTATCCACACGGCGGAAAGGATTCTAACGATTGGAACTCGTCTGCTCGGACTAAAGAACGCTTTCTTCTTTGTCCAAGGGTTTCAGGGATTTAACATTTTTTTTCACTCTCAAAAACCTCTCAAAAAGGTCTGAAAGTCGTGTCACCCAGGTTAGGAGGTATTCCCCAAAGTTAATAGCCCTTAAAACCCTTATTTGAGTGAGATAAGGAAATCCCGACGTCTGGACCGATCGGTCCAGGTGATACGCACGCACCGAGTCTTATATTTAGTATCCGATTCGTACCACTATCCGCAAGTATACAGTAGTTGTAGTACCGGGGTCGAACACGAGGACTAGGTTGTATTAGTCTATCCCTAAGCTAGATTGATGATCAACTAAGAATGTGATTTATGATGGGTATGAGAATGAAAGTAAACGAATGAGGTTAACGGGTTGTAAACGATGATTCGAGGCATTGTAGGTTCGGGATCCCCCAAGAATTGCATGGACGGTTAGTGATACTATGATGCTTACGGGTTTCTCTTCCAAACGAGGTTTCAAGCACTTCTTCTAGAGTTTGTCTCTCCCGAGCTTAAACTCACTATCTAAAGAATCGATTCATCCATCTCCCAATGGTCTAAATGATCTCTAGATGCATTAATGTACCCTAACATGAACCCTAAGCAAGCTAAGCCATTTCCCAATGTGAATAACTCACTCATTTGACATTTAGTTCCAAACATCATTCCCATATCCCTATGATCAATGTGTTCTACAGTCATATCAATTAGGGTTTCATCCAAATCAATAGCATTAAGTACAAAACATCAAACCCATGGAAGAAAACTCAAAGACATCATAGATTAAGCATAGGTGTCCATACAAAAGTGGGATCCCTAACCCACAACAAAGTCACTACTCCATATATCTAGGGTTTCAAAACAGAAAGCAAAATGGAGAAATATAGAAAAGGAGAAGAAATGCTCAAAATAGTCTTCAATGGTGTCTTCTCCTCCAAAATGCTTCTCTTGATCTCCAAATCTCCCTAGAACTCTTTTCCCAGGTGATCTCTTCCAAAGTGTCTAGTTCCCCTTCTCTCTCCTGGAACTCCCCTTTTATGAAAGTGCAAAACTAGATCTTTTCCTCAAAAATCGAGCTTTTCCTTTTCGGGTCGGTTTTGATTCCGGACGGTTGCTCACTTTCAGGGTCGCTCAATTTCTTCGTCGTGAGCAACCGCTCACTATAACGAGCGACCGCTCGTTCTCCTAGCACGGAGTGACCGCTTGGTTCCGCGAGCGGCCGCCTGGTTCCTTGTGTGTCACACCGAGCGACCGCTCGGAATAACGAGCGGCTCGCTCATTTCCTTTGAGCTCCTCCGGGCTTCTCGGTTCCGATCCTTTTTCGTGTCTCGTACGCGAATATCCTCGTATGATCGTGATGAGGACATCGAAGCTAGCAGCTTGGACGAGGACGGGAGCTTAACGGAACGAGCTCTAGAAGATGTTGAAGACTTGGCCCATCAGGCGTGAAGACTCTTGCCGGATGATCATAACGTCACAAGATCATTCGAAGCCGTGGGAACGGGACTTGACATGCACAACGCGAAGGCTCCCCGAGCAAACCCTAGAGTCGAGCTACCATTTGTTGGTTGTAATGCTCTAGGATGATCCATGATATGACATTTTACTTTGTATTGATTCATTGATTTATGAATGCATTATTTATCCGTTATACGATTAGCATGTTTGTTGTATTTCGGCATCCTTGAATCATTAGAGAATGATTCTAAACTCCCTAGTCAGTCATCATTGTGGGAACAATGTTGAATCAAGACTAGCATGAGGTGTGATCAACGCATTGGATGTAGATCGCAATCATGGGTACTCGTTGTGAACGAGTGACTGGATGACCCGCATGAGATTGTCACATGGACAGAGTCATGACTTGAATCTCATACAACAGTTCGTTTATGGATCCTCATACCTGAGATGTCTAGAGTATCTAATATGAGGAGTGGC
>NW_010969619.1:11932-13442 GCF_000463585.1 Tarenaya hassleriana | reverse complement strand
TGAAAAGGAGTTTTCAATGTGTTGGTCCGGAGCTGACCAAGTTTGGTCAGCCCCGGACCAAGTTTGGTCAGTCCAGCAGGTCCGGAAGCTCAGTCCGAGGTCATCTGTCCAGGTCTGGTCCGGCTGACCAAGAGTTGGTCAGCCCCGGACCAGGTGCTGGAATCAGACGGACCGAGGAGCGAACAGGCGGACCGAAAGAAGACCAGAAGACTTGGTCCGGAGCTGACCAATCTTGGTCAGCCGGACCAAGGCTCCAGGTCAGACGACAGACGATCCGAGGGCAGCTGAGTAAGCCTGGTCCGCCGGACCAAGCTCCTGGTCCGGCGGACCGGGATCCGGAAAATTTCCATAATTCGATTTTAGGGTTTTCTAATCTTATTTAAGTTTGAGATTTCGTCCAAACTTAATTAAGGTCGACCTAAAACTCAGAGAAACATCCTAGAACCCTAGAGAACTTGTTCTCTTCGATTTCTATTGTCCCGGGATTGGATCTCGTCTCTTGAGTTACCCTTTTCTTCACTAATCCTAGCAGATTCGTTCCAAATCGTTTGGAATCCTTCTCGTCGGTGTGGATACGTGTAGAGGGACTGTAACTTCAGTCCTAGGTGATTTAGAACAGGCCCCGGATCGAAATAAACTTCAAGTCTCATCGAGAACGAGGTAAGTAACGATTCCCTCGGTGATACACACGATCTTTCGGGTTTTGCGAGTTTGGTTGCGTGTGACGTTTGACTAGGTTTAGATCTTTCTTCCGCTGCATGAAACCTAGTAAACCAAACCCTAGATCGATATGATCGCATGCTAGGAACCCGTAGATAATCCCAACAGTGGTATCAGAGCCTGGTTCTCTGTATATCGCCGTGCTTGTTGTATGATTGCATGATTTAATCGTTAAATTGCATGTAATCATTGAATCTATGCATGTTTAATGATATTTGTGATTGTTGAATGATGCATGGATGGTATGGAGTCTGGGACGGGTTAACGATGCATCGAAACCGGGACAAAACCCTGATTTTCGAAGCCCGAAAAATCTGTTCCGAATTTTATTTGTCCGCGGTCAGCCGGACCAAGAGTTGGTCAGCCGGACCAGCAGACAGATCAGATTCCGGACCGCGTGTTTGGTCATGAGGACCAAAGTTCTCGCTGGTCAGCCCCGGACCAAAAGTTGGTCCGGCGGACCAGGCGAGAACAACACAGGTCCGAGACGAAGACCGGCGGACTGACCAAGGAAACGGACTGAGTTGGTCCAGAGCTGACCAAGTTTGGTCAGCCCCGGACCAAGCCCAGTTGGTCTGCGCTCCGATTCCAGGTCAGCTCGGAGCAGGAGAAACGGACTGAGTTGATCCGGGGCTGACCAAGTCTGGTCAGCTCCGAATCAAGCTCAGAATTTCTCCGAAAACGGACAGAACGGCGGACCAGAGAAGCTGACTAAGGTCAGTCCGGCGGACCAGATTCTGGTCAGCTCCGGACTGGACCTCAGACACTTCTCAAGTCCGAAATTTTGTCC
>NW_010969619.1:10461-10665 GCF_000463585.1 Tarenaya hassleriana | reverse complement strand
GATCAGAGGAAGAAGAAGCTTGCAGAAGCTTCAACTTCTGGTATCTTCGTTATAGAGGCCAACTTATGTACTTCTTCATCATGGGTATTAGATACCGGATGTGCCTCACACATTTGTGGAAATGTGCAGGGCCTGAGAAGAAGTAGGCAGCTGGCGAAGGGAGAAGTGGATCTCCGCGTCGGGAATGGAACAAGAGTTGCTGCG
>NW_010969619.1:9037-9965 GCF_000463585.1 Tarenaya hassleriana | reverse complement strand
CCCGCTAGAGGAGGTTATCTGTACTTTGTTACGTTTACTGATGATTTCAGTAGGTACGGTTATGTCTACTTGATGAGACATAAATCTGAAACACTTGAATTGTTAAAGATTTTCAGAAACGAGGTACAGACCCAACTTGGCAAGACGATCAAGTTGCTTTGATCTGATCGAGGTGGCGAGTATATGAGCCAAGAGTTCACTGACTATCTGGAAGATTGTGGGATTGTCTCACAGTTGACTCTACCTGGAACGCCACAGTGGAATGACATGTCCGAGAGGAGGAACCGAACCTTATTAGATATGGTACGGTCTATGATGAGTCAGGTCGATCTTTCTAAATCCTTCTGGGGCTACTCTATGGAAACGGCTGCGCTTATACTGAACAACTGTCCAACAAAGTCGGTTCAGAAGACACCATATGAGATATGGACTGGGAAGTGTCCCAGGTTAGCGTTTATGAAGATTTGGGGATGCGACGTTTATGTGAAACGTCTGGCTTCTGATAAGCTATCCGCCAAATCTGATAAATGCATATTTGTGGGTTACCCTAAGGAAACTAAAGGGTACTGGTTCTACAACCCATCCGAGAACAAAGTGTTTGTTGCTCGGAATGGATCTTTCTTGGAGAGAGAGTTCATCTCCAACAGAGTCAGTGGGAGTAGAATAGATCTCGAAGAAGTTCGAGAACCACAAATAGTCGAAGAACCGAGTGAACAGATCGAAACAGTTCGACCTATATCACAAGTTGTTGAGACAACACCTACTAGTGAACCTCAAAGATCTGGTAGAATTCGCCAACAACCCACAAGATATGGTTTTCTTGTGGCAGGAAACGACGAACTCATGTTGTTAGAACATGACGAGCCTACGTCGTATTCAGAGGCTATGGCGAGTTCCGATTCCGAGAAATGGCACAAGGCCATGGAGT
>NW_010969619.1:0-8712 GCF_000463585.1 Tarenaya hassleriana | reverse complement strand
ATGGATGGCATTGTGCATACCTATAAGGCACGACTCGTTGCGAAAGGGTTTCGGCAGATTCATGGTATAGACTATGATGAAACCTTTTCACCAGTTGTGATGCTTAAATCCATACGGATTCTGCTGGCCATAGCTGTGTATTATGACTACGAGATATGGCAGATGGACGTCAAGACCGCATTCCTTAACGGGAATTTGCTCGAGGATGTGTACATGAC
Source organism: Tarenaya hassleriana (assembly GCF_000463585.1). Lineage (NCBI taxonomy): Eukaryota > Viridiplantae > Streptophyta > Magnoliopsida > Brassicales > Cleomaceae > Tarenaya > Tarenaya hassleriana. The sequence goes on along the minus strand of NW_010969619.1, from coordinate 8,494 downwards.
ACAACCCGAGGGTTTTGTCGATCCTAAGAGTCCGAGGAATGTGTGTAAGCTTCAGAGATCCATTTATGGACTGAAGCAGGCTTCGAGGAGCTGGAATCTTCGATTTGACGAGGCAGTCAAAGCGTTTGGCTTCCTGCAAAACGAAGATGAGTCATGCGTTTACAAGAAGGTCAGTGGGAGCGTAGTGGTCTTCCTTGTGCTCTATGTAGATGATATATTGCTCATCGGAAATGATGTTCCTACTTTGCAAGGAGTAAAATCCTGGCTAGGATCGGTCTTTTCGATGAAGGACTTAGGAGAAGCCGCCTATATTCTAGGCATCAAGATCTATAGAGATAGATCGAGAATGCTTCTTGGCCTATGTCAGAGTACATACGGTAACAAGGTCTTGAATCGGTTCAAGATGCAAGACTCCAAGAGGGGTGCCTTGCCAATGGGACATGACGTTGCTCTTAGCAAGACTCAGTGTCCAAAGACACAGGATGAGCAAGAGCGCAAGAGTAGGATTCCATATGCCTCGGCAATTGGATCCATCATGTACGCCATGTTGTGTACTCGTCCAGATGTATCATATGCATTGAGCATGACTAGTAGATATCAATCTACACCAGGTGAGGCTCACTGGATTGTGGTCAAGAACATCCTTAAGTACTTGAGAAGGACTAAGGATTTGTTCTTGGTGTATGGCGGATTGGAAGACGAGCTCGCTATAAGTGGTTATACCGATGCTAGTTTCCAAACCGATAGAGATGACTTCAGATCGCAGTCAGGTTATGTTTTCTGCCTGAACGGTGGGGCTATCAGTTGGAAGAGTTCCAAACAGCCAACCGTGGTAGATTCAACTACAGAAACCGAGTACATAGCAACATCGGATGCGGCTAAGGAAGCTGTTTGGATCAGGAAATTCGTGGGAGACCTGGGCGTTATTCCTAGCATTGCAGATCCCATTGAATTGTACTGTGACAACAATGGTGCGATTGCGCAAGCTAAGGAACCCCGGTCACACCAGAGATCCAAACACATACTCAGGCGATTTCACTTGATCAGAGAAATTATCGACAGAGGAGACGTGAAGATAAGCAGAGTATCGACAGATGATAATATTGCCGACCCATTGACGAAGCCTCTCCCTTCGTCAAAGCATGATGGTCATGTTAAGGGTATGGGGATTAGATGCTTGTACGATAGATCATAGAGCATAGTGGGAGATTGTTGGTTATGATGCTCTAGGATGATCCGTGATATGACATTTTGACTTTGTATTGATTCATTGATTTATGAATGCATTACATTCTCGTTATATGATTGGCATGTTTATTATATTTCGGTATCCTTGAATCATTATAGAATGATTCTAAACATCCTGGTCAGTTATCATTGTGGGAACAATGATGAATTAAGACTAGCATGAGGTGTGATCGATGCATTGGATGCATATCACAATCATGGGTACTCGTTGTGAACGAGTGACTGGTTGACCCGCATGAGAATGTCACATGGACAGAGTCATGACTTGAATCTCATACAGCGGTTCATTCTTGGATCCTCAGACCTGAGATGTCTAGAGTATCTGATACGAGGAGTGGCGTGTCTTGACTGCGTCAAACGTCGTCTTTAACCGGATGATTATAACAGCGTTGATCAGATACATTCACGAATCATATGGAGATAATAGACATGCAATAAGGGACTTGTCACCTCCTCAATAGGAGAGATATCGTTGGGCCCTCTCGTGGAAGTCGGACTATGAAAATGCGTGGCCACGCTATAGATGAAGTTGCATCTATTTTATTAGTCGATTTGCCGAGACGAGAAAGCGGTTGAACTTGAATGGTGGCTCAAACCATGCCCTTGTTCAACATATGATATCGTGAGATAAAGGATCAGAACTCGAGCTGTTATTGCCTTGGTTAGATCACCTCTAACTCAATTCAACGTGGGTGGTCATGGCGTCTTGCTAGAGGCTAACCATGACTTGTAGATCGAGAATGGTTCTCGAGGATACTGCCACTGTGAATGGGCCTACAGGGTCACACACCATTAGGGATGGACTTATATGTGAAGTATCGGAAAGATAGACTTGGATTTGGTCGAACAACCGGTTCTCGAACCAAATCAGAGTGTCAGGACGAGTTTCAGCCTTCTGACTCGGACCGAGTCAGTACTTGACTCGGACCGAGTCAGTTCCATGCGAGTCGAAGCCCAGAAAGTGTTTTGGGCTTGGCTGATGTTTTGACTCGGTCGAGTCCAAGTTTTGACTCGGACCGAGTCAATACTAAATGGGCCGGGTCAAGAGTTGACAATGGGCTTGGACTGATTCGTTCTGACTCGGACCGAGTCAATACTCGGAAAAAAGTCACTTTTCCACAAGGATTAGGGTTCCTATCTTATAAAAAGGGTATTGGACGCCGTCCTCAACCTAAGACAGACGAAAAGAACCCTAAGACAGAGCAAAAACATAGAAGAAATCGTTTCTTTCATAGTTCTAGCTCCCGAGATTAGATCCCACTTCACATACTTCACAGATCCTAACAGATCGGTTCCAAAAGCGTTTGGAATCCCTCCCGTCGGTGTGGATACGTGTAGAGGGACTGTAACTTCAGTCCTAGGTGATTAAACAGGACCCGGATCGACTCCTACTTCCATTTCTTCAGGAAAGAGGTAAGTACTCGATTCTCACGGTGATATACACGGTCTGTTCGGGTTTTGCAGGTTTGGTTGCGTGTGATGTTTGGCTAGGTTTAGATTTTTTTCTTCCGCTGCATGAAACCTAGTAAACCAAACCCTAGATCGATGTGATCGCATGCTAGGAACCCGTAGATATCCCCAACATTGACGAAGCCTCTCCCTTCGTCAAAACATGATGGTCATGTTAAGGGTATGGGGATTAGATGCTTGTAGGATAGATCATAGAGCATAATGGGAGATTGTTGGTTGTAATGCTGTAGGATGATCCGTGATATGACATTTGACTTTGTATTGATTCATTGGTTTATGAATGCATTACTTTTTCCGTTATATGATTGGCATGTTCATTATATTTTGGTATCCTTGAATCATTAGAGAATGATTCTAAACTCCCTAGTCAGTTACCGTTGTGGGAACAATGATGAATTAAGAATAGCATGAGGTGTGATCGATGCATTGGATGCTTATCACGATCATGGGTACTCGTTGTGAACGAGTGACTGGATGACCCGCATGAGATTGTCACATGGACAGAGTCATGACTTGAATCTCATACAACGGTTCGTTCTTGGATCCTCAGATATGAGATGTCTAGAGTATCTGATATGAGGAGTGGCGTGTCTTGACTGCGTCAAACGTCGTCTTTAACCGGATGATTATAAGTGTTGATCAGATATGTTCACGAATCATATGAAGATAGTAGACATGCAATATGAGACTTGTCACCTCCTTAATAGGAGAGATATCGCTGGGCCCTCTTGTGGGAAGTCGGACTATGAAAAATGTGTGGTCACGCTATAGATGAAGTTGCATCTATTTTATTAGTTGATTTGCCAAGACGAGAAAGCGGTTGAACTTGAAGGGTGGCTCAAACCATGCCCTGGTTCAACATATGATATCGTGAGACAAAGGATCAGAACTTGAGCGGTAAATGCCTTGGTTAGATCACCTCTAACTCAATTCCAAGTGGGTGGTCATGGCTGTTGGGGAATCTACGGGTTCCTAGCATGTGATCATATCGATCTAGGGTTTGGTTTACTAGGTTTCATGCAGCGGAAGAAAGATCTAAACCTAGTCAAGCGTCACACGCAACCAAACTTGCAAAACCCGAAAGATCGTGTATATCACCAGAGAATCGTTACTTACCTCGTTCTCAATGAAACTTGAAGCAAATATCGATCTGGGGCCTGTTCTTAATCACCTAGGACTGAAGTTACAGTCCCTCTACACGTATCCACACCGACGGGAAGGATTCCAAACGATTTGGAACGAATCTGCTAGGATTAGTGAAGAAAAGGGTAACTCAAGAGACGAGATCCAATCTCGGGACAATAGAAATCGAAGAGAGCAGGTTCTCTAGGGTTCTAGGATGTTTCTATGAGTTTTAGGGCGGCCTTAATTAAGTTTGGACGAAATCCCAAACTTAAATAAGCTTAGAAATGTTGGGTTTCCTGGGATCTCATGAGCGAATCTAATTCCTAAGAGATCGATTCTAGGGTTTGCGCAGCGGATATAAAACAAAAATTTTAATAAAACCCTAGAACCATGCTACTATTGAATCATAGAAACGTTAGAACGCTTACCTCAATCGATCCAGGGCCTGTATCAATTGATCTGTTCGTCCGATCACTCTAGGCAGGAAGAATACCTCGCCCTCTACACGTATCCACACGTCGGGATGGATTCTAACACCTTGGAACTTATCTGCTAGGACTAGAGATCTCGATCTCTCTTGTGTGCAAGGTTTTGGAGGCTTAGGGTTTTATTTTTCTTCTTTTTTTTTTCTTCCTTTCTTTCTTCACTTAAAACCCTAGAAGACATTCTCCTTATATAGACTTTCAAAAAATCCTAATTTGACAAGGAATAGATTACTAGGAATCCTAATCTAATTAGGTTTCCTAAACCTATTAGAATTCTAATCTCATTAGGTTTCCTAGATGTAATAGAATTCTAATCTCATTAGGATTCCTATACATAATAGGATTCCTAATCCCATTAGGATTCCTATTCCAATTAGGAATCTCAATCCAATTAGGATTCCTAATCGGGATAATTTAGCACACGTACTTGTCCATCCCTATTGTGTGTGACCCTGTAGGCTCATCCGGAATAGCAGTAAAACGCAGAATCTCCATTCCGGTAATACAAGTCATAGGCGGTCTCTAGCAAGACACTATAACTACCTATCTCGAATAGAGTTTGTTTGTGATCATACGAAAGCCAGTGATGATTCCGACTGATGATCCTTTTGTATCGCGATATCATATGTCGAACATAAGGCATGGACAAGCCACCTTATCTGATTCGACTGCTTTCTCGTTCACTGAGTTAGACTGTCTGAAATAGACGACGTTCGTCTATAGTGCGACCACACATTTCTACAGTCTTGCTCACACGAGGGGCCCAGCGATATCTCTCTCTTTTACGAGAGGTACAAATCCCGTCTTGACTATCTACAATCCAGTACATGATTCGTTTCGTACCTGATACACGCCTTTATAGTCCTCCTGTTACGCAGGACGTTTGACGTAATCAAAGCACGCAACTCCTCATGTTGGATTCTGTAGATATCTCAGGTCTTAGGATCCAATCATAGAATCGTCGTATGAGATTCAAGTCATGACGCTAGTCCATGTGACAATCTCATGCGGGTCAGTCCAGTATTCCGTTCTGCAACGAATACCTATGATTGTGATCGTATCCAATACCTATGATCATCTATGAGATCATCAATCACACATCATGCTAGTCTTATTATGTCGTTATTCCCATAATGACACAAGACTAGGGAGTTTAGTATCATTCATAATGATACATGGATTTCATAACAGATCTAGCATGCAAGAACATGTAATGAATAAAATACTCTCATAAAACACATAGAAAGTATCAATACATCGAATGTATCTGAACAAAGCTCATAATCAGTACATCATAGAGCACTAAACCAACAATCTCCCACTTGCTCTAATCATGAACTGCTAAACATCTAATGCCCATATCCCTAACATGACCCTCATGCTTCGACGAAGGGAGAGGCTTCGTCAACGGATCGGCAATGTTGTCATCTGTCGACACTCTGCAAATGTGCACGTCTCCTCTGTCTATAATCTCCCTGATAAGGTGAAATCGTCTGAGTATGTGTTTGGATCGTTGATGGGATCTGGGTTCTTTCGCTTGTGCGATCGCTCCATTGTTGTCACAATACAGAGCAATGGGGCTATCAGCACTCGGAATGACACCCAAATCACCAACAAACTTTCTGATCCAAACAGCTTCCTTTGATGCGTCCGACGCTGCAATATACTCAGCTTCTGTAGTAGAATCTGCAACGGTCGCCTGCTTGGAACTCTTCCAGCTAACAGCGCCTCCGTTCAAACAGAAAACATAGCCAGACTGCGATCTGTAGTCATCCGAGTCTGACTGAAAACTAGCATCGGTGTAACCTCTTACAGCGAGCTCGTCTTCCGACCCACCGTATACCAAGAACACATCCTTAGTCCTTCTCAAGTACTTCAGGACGTTCTTGACGGCGATCCAGTGCGACTCACCTGGATCTGACTGATATCTACTCGTAATGCTCAACGCGTAGGATACATCCGGTCGAGTACAAAGCATGGCATACATGATGGATCCAATTGCCGAAGCATATGGAATCCGATCCATGCGTTCTCGCTCATCAGGTGTCGTAGGACACTGACTCTTGCAGAGAACTGTGCCACTGCTCATCGGTAAGGTTCCTTTCTTGGAATCTTGCATCTTGAACCGTTTCAAGACCTTATCGATGTAAGTACTCTGACACAATCCTAGAAGACGCCTCGATCTATCTCTATAGATCTTTATTCCTAGAATATAGGCCGCTTCTCCTAGGTCCTTCATAGAAAACTGCGTTCCTAGCCAAGACTTAACATCTTGCAAGGTAGGAACGTCATTCCCTATAAGGAGAATGTCATCCACATACAGCACCAGAAAAACTACTGTGCTCCCACTAACCTTCTTGTAAACACATGGCTCGTCTTCGTTCTGTGAGAAACCAAACTTTTTGATTGTCTCATCAAAGCGAAGGTTCCAGCTCCTCGAAGCCTGCTTCAGTCCATAAATGGACCTCTGAAGCTTGCACACCATCCTCGGGTTCCTCGGATCGACAAAACCTTCGGGTTGTGTCATGTACACATCCTCGGTCAAATTCCCGTTAAGGAACGCGGTCTTGACATCCATTTGCCATATCTCATAGTCATAATATGCGGCTATGGCAAGTAGGATCCTGATGGACTTCAGCATAACTACGGGCGAAAAAGTCTCATCATAGTCAATACCATGAATCTGACGGAATCCTTTCGCCACAAGTCGTGCCTTATACGTGTGCACGTTGCCATCCATGTCGGTCTTCTTCTTGAAGATCCACTTGCATCCGATGGGCCGTTCCGGGCTCCAGTTTTTCCGAAATTAAACCGAATTAGGGTTAAATCACCTTATAAGAAGGAGATTAAAAACCCTAACTCATGAGAAAAAAAAGAGCCGACTTTTGGCAGAAAAGAGAGAGTTTTTGGAGATCCAAAAACGAGTTCTAAGTCTCGAGATTTCTCGGTGCACATATCGAATAGAGATTCGAGTCCTAGCAGACAAGTTCCAATCGTTGGAATCCATCCCGAGGTGTGGATACGTGTAGAGGGCGAGGTATTCTTCCTGCCTTCATTCCCAGTCACGAGAAATCCATATCTTGTTGGATCTTGGCGAATCCTGTCTGATCTCCGAGGTTCACTCGTCAAAGGTTGAGTCACAGCGGGCAGTGAAACGGGTTGAACTTCTTCAACTTGTTCACTCGGCTCAGCGTCTACTTGCTGCTCTCGCACTTCCTCAAGTTCGATCCTACTCCCACTGACTCTTTTGGAGACGAACTCTCGCTCCATAAAAGTCGCATTCCTGGCAATGAACACTTTGTTCTCTGCCGGAATGTAGAAGTAGTAACCCTTAGTTTCCTTAGGGTAGCCTACAAATAAACACTTATTAGATTTGGAGGATAACTTATCAGTCATCTGACGCTTCACGTAAGCGTCGCAACCCCAAATTCTGACAAACGATAACGCGGGACGCTTCCCCGTCCATATCTCATATGGTGTCGTTTCAGCCGACTTCGTTGGACTCCTGTTTAGCAGGTATGCAGCGGTCTCTAAAGCATAGCCCTAGAAGGACTTCGGAAGATCTGTCTGACTCATCATAGACCGAACCGTGTCTAACAGTGTTCGGTTCCTCCGTTCTGACACGCCGTTCCATTGTGGCGTTCTAGGAGGAGTTAATTGTGATACAATACCACAATCAACCAGATAGTCAGTGAACTCTTGGCTCATATACTCGCCACCACGATCGGATCGAAGTATCTTGATCGTCTTGCCAAGCTGGTTCTGCACTTCGTTTCTGAAAGCCTTGAACATTTCAAGTGTTTCAGACTTATGTCTCATCAAATAGACATAATCGTATCGACTGAAATCATCAGTGAACGTAACGAAGTACATATAACCTCCTCTAGCTGGACAGTTCATTGGTCCGCATACATCACTATGTATCAGATCCAATAACTCTGTCGCTCTCTGTCCTTTCCCTTTGAAAAGATGCTTTGTCATCTTGCCCATCAAACAAGAATCGCAAGATTCAAGAGACTCAAAGTCAAATGAATCCAGAAGACCTTCAGAATGAAGGTTATGTATGCGCTTCTCGTTTATATGGCCTAGACGACAATGCCAGAGTAAGGTTGGGTTTAAGTCGTTCGGCTTAAACCGTTTGGTACAAACGTTATAGATTGACCTGT
>NW_010969618.1:0-359 GCF_000463585.1 Tarenaya hassleriana | reverse complement strand
ATCATAATTATATCACATCATCATTTTTAAATAAAATTTAAATTAAATAATTTATTTAAATTAATATATATACATACAAATTTACATATATATATATATATATATATATATTAAATATAAAAATACTTATAACTAATAAAACACACATATACATATCTACAAAATATATATACAATATATATTATAAATAGTATATATATATATATTAGTTATAATTACTTTTATTTTAAAGTTATATATGTATATGTTGTATGTTAGTTATAATTACTTTTATTTTAATAGATATATTAGTTGTATATGTATATGTTATATGTATAACTAATATATATATATACATATTATTTTTAAAATATATTATA
>NW_010969617.1:0-359 GCF_000463585.1 Tarenaya hassleriana | reverse complement strand
AAAAAAAAAAAAAGAAAAAACATCAACTATATAGCAAGTGTTGATGTTGTTCAGTTTTATTTTTCACTTAATTATACCCGGGAGGTGTTGTATGTACGTCGGAAAATAATTAGGTCAATATGATTGTATATACGTGTATGCATGTAAACGTCAGAAAATAATTAGGTCATGTGATGAGATGTCATTAATTCCGCTCTTCTTAGCCATAGACCTGAGTTTATACATGCATACATACATCAACACAGCGTAGGCAATGGAGGGATCAGCCGCCAGTAAGGTGACGATGATTCAAGGAGATGTGGTCGTGATGAAGAAGAACGTGCTCGATTTCAAAGACGTCATGGCCTCTGTTCTTGACC
>NW_010969616.1:0-359 GCF_000463585.1 Tarenaya hassleriana | reverse complement strand
GTTTTCGCCTGCGAACTCAGAATTCGAAGCTCTTGCATACTATGCAACAATGAACAGAAAAACTACTATAGATCCACAATAAAAACATGCATAGCAACAAAGCAAACACGGATTCAAACAATTCAAATCCTATAACGTGCGTGATCAGGTTCTAAGAAAATCATGCAGAGCAACCAGGCTCTGATATCACTGTTGGGAATTCCTGGGATCTCATGAGCGAATCCCTTGCGCAAAGAAGAACGTGTTCTTCAGTCCTAGTAGACAAGTTCCAACCGTTGTAATCCTTTCCGCCGTGTGGATTGATGCGCACGCACCGAGTCTTATATTTAGTACCCGATTCGTACCACTATCCGCAAGTA
>NW_010969615.1:0-359 GCF_000463585.1 Tarenaya hassleriana | reverse complement strand
GACGCAGCGTTTAGTCACTGCCTCTAATTAACTCAGAAACGACGGCGTATTTGGAGAAGGAGGTGGGTGATTCAGCTCGATACATAAATAGAGTTGCAGATCGTCTTCTTCCAAAAGTTCGAAAAGTTCTTCCTCTTTCTGGGTTCTTTATCTTGGATTTCAAAGGATTCGACGACTCTCGGTTTTTGTGAGAGATCGATCGGTGTTGTAAAAACTCAGTCACTATAGTTGATTGCCGAAGCTCTCTCGGCCGAGACGTAGGATTCACATTGAATCCGAACTCGTTAACTCGCTGGTGTCATCTTCTATTCTATTTCTCGAATTCGTTCAGTAATCTCAGGTTCTAACTCAAAGTGAGA
>NW_010969614.1:0-359 GCF_000463585.1 Tarenaya hassleriana | reverse complement strand
GGAGGATCTGAAGGATAAGAAGCTTGATGAAGCTTCTGCCTCAGGTATTCATGTTATAGAAACTAGCATCTGTACTACATCTTCGTGGGTATTGGATACCGGTAGTGCCTCACACATTTGTGGAAATGTGTAGGGACTAAGAAGAAGTAGGATCTTGGAAAAGGGAGAAGCAGATTTGCGCTTCGGAAATGGAGCAAGAGTTGTTGCATTATGTGATGGCGTTTATGATTTACATCTTCCTTCTGGCCTTGTTTTAGAATTAAGTAATTGTTACTATGTGCCTGTGATTAGCAGAAATATTATTTCTATTTCATGTCTCGATTTGGATGGTTTTCGATTTGTAATTGAGAACTCGAGTT
>NW_010969613.1:0-359 GCF_000463585.1 Tarenaya hassleriana | reverse complement strand
CTTACTTATGATCAGTGTTCACAAGAGCGAGACGGTTCAATGTCTTACAATGTTCAAGCAGCATGATTGTCGGAAGGATTTTATAGGAGGCCCAGACACCTACCGAACATCCCTGAAGGATGGAACAAGATGATGAAGAAGGCAAGGCGGCGAAAGTATGAAGGAAAATCTTTTAAGAGAACAAGGAGATCCGGGGAGGCAAGGAAGTTGTTGAAATGTTGAAGAAGAGACAACCCGCTATTGAACTTAAAACTATGCGCGTCGCGTCTTCGATCTAGCAATCTTGGACAATTGTTTTGTTTTGATGAGCTGTCACTAAACTAAAAAAGAGAGAAGAGAAAGAACTGGGAATGGGCGCC
>NW_010969612.1:0-359 GCF_000463585.1 Tarenaya hassleriana | reverse complement strand
CCACCCAGTGGTTCGGTATTTTCACCAATTCCTGACCAGCTGCCTCCTCGCCCGAGCTGCCGGCGGGACGGTGAACCATCAGGAACTCGGTTTTCTTCGCTGGGCTTTGAAAGACGCCTTCGACGGCGACACTTGGAGAATGGAGGAAGTATGCCTTGCTTCCCGTATGGTGATGCATCTCGAAACATTTGCTCAACCAGAGAATCCGACAGACGTCAAGACATGCGTCGACGACATCATCACCATGATTGCTCGTCGCATGGACATTAATGTCAGACTCTATTCAGACGATGTGATCCCGGGCCACACTCTCCTGGGTATTGCTGCTTTGGACCAGAAATTTCATCTCTCCGAGCGAC
>NW_010969611.1:0-359 GCF_000463585.1 Tarenaya hassleriana | reverse complement strand
TGGATGATCCGCATGAGATTGTCACATGGACCTGATGTCATGACTTGAATCTCGTGTAATACTCCACTTTAAGTCTTAACACCTGAGGTCTCTATATGTATCTGGCATGAGTAGTGATATTCTTTGACACAGTCAAACGTTGAAACTGTGAAAGGACGACTATAACGGCTGTAATTGGGAATGTCATGAATCATGTGGAGGGTAGTAGAGAGCCAAGATGAAATTTTGTCCCTCTCTTATGTGAAGAGAGAGATATCGCTGGGCCTCTCGAGTGAGTTGAGTTGAAACGTGCGCAAACAGATGAAGAGTCATCTGTAGGTTTAGTTAACTCAACGAACGAAAAAACAGTCAAAATATGA
>NW_010969610.1:0-359 GCF_000463585.1 Tarenaya hassleriana | reverse complement strand
GAGCGGCGCGCTCGAAATCTCTGTGCAATTTCGATACAATTCCGGCTGAAACGAGTGACCGCTCGAGAATCCAGGTGGCCCGCCTGTTCACACCTAGAGATGAAAATTTGGGCCTCAGAAGCATCTTCTCGACTATTTACGCCATTCTTGACACACCTCAAGACTCAAAAGGAAAATCATGCACCGATTGGGACCCCGAACATGTCCCGCAAGTGGAACTAAAGCTCCTACCCCAAGGGCTTAGGCGAAACCCAAACATGTCCAAAATTCGATTTTAGGGTTTTCTAAGCTTATTTATGTTTGGGATTTCGTCCAAACTTAATTAAGGCCGACCTAAAACTCAGAGAAATATCCTAGAA
>NW_010969609.1:0-359 GCF_000463585.1 Tarenaya hassleriana | reverse complement strand
GCTTTCATGTTTTAAAAACAAAAATATCATTTGGTAATCACAATGATGAAAATAAATATTTACAGAACCTATAAATCAAGTTTATCAGAGCTGAAATCGTCCCATATTTCTTCTCTAAGTTATATATATTTTCATCATCATTTTCGGTGCTATGTTTGTGCTATGTTTTTTAGTTGAGAAACAAATTCAACTAGTGACTTGGGAAACAAGAAACCTAGATCTAGACGTCGGTATTGCAAAGATGACACGGAGAATCCGATGAGTTTAGAAATGGTGTTGTAATACTTAAAGAGAGGGACTCTCAAATAAATAAAATGATTATTGATTTCATTCTCTGTCGTTTATTATTACATACAAAT
>NW_010969608.1:19470-20178 GCF_000463585.1 Tarenaya hassleriana | reverse complement strand
GTACGTGTCAAATGGCGGGAGTGATGGAACGGTGCAATTACGTAAACGCAAACGCAAACGCAAACGCTGTTCAATACGACGTCGTTGTTACGGCCTAAATAGTTGCTTGTAATTTAGCAAGTAGTTACAGCAAACGGATATCAACATTATAAATTAAAATATATTTTTTCCTTTTTTCTTTCAAAGGGTAATAAGAAGTATGGATTGTTACATGTGCTTTTGTATTCCAAAACATTAAGGTTTTTTTTATATATCTTTAATATAAAAAATACATATCGTTTTTTTAGTGACAGACCTATAAAATTTTTAGGGATAATTCCATTTAAAACCTTGTACTTTTCTCTCGTCTCAATTTAAACCCTATACTTTTTTTTTATCCAAAAAAATATTGTACTTTTAAAAATTGGCAATTAAAACTCTATACTTTTAAAAATTGGCAAATAAAACCCTGAACGAAAAACAATATTATTTAATGCTGACATGGCATCCTAGTCATCTGCCACATCATCAATCTCTAATATTTAATAATATTAATTAATAAAAAATAAAAATAAATTTTTAAAAATAAAAATAAAATTTTAAAAATTATATATATTCATAAAAATTATACACATATATAAACATGTTTATAAAAATTTTAAAATTATATACATATATAAATATATTTATATATACATATATACATATATATACATATGATACATATAT
>NW_010969608.1:0-19381 GCF_000463585.1 Tarenaya hassleriana | reverse complement strand
ATATATATATATATGTATTATATATATGTGTGTATATATATAAATATGTTTATATATGTGTATATATGTATATCATTTCATTATATATGTATGTGTATAATTTTTAAAATTTTATTTTTATTATTATTATTATTTTATTTTTATTTTGTATTAATTAATATTATTAAATATTATGGATTGATGATGTGGCAGATGACTAGTATGCCATGTCAGTATTAAATAATATATTTTTTCGTTCAGGGTTTTATTTGCCAATTTTTAAAAGTATAGAGTTTTAATTTCCAATTTTTAAAAGTACAATGTTTTTTGGATAAAAAAAAAGTATAGGGTTTAAATTGCGACGAGAGAAAAGTATAGGGTTTTAAATGGAATTATCCTAAATTTTTATAAACGGACAATAGTTCGGGTAGATTTAATTTTATAACGAGACATTAAAAAGTTTTAATTAAAATTTTATAAAATTCATAAAAAAATTAAATATTTTTAATTAAAAAGGGGGGGAATGTGACCCCATTCCTTTATAAATGGTCCGTCCAAACCCGATTGCTTAACAAAATTCGTGTATTTAACTCATAGGAACATAAATCATTTAGATTCTAAATATATAAGAAAAACAGGCTATTTCAAATATTAGGCTATAGAGCTTCTATTAGATTTTGTATGTAACTATTATAATTAGTTAATATTAATATGAAATAAAGGAGATAAGTAAGCAAAGTGTCCACGATTTTGTTGTTCAAGATTGAATAAAGTATTACATATACTCTACTGTTTATTTGGTATCTTTATATAATTTTTTTATTTTTATTCGGGTGCATGGTCATATGTCCACTAAGACATGCACCTTGCTTTTATTGATGCTCTACTTTTCTCACACAAGGGTTGAAGAAATTGATTTTTTTTATTTTCTGTTTCAATAATATTGAAAGAATGTATTCAGATTGGATTGGTTAGAGCAAAATCATTCGAATATCCATTTAAAGAAAACATTCGTATAAATTTCTTCGCTCTTTTAACAAATATAGTTTTATTGAACACACAAAGAATTTTTGAATTATAAAAAAATAGAAAAAATCCCAAAAAACACTGAACTTTCAAATTTGACAAAAAAACACTCAACTTTTATTTTATCAAATCAATATTAAACTTTTTAAATTTGAAAAAATAAACGCTTAATTTTTCTACTATTGTCAAAATAAATAAAATGAATAACGTGACACAATGAAATGTAAACATATCAGATTATTTTATTAATTTTTTTACAATCGAAAAAAGTTAATATATTTTTTTGAATCACTAAAATAGTTTAGTATTTTTTTATAATCGCAGAAAAGTTATGTATTTTTTGGATCACTTAAAAAGTTTAGTGTTTTTTAGATTCGTTTAAAAAGTTTAATGTTTATTTAACAAAAAGAAATAAAATTGAGTGTTTTTTTTCAAAATTGCAAAGTTCAGTATTTTTTTTTGGATTTTTCCAAAAAAATATTGAAAAACTATTTTGTTTTTTTTAAAAAAAAAAAAAATCTGATACAAGATTCATCCTAATTGAACTAGAGAATAACTTATTTACTGTCTGTCAAAATATATTGCTCAATAAGGAAAAGAGAAAACCTATATTGGGCCTTTCCGATCATTCCCAAAGCCCAAATGCTATGTTTATTGGGCTTTTAATAGGTTTCAAAAAAATCAAAGCATAACCCAAGACAACGGGACTTCAAACTCTTTTAGGCGTGAACATATCATCAGAATTACAGTGTCGTTACATGGTGATTATATAGATAATAATCTTAAATTTATAATAGTTTTATCAAATGATTAGTTTGATATATAATAAATGAACATAGTGAATTAGTGTGATTACTATAAATTTAATATTATGACCAATATAATTAACATGTGATTAGAGTGTAATTCTAGTCATATAAAATCAAAATAGTATATAGAATATATTTTTGATAATGTCCAATCAAATTCGCACGGGCGAGGTAGAGGACTTGAAGGGATCATCGATATAGGGTTTGTGATCTCAAAGGGTGTGTTTTGGAACTTTGTCTCTGTGTTCAGATTTGCTTTTAAATGTTTTTTTTTAATAAAGAACTTGCTTTTTTTCTCTTTATTGATTTTTTTGCACACGTGTAAAACTTGTATTTATTTTCAATTTTTTTATTTAGGTTATGGCTAATGTGTATTAATTATATATATGTGTGTATATATATAAATATGTTTATATATGTGTATATATGTATATCATTTCATTATATATGTATGTGTATAATTTTTAAAATTTTATTTTTATTATTATTATTATTTTATTTTTATTTTGTATTAATTAATATTATTAAATATTATGGATTGATGATGTGGCAGATGACTAGTATGCCATGTCAGTATTAAATAATATATTTTTTCGTTCAGGGTTTTATTTGCCAATTTTTAAAAGTATAGAGTTTTAATTTCCAATTTTTAAAAGTACAATGTTTTTTGGATAAAAAAAAAGTATAGGGTTTAAATTGCGACGAGAGAAAAGTATAGGGTTTTAAATGGAATTATCCTAAATTTTTATAAACGGACAATAGTTCGGGTAGATTTAATTTTATAACGAGACATTAAAAAGTTTTAATTAAAATTTTATAAAATTCATAAAAAAATTAAATATTTTTAATTAAAAAGGGGGGGAATGTGACCCCATTCCTTTATAAATGGTCCGTCCAAACCCGATTGCTTAACAAAATTCGTGTATTTAACTCATAGGAACATAAATCATTTAGATTCTAAATATATAAGAAAAACAGGCTATTTCAAATATTAGGCTATAGAGCTTCTATTAGATTTTGTATGTAACTATTATAATTAGTTAATATTAATATGAAATAAAGGAGATAAGTAAGCAAAGTGTCCACGATTTTGTTGTTCAAGATTGAATAAAGTATTACATATACTCTACTGTTTATTTGGTATCTTTATATAATTTTTTTATTTTTATTCGGGTGCATGGTCATATGTCCACTAAGACATGCACCTTGCTTTTATTGATGCTCTACTTTTCTCACACAAGGGTTGAAGAAATTGATTTTTTTTATTTTCTGTTTCAATAATATTGAAAGAATGTATTCAGATTGGATTGGTTAGAGCAAAATCATTCGAATATCCATTTAAAGAAAACATTCGTATAAATTTCTTCGCTCTTTTAACAAATATAGTTTTATTGAACACACAAAGAATTTTTGAATTATAAAAAAATAGAAAAAATCCCAAAAAACACTGAACTTTCAAATTTGACAAAAAAACACTCAACTTTTATTTTATCAAATCAATATTAAACTTTTTAAATTTGAAAAAATAAACGCTTAATTTTTCTACTATTGTCAAAATAAATAAAATGAATAACGTGACACAATGAAATGTAAACATATCAGATTATTTTATTAATTTTTTTACAATCGAAAAAAGTTAATATATTTTTTTGAATCACTAAAATAGTTTAGTATTTTTTTATAATCGCAGAAAAGTTATGTATTTTTTGGATCACTTAAAAAGTTTAGTGTTTTTTAGATTCGTTTAAAAAGTTTAATGTTTATTTAACAAAAAGAAATAAAATTGAGTGTTTTTTTTCAAAATTGCAAAGTTCAGTATTTTTTTTTGGATTTTTCCAAAAAAATATTGAAAAACTATTTTGTTTTTTTTAAAAAAAAAAAAAATCTGATACAAGATTCATCCTAATTGAACTAGAGAATAACTTATTTACTGTCTGTCAAAATATATTGCTCAATAAGGAAAAGAGAAAACCTATATTGGGCCTTTCCGATCATTCCCAAAGCCCAAATGCTATGTTTATTGGGCTTTTAATAGGTTTCAAAAAAATCAAAGCATAACCCAAGACAACGGGACTTCAAACTCTTTTAGGCGTGAACATATCATCAGAATTACAGTGTCGTTACATGGTGATTATATAGATAATAATCTTAAATTTATAATAGTTTTATCAAATGATTAGTTTGATATATAATAAATGAACATAGTGAATTAGTGTGATTACTATAAATTTAATATTATGACCAATATAATTAACATGTGATTAGAGTGTAATTCTAGTCATATAAAATCAAAATAGTATATAGAATATATTTTTGATAATGTCCAATCAAATTCGCACGGGCGAGGTAGAGGACTTGAAGGGATCATCGATATAGGGTTTGTGATCTCAAAGGGTGTGTTTTGGAACTTTGTCTCTGTGTTCAGATTTGCTTTTAAATGTTTTTTTTTAATAAAGAACTTGCTTTTTTTCTCTTTATTGATTTTTTTGCACACGTGTAAAACTTGTATTTATTTTCAATTTTTTTATTTAGGTTATGGCTAATGTGTATTATTATAAATTTATATTTTTTTCATGACTTTTTATATATAAACTAGATAATATGACCTCTAATATTTTGAATCTAGAATCTAGATATATTAATCACCAGATAATGTCAAATTATTTGTGAGTAAAATAAGTTGCAAGCTTTGTTAATTGTGAGTAAAGTAATGACGACAAAGCAATCAAATGATTAACGAAAAAAAATACTATTATCGTTTAAGTTTCGGAGATGTGATTTAACAAATAATTAGATCATCATTCATAGGTATTCTGATTAGTAAAAAAGTTGTAAAATAAAAAAAAGTTAATCGGAAGGGAATTGAACCTAAATAGTAAATATAGATTACTTACGATTAATTGATTCACACCATAAAAAAGTAAATATTCAAAGCTTATATATATATATATGTATGTATCTTTTTTTATGGCGTAGACTGGCATTGTATATAATATATATATTAGCCAGGAATACGTGGAGCTAAAGCCTAAAGATGTGACTTCATAGTACCGACCATGACCCATGCAACATCCAACCATTTAAAAACAAAATAAAAAAAAAACATTTTTATTTGCTCAAAATTTAAAATTGATCATTCTTTATTAAACAATTAGAAGTTGATTTTTTTAACGGTCCAATATGGTTGAAATCGTATTCCAAACTTTTTAATATCAACAAATCAAAACTTTTAAAAAAGATGCACAAAAATGTATATACTAAATAAAATGCCGACCTTGACTTGGCATCTTCATTTCATATAAAAATAAAATATAATTCCCAATAAAAAAAAAAGATTGTCTGAAATTAAAACAGATTCCATTTTTGACGGCTAAAAAGTAAAATCATCGGTAACTATCGACCACAGAAAATAAAGTTCACATGGGCTGCTCCTACACTGTGAATTACTTTCCATATACTTTCTTCCTTTCCATTATTAATTTTTCGATTCAAAAACAGATTTTTATGCAAATCTAAAGATTTGATATTTGGTGCGTCTCAAACATGTATATTTTAAAAAACCCATATATTTGTTTTTGATAATATCATGATTCGAATTCTGGATTGTGAACAACACTTTGTGTTTCCACCACCACGAGACCACCAACTCTTAACAAAACTCATATATTTTGTTCTATAATATGCATGTATATTATTAGACAATTTCCTAGAGATATTAAATCCTGATCGAATGGATATATAAATATGATTTAGTGGACCGAAATAGATGTCGCATATAATATATTTATATATAAAAAAAATTAAGTTGATATGAATTATTTGATTGAGATGTATAGTTTAGAAAATATTGTAACTTTTATTTTCTTGTATCACCACTCTACCTCTAAATATTTGACGGATTCCACAACCCACTAATGACCATAGCCCATGATATTAGAAAATTTGCAAGATGCAATATTAGATTTGATGGCAAATTAATGATTCCCCACTGGATCTATATGATCTTCTTGCAAGCTTCTCACCATTGTAAAAGGGAACTATTTGTTAAATAAATAAATTAACATTTCCCCCTAAAATGGGTTGGAATAAAGAAGTTGAACATTTCTGTTCTAAGGGAGCAATATTGTTACTTAGAATGTATTAAATTAACAAATATTTTCGTAAAAACATTCATTTTGTTTGCCTATGAAGTAGGAGTGGGGTAGGGATGTGGAGTTTGATTCGAGAATTTAGTTTTGAACCATACCGATCCCAATGGATTTGGGTTCGATTCGGTATTTTATAAATAATTTGAACGGTACGAAATTTAGAATATCGTATAGTATTTCGGTATTTTTATTTTTATTTTTAGTTTTTTAATTAATATATATATCTATTTTATTTATTTACGATGACAAACAAATTTATTGGAATCCACTAAAAACTTCATTTATTTATTTTAAATAAAATTAATAAACTCCAAAAATTTTCTTTTCTTCAGGTTTTGATTATCTCCTCCTCCATGTATCATGATTTATATGCTTTATTTTGAGATCCAAAAATATTATGTTGGATTTTTTATTTTTATCTTTACATGAGCTATAAATAAGTTACAAATTTTGCTATAAAAACCCGAACCATCTCGAACCCGTTTTGATTTTGGTTTTTATTTGGTAAAACTGTATCATAACCGAACCGATAGCAATATTGAATCGAACCGAATTTAATAAAAACCGATACTAATTTAATATAAATTTTATAATACCGAATAAATTGTTTCTGAACCAAACAGTTAAAATTATAAACCGAATAACTAAATGCAACCCCTAATATGAAAGGATAAATGAATATTAGATATAAATGATAAAGTCATAAGATATTTTTCTATTATGCAGTGTCATTCATGCCTTGAACACAATAATCCATTAAAAAAACTAATTTTAAAATAATTTCACAAAATTAAATGAAATAGAACAATAACAGAAATAATTATATATATATATATATATATTTGTATAATTTATTACGTACGCCCCTCCACGAGAGAAACTGAACAAAGAAAAACAATTAGTATATCGAATCAATAATAATGACATTCAAACTTAATTATAAAATAAAACACTAATTAATTAATAATTACTATAATCAATTATTAATGTCTTCCCATAGTTTTAATCCACTCTTCGTCAACTCTTTACAAGTAACATATATATATATATATATGCATATATATATGATACACCATCACATCTCCTAACCCATGAAGCTCTAATCACTAATTTCTTTGTTTTTTTCCCATCATACAAAGAAAACCCCCATGTTTTTTTTCGAGTTTCCAAATGAATCAGAGGTAGATTCGTGATTAAATACGTGATGGAAGTGAAGGAGGGGAAAGGAAAAGAACCGAGCTTGATCGTGAAAACATGGAAGAGGTGCAAGTCCATGGGGAACCCGAAGACGGCGGCGGCGGCCGATGACGGAGAGAGACGGAGGTGGCGGCGCGTGAGAGCACCTGGGGGATGTTTCACGGTGTACGTGGGTCCACAGAGGCAGAGGTTCGTGGTTCGGACAGAGTACGCTAATCACCCACTCTTTAGGGTTTTGCTGGACGAGGCCGAGTCGGAGTTTGGTTTCACCAGCGACGGACCATTGATGTTGCCATGCGACGTGGTTTCGTTCCGGGAGTTTCTGGCGGCGATGGACGATCGTGAGATCGCCGGAGATTTGATCGGACGGCCAGGATGCCACCGGCGAGGGTTGTCGGGATGTGGGCTTCTCAGTCCTTCTAAGATTGGGATTGGGACTACTACTTATCAGTCTCGGAGGAAATTTAGTTATCATAGTATTGAAGCTTATAATTATTAGAGTTCTTTAAAATAAATCACGAATGTAACCAAGTTCTATATGTGATTAATATCATATATGAAAATGGTATGTTCTTAACATTTTTATTTCGTCTTAAGCTCTGTTTTGGTATATCTTTTATTTTTATTATTGAAATGAACTCTTTCACTCCCCCATTTGATTGTTTATTTTTAGGAAAAAATATGTAAATAATTACATCAATTTTACACATATATAAATAAATATTAAAAATACTAATAAAATATCTCAATTTTTGAAATTGAAAATAATTTTCTATGCATCGATCCATGACATCATTAATATTCAAGTATAGAAATGTTTTTTAATTAAAATACATTGAAATAATTTCAAACAATTTGAATAGAATCATCAACAACGTATTTGAAAAATCAAAGTATTGTTTTTACATATTTAACAACGGTATATTTATATATAAGATTAGATTGTTAAATTGGTGAAGAAAACACCAAATCTATCTCGCAATCCCAATTCGGGTCTGCACTTTGAAAAAGATATTCACATAGCTTCTTCTATCTTGTGAAAGATACAATCAAAATCCAGGTAAAACGTCGGATTATATATATATATAAAAATTAGTATATTTATTTTTCAAATTTAAATTTTATATTTTTTTTACATTTTGGAAAGTGGGATTTTCTCTTTATTTTATTCGACGACATATTTCGTTTTAGCAGATTGGTCCACGTGTTGCAGTTGCTGCCGCCAGGCCACGATAATGTAAAAATTTTCATGTTGGGATAATCTATTTATCGATGATTAATATTGTAATAATATTGTTTGGGGTTGGGGATTTAACTTTTAATATCGGGACAATATGGCATCAGATTAGGACTTTTAATCATGGAGACGTCGAGATGGGCCCGATAGAGAAGCCCAGTCAGTCGTCAAACTTGGCTTCTCGGGGGAAGTGAAAACGCCTTGTTGTTTCCGTCTCGTTAAACGGCATGCATTCGATTTCATTCAACAGGGACACGTGGCAAATACCCAAACGAAGGAGCATCTAAAGAACCAAGCCGCGTAGCACGTGATTACAATGGAAGATTCCAGTAGAACGAGAGGCCTATAAGGCGCGAAAGATATCTCCCCGCAGAATCTTCTAGAAGGTTTCCTATCCTTCTCAGAGTTTCCGTTATCGCTTCATATAAACTTCCTCCTCCTTCTGAAGACAATCCATAAACATTTATCTGATTTACCCGAGAAAGTGACAGAAAAAAAGAAAAAAACATGGATGATTCATTCTTCGGAAGTCACTGGAATGCTCCATTTTATACGGTGCGAAAGAGGCCGAGTGCGAGGGGGATGCCCCCAGCTTCGTCGCCGCCGCGTTCCTCCTCTTCTTACGGCGGAGCCTATCGTAGACGAATGCCTTCTCCAGCTGCTCGACTCGCTGCGACAGTGAACTCAGTAGCCGAGTCTGCAACTCGTTCCGATCGAACAGCTGCGCCATCATCTCCATCATCCTCTCGTTTTCCTCCATCATCCTCTCCAGCATCTCCTTGCTCTTCTCCTTCCCTTCGCCTCTGAAGCGTGAAGAAGATAGCGGATGTGAGAAGGGCGGTGGAAGAGATAGAGAAGAGAATGTCGGCGAAAGAGACGGTGGATTTGATGCGGAGAGATTCGAGAGAGCGTTTGGGAATGAGCGAGATGTTGATGAATTTGTTGTTAAGGTTGGACTCGGTGAGAGGAGTGGATCCCGGTGTTAGGGATTACAGGAAGACGGTGATCAGGAAAGTGATCGCGTTGCAGGAGACGTTGGACGCCATTGTTACCGTCGAAGAAAGTTCCGCCGCTGAAACCACCGGTGAAGAAACGATAGAGATGGTGCAAGTTCCGATGGAAGAAGAAAACCCCTCGGATCCATGCCCCGCGGCTCAATTCGAAGACAATAGCCCCGATCTCGTCGAAGTAGCAACAGAAACAGATGGAACCCAAGTTCCTCAAATTCAAAAAGAACTTTATACAGAGAAATCTCCAGAAACCAGTCACGAAAACGAAAGAAATGAAGCCGAGGGAGAGAGAATGGAGGAGATCGAGCGAACAGAGAGCCAAACAGATTCGTCTGCAAATCCAGAAATCCCTGAGGAAGAGAACGAGAAGCAGCAGCTACGGACTGAGGAGGAAACCAGAGGCGAAGGGAAGGAGAAGAGCAAGGAGATGCTGGAGAGGATGATGGAGGAAAACGAGAGGATGATGGAGATGATGGCGCAGCTGTTCGATCGGAACGAGTTGCAGACTCGGCTACTGAGTTCACTGTCGCAGCGAGTCGAGCAGCTGGAGAAGGCATTCGTCTACGATAGGCTCCGCCGTAAGAAGAGGAGGAACGCGGCGGCGACGAAGCTGGAGTCGCCGGAGGGGAAGAAACCCGGTCGAGGGTAGAGAGGATACTCGTGGTTCCCGTTCATTTGTGTATTTATAATCTCAGTTTGTTTGGGCTTCGTATTGGGTCATGTTTTGAGCCACGTGATAAAAAAAAAAAATATGTATCGGTTATGTCAAATTTGAATTTTTTTTGGAATGAAACTATATAATATTGGGTGGCCAAAAAAAATGGTAACATTAAATTATATATTATATTGGAGGAATTTTTGACTGAGTTTGGTCTAATATCATATTTTATTTAACTAACATTGTTTAAGAATCGAATAGTTGACATAGGGTTTGACTGGTTGTAACGTTGCGGTTGCGGGTGATGTCAAATTTGAATTTTTTTTGGAATGAAACTATATAATATTGGGTGGCCAAAAAAAATGGTAACATTAAATTATATATTATATTGGAGGAATTTTTGACTGAGTTTGGTCTAATATCATATTTTATTTAACTAACATTGTTTAAGAATCGAATAGTTGACATAGGGTTTGACTGGTTGTAACGTTGCGGTTGCGGGTGATAGCGTTTTCAAAACGTTTGATAGCGATTATAAATGATTAGTACTGACTGGTTGAGAAGTTGCTGTTGATAGCGATTGCGAGTGGGTGCAGTTAGAAGTGAATGGTTCATTACGGTTGCGGTTGCGTTTTGATATAAATTGTCAAAAAAAATATTAAAATATAATACTAAAAAATAATATCAAATCATAACATTAAACAAAATTATCACCAATATATATATTAATATTTTATATAATTTCTAATAAAAATATTTTAGTTTTTTTGTCAAAACGCCGGAAACCGCTACCAAAACGAAGTTGGAAGCTGCGATTAGAAAACACAAGTTTGGTTGCGGTTGCGGTTGGTTGCGGTTCAACCATTCAGTTTTTCAATCGTCCGCAACCGCCGAAAATCGCAACCGCTCCGTTTGCGGGTGGCGGCGGTGCAACCAGTCGGTCCCATAGATGATTCAGCATCTTTGTCCTTTAATCAGAGGTCAGGGGTTCGAACCCTATTTTGAAAATGAAATTATCTTTCAGACCAGTTCTTTATCGTTTAGTGCGTTGATCCAGGAATGAGTGAAGATTAGTCTGAATATGCAAGACTTAAAGATGTCGGTTTATAGTTGAACGTCGTTCAGGACCATCTCGTGGTATAACAAAAAAAAACAAAGGGTATATTTGACACTTCATTTGATCATGCCGACAGTAATAATCCCCACTAAACGTATTAATGGAAACCATCTTAAACATGACTAACATGGTGTTTGTTTCTAATTATCTCACAAGTTATAAGATTAACCCCTTTTATTTAAACTTTTTTGTTTAATAAAACTATTAGCTCTAATCTATTTTTAATATAAATAAATATAAAAGAAAAAAATTAGTAAATATTGTAGTTCCGTTGTGAAGTAGTTCACTGAACTTCAACTCAGCTCAATAGGACTTTTACTCAAATTCAAAATTTGTTAAGGTACTAATTATTTTCTGTTTGGTTATAGATTTTGACAAAAGAAAAATTTGATCATTTATGTACATCTATTTATATATATCTAATCAAAAGAAAATGAAATTTATGTTGTTAAGTCTGAGAGATTTGTGTTTTTGCAACATGATAGTAATTATGAAATTTGAATAATAGTGATAATTGAATTTGAAGAAAAATAAACACGAGCCTCGCTTCCCTTCACCCTCCGAGCCTATGCTGATGCATTAATTTTTTTCCCTTCTGCCGCATATGCTTTGATGAGTATCCGTTGGATTTGGAATCTCGTAAGAAATTCAATGATGATTTGTGTTTGTGAGTCTGATTTGGGTATAACAAGTTCTGGAGATCTCAGGACAAGAGAAAATAAAAACAGAGGTTTTTGTAAAAAGTTCTCCTTACATTTCATATGTGGTCGACCAATGTATATATACAATTTGTAAAATGTACAAAATAAAAAATGGAAATACAAATACAATCGTAACAAACCTATACAGCTCAGGCTATAGATTAGGACAACTACAAACACACAAGGAAAAAACAGACAACCTAGGTGTATGCAATCTCCAATGTTATAACGGTGATCAGTAAAGATGCAACCAAATTAACGTAGTAACAACCATATTTGATACTCTCCCTCAAGATGAAGAATACAAATGATGTATTCCCATCTTGGAGAGAAGATATCTGAATCTGTCCACTGCTATAGGCTTGGTCAATAAGTCTGCTAACTGTTCTGTACCAGCAACATGTAAGGGTTTGATGTTGAATGTTATAACGGTGATCAGTAAAGATGCAACCAAATTAACGTAGTAACAACCATATTTGATACTCTCCCTCAAGATGAAGAATACAAATGATGTATTCCCATCTTGGAGAGAAGATATCTGAATCTGTCCACTGCTATAGGCTTGGTCAATAAGTCTGCTAACTGTTCTGTACCAGCAACATGTAAGGGTTTGATGTTGAAGTTATCTACGGATTCCTAGCATGCGATCATATCGATCTAGGGTTTGGTTTACTAGGTTTCATGCAGCGGAAGAAAAATCTAAACCTAGTCAAACGTCACACGCAACCAAACTCACAAAAACCGAAAGATCGTGTATATCACCGAGGGAATCGTTACTTACCTCGTTCTCGATGAGACTTGAAGTTTATTTCGATCCGGGGCCTGTTCTAAATCACCAAGAGCTGAAAGTACAGCTCCTCTACACGTATCCACACCGACGGGAAGGATTCCAAACGATTTGGAACGAATCTGCTAGGATTAGTGAAGAAAAGGGTAACTCAAGAGACGAGATCCAATCCTGGGACAATAGAAATCAAAGAGAACAACTTCTCTAGGGTTCTAGGATGTTTCTCTGAGTTTTAGGTCGGCCTTAATTAAGTTTGGACGAAACCCCAAACTTAAATAAGATTAGAAAACCCTAAAAACGAATATTTGGAAATTTTCCGGATCCCGGTCCGCCGGACCAGGAGCTTGGTCCGGCGGACCAAGCTTAGTCCGAGGTCCACAGACCGGCTGACCTGAAGGCTTGGTCCGGCGGACCACGTGTGGTCAGCTCCGGACCAAGACCCTTCTTGGTCAGCTCGATCCGACTTGTCATTGCACTGAAAACTCCTTTTCATGCTCTTTGGTCAAATCTCGTTTCCATTCTTCGTATTCTTCACGTAAAAGTCCATCTCTATTGGTGTGTGACCCTGTAGGCCCATTCTAAGTGGTAGTGACTTTAGGAACTTTTCCCGAACCACAAGTCATGGTTAGCCTCTAGCAAGACGCCATGACCACCCATTTAGAATTGAGTTAGAGGTGATCTAACCACGGCATTAACAGCTCGAATTCTGATCCTTTGTCTCACGATATCATAAGTTGAACAAGGGCATGATTTGAGCAACCCTTCAAGTTCAAATACTTTCTCGTCTTGGCAAATCGACTAATAAAATAGATGCAACTTCATCTATAGCGTGGCCACGCGTTTTCATAGTCCGACTTCCACGAGAGGGCCCAGCGATATCTCTCCTGTTAAGGAGGTGACAAGTCCCATATTGCATGTCTACTATCTCCATATGATTCGTGAACGTATCTGATCAACGCTGTTATAATCATCCGGTTAAAGACGACGTTTGACGCAGTCAAGACACGTCACTCCTCATATCAGATACTCTAGACATCTCAGGTATGAGGATCCATAAATGAACCGCTGTATGAGATTCAAGTCATGACTCTGTCCATGTGACAATCTCATGCGGGTCATCCAGTCACTCGTTCACAACGAGTACCCATGACTGTGATCTACATCCAATGCGTTGATCACACCTCATGCTAGTCTTCATTCAACATTGTTCCCACAATGATGACTGACTAGGGAGTTTAGAATCATTCTCTAATGATTCAAGGATGCCGAAATACAACAAACATGCTAATCGTATAACGGATAAATAATGCATTCATAAATCAATGAATCAATACAAAGTCAAATGTCATATCATGGATCATCCTAGAGCATTACAACCAACATTTGAGGAAACCTGACTTGATGTGCTCCTGGACATAATGACAGTGCAATTCGATGTGTTTGGTACGCTCATGATATACCGGATTGTTAGCTATGTGTATAGCAGACTTACTATCACAGAATAAGGTGATAGGATGCGGAAAATTGAACCTGAGCTCGCGAAGCAGAGAGTTGAGCCAAACAAGTTCACAACAGGTCTGAGCCATGGATCTGTATTCAGCTTCAGCTGAACTTCGAGAGATAGTTGTTTGCTTTTTAACTTTCCAAGATACCAAAGAAATGCCAATGAATATACAATACCATGTCACAGATCGTCGGGAATCAGGACAACTAGCCCAATCAGCGTCACAAAACCCACTGAGAGAGATTGGAGAATCAGATGAATAAAGGAGACCTTGAGCATGATCAGTTTTGAGATAGCGCAAAATGCGTATTGCTGCTTGTAGATGTGTTGTCCGTGGTTGAGCCATATATTGGCTCAATTTGTTCACCGAGAACCCAACGTCGGGACGAGTAATGGATAGGTAAATTAATTTACCAATCAGTTTTCTGTATACTGTAGCATCAGGAAGCAAGTCTCCTGTATCCTGACTCAATTTTAAGTTCAACTCCATAGGAGAACCAAGAGATTTACAGCCACACGATTCTAAGGCGTATTTATGTTGACAGATGTAAATGCCTTGTGTGGAATGTGCAATCTCAAGGCCCAAAAAATACTTGATGTCTCCCATATCTTTAATACGAAAATTGGAACTCAAAGCAGCCTTTAGATCTACAATCATGGCTATATCATTCTCAGCAATCATAATGTCATCTACATAAATCAATGCAGCCACAAAACGAGAACCAACTGTCTTCAGAAATAGAGAACTATCAGCAACTGATTGAAGATAACCAGCTTCAAGGAGTACCTGATTAAGCTTCTGATTCCATTGGCGGGAAGCTTGCTTTAGATCATATAAGGATTTGTTGAGTTTACACACAACATTAGGATGAACAGACTCCCCCTTCAGCTGACAGTATCCTGGTGGTAAATCCATATAAAGTTCTTCATCTAAATCACCATTTAAGAAGGCATTAGAGACATCTAACTGATGAACAATCCATCGTTGTGATGCAGCAAGAGAAAGGAGAACTCGAACTATGGTCATTTTTGCAACTGGATTGAATGTTTCAAGGTAGTCAATGCCTTCTTGTTGTGTGTAGCCTTTGGCTACTAAGCCGGCTTTGTGCTTGTCAATTGAACCATCAACATGAAACTTGGTTCGAAATACCCATTTGCTGCCAATAGTTTTCTTCCCATGAGGCAAAGAGCATAAGGACCAAGTGTTGGATTGGATCAAAGCATCTAGTTCAAGAACCATGGCCTCCTTCCAGGAATCAGATTTTGCTGCTTAGTTGTAGGTTTTTGGGTCTTGGCTGGTGGTGATATTTAGGGTGAAGTTTTTGTAAGAGGGTTCAAGTCTGTCATAGGTAATAAATTGGAGATAGGGTAAGGAGTGGAATGGTTTTGGGAGGGTGATAACACGTACTTTGGGTGATGTTTTGATATAGGATGTCTAGCGTATTTGACTCGGTTTTACATAATTGTAGACATTGTAGGACACATTTGGTTTCGATATTGATTGGTTGTGTTCTTTGGTGTTTAAACAAGAAATACGTAAAGAAAGCAAAAGAAGTGGAAAACATGGATTACGGAACATCACGGATCAACCGGGAACATTTGGAGTTGTTTCGGAGAAAACGTGAAGCTCAGAAACGTCAGATCTTTCAAGTCCAATAACTTTCACTCTACAAGTCCAAATCATACATTCTCTATATCATTGGAAAGCTCTCTTTTATATCTACGCATAGACACTAAGATCACTCAAATCCGATATCGGAGTAGAAAGTTATGAGCACATTTGTGAAGTCCATCAAAACTGCTAAGTGACACGATCGTGTCACTTTCAGCCACACGATGGGGTCACTTACCAGATTTTGGAAATATTCCGAATTTTGGCCTAGAAAAAGAAGGATTAACTAGGGTTAACCCTCAAGGTCGAAAACATTCATAATTTTGACAGAAAACACACCCTAGAGCACACAAAAAGAGGGAGATTACCAAGAGGCAAGAGATCGGAGTAGAAGACGGAGATTACGAAGCCGGAAAATCGACTAAGCATTCTTCCTTTCTTCTATTTTACGATGTTTTGTGCTATTGATATGAACCCTGACGTCTCGATGTGTAGCGAGTAGTCCCATCGCTGTAGGTTAGGGATTTGCTATGTAAGGATCTTTAGTTTTTATTTCTAGACTTTGTGGATCTATTTATTCCATTATCAGTTTATTGAATTGTTCTTAATGTTAGTTGTAATGCTCTAGGATGATCCGTGATATGACATTTTGACTTTGTATTGATTCATTGATGTATGAATGCATTACATTCCCGTTATATGATTGGCATGTTTGTTATATTTCGGTATCCTTGAATCATTATAGAATGATTGTAAACACCCTGGTCAGTTATCATTGTGGGAACAATGATGAATTAAGACTAGCATGAGGTGTGATCGATGCATTGGATGCATTTCACAATCATGGGTACTCGTTGTGAACGAGTGACTGGTTGACCCGCATGAGATTGTCACATGGACAGAGTCATGACTTGAATCTCATACAGCGGTTCGTTCTTGGATCCTCAGACCTGAGATGTCTAGAGTATCTGATATGAGGAGTGGCGTGTCTTGACTGCGTCAAACGTCGTCTTTAACCGGATGATTATAACGGCGTTGATCAGATACGTTCACGAATCATATGGAGATAATAGACATGCAATATGGGACTTATCACCTCCTCAATAGGAGAGATATCGCTGGGCCCTCTCGTGGAAATCGGACTATGAAAAAACGCGTGGCCACGCTATAGATGAAGTTGCATCTATTTTATTAGTCGATTTGCCAAAACGAGAAAGCGGTTGAACTTGAAGGGTGGCTCAAACCATGCCCTTGTTCAACACATGATATCGTGAGATAAAGGATCAGAACTCGAGCTGTTATTGCCTTGGTTAGATCACCTCTAACTCAATTCAACGTGGGTGGTCATGGCGTCTTGCTAGAGGCTAAACATGACTTGTAGATCGGGAATGGTTCTCGAGGCTGCTGCCACTGCGAATGGGCCTACAGGGTCACACACCATTAGATACGGAAAATATGATCCTTTTATATTGGCTTCTCAAGCAGATCAAGTGTGTTACATCCCTTATCCGAAGAAAATTACAAGAAGGTCAGACATTGATTGGCGAGCTGTCGTGAAGATTAATCCCAGGGGAACTATTATTCGTTCTGACTCGACCGAGTCAGAGTTCTGACTCGGACCGAGTCAATACTCGGAAAAAGTCTCTTTTCACAAGGATTAGGGTTTCTAATCTTATATGGGGGTGTTGGACGCCGTCCTAAGAGGAGAACTCAATTTTCAGAACCCTAAGACAGATCTAGAACACAAGACAATCGTTTCTTTTGAGGTTCTAGTTCCTGGGATTCGATCCCAAGTCTTGAAAAACCCTATTTACTTCACAGATCCTAGCAGATCAGTTCCAAAAGTGTTTGGAATCCTTCCTGTCGGTGTGGATACGTGTAGAGGAGCTGTACTTTCAGCTCTTGGTGATTAAAACAGGCCCTGGATCGATTGCTACTTTCAGATCTTCAGGAAAGAGGTAAGTATTCGATTCCTACGGTGATATACACGATCTGTCGGGGTTTTACGGATGATTTTGGTTGCGTGTGACGTTTGACTAGGTTTAGATTATTCTTCCGCTGCATGAAACATAGTAAACCAAACCATAGATCGATATGATCGCATGCTAGGAATCCGTAGCGAAACCCAACAGTGGTATCAGAGCCTGGTTCTCTGTATATCGCCGTGCTTGTCGCATGCCTATATGAATTTTAATGGTTAAAATTGCATGATAGGCTTGATCTATGCATATTTAATGATTTTATGATTGTTATTTGATGCATGGATGAGTTTGGGGGTCGAAGACGGCTTGATGGTGCATCAAAACGAGGTGAAACCCTAGATCTCGTGGCCAAAAAGTGTCTACCAGAGTTTTGACTCGGCCAGAGTCAAGTGTTGACTCGACCGAGTCAGAACGAGAGATCTCCCAGAGTTTTGACCTGGACAGAGTCAGAGTTTTGACTCGACAGAGTCAGAGTTATGACTCGACAGAGTCAGAGTTTTGACTCGACAGAGTCAGAGTTTTGACTCGACAGAGTCAGAACGACAGATCAGAGTTTTGACTCGGACATAGTCAAGTGTTGACTCGACCGAGTCAGAACGAACCGAAATGAACAGACTTGGCCTTACAGACTTCTGACTCGGACCGAGCCAGTTTTGACTCGGACAGAGTCAGTACAGAAAGTTGTCCGGTTGTCAAGTTTTGGTTCAGATTGTTGGTTGTAATGCTCTAGGATGATCCATGATATGACATTTTACTTTGTATGGATTCATTGATTTATGAATGCATTTTTTATCCGTTATACGATTAGCATGTTTTTGTATTTCGGCATCCTTGAATCATTAGAGAATGATTCTAAACTCCCTAGTCAGTCATCATTGTGGGAACAATGTTGAATGAAGACTAGCATGAGGTGTGATCAACGCGTTGGATGTAGATCACAATCATGGGTACTCGTTGTGAACGAGTGACTGGATGACCCGCGTGAGATTGTCACATGGACAGAGTCATGACTTGAATCTCATACAGCGGTTCGTTTATGGATCCTCATACCTGAGATGTCTAGAGTATCTGATATGAGGAGTGACGTGTCTTGACTGCGTCAAACGTTGTCTTTAACCGGATGATTATAACGGCGTTGATCAGATACGTTCACGAATCATATGGAGATAGTAGACATGCAATATGGGACTTGTCACCTCCTTAACAGGAGAGATATCGCTGGGCCCTCTCGTGGAAGTCGGACTATGAAAACGCGTGGCCACGCTATAGATGAAGTTGCATCTATTTTACTAGTCGATTTGCCAAGACGAGAAAGCAGTTGAACTTGAAGGGTGGCTCAAATCATGCCCTTGTTCAACTTATGATATCGTGAGACAAAGGATCAGAATTCGAGCTGTTAATGCCTTGGTTAGATCACCTCTAACTCAATTCTAAATGGGTGGTCATGGCGTCTTGCTAGAGGCTAACCATGACTTGTGGTTCGGGAAAAGTTCCTAAAGTCACTACCACTTAGAATGGGCCTACAGAGTCACACACCAATAGAGATGGACTTTTACGTGAAGAATACGAAGAATGGAAACGAGATTTGACCGAAACAAGCATGAAAAAGAGTTT
>NW_010969607.1:0-359 GCF_000463585.1 Tarenaya hassleriana | reverse complement strand
CCTCGCTCTTGGTCAGCCAACACGCGTCTCCACCATAGGAGAGCCAAGTCTCGGAAGTAGGTGGGAGCGTGCGTGATTCGGGACAGATCATCTCTAACTCCGTACGAGTTAAAGTACTGCTCTATCGCGAAAAGAAAGGACTCCACCGCTTGTGCACTCCGGGTCCCATTGAAAGGGGATGGCTCGGAGGCCTTGAGGATGGGATGGTGAGGTGCTTGGACAGGGGCTGCTTGTGCTGCGTTCCTATGTGTCCTGCACTCAAGTTTCAACTCATTAATCAAATTACGTAGATCGGTTACCTCACGCTCGTGCGTTTCTTGCACAAGACGGAAACGGTCTTCGGTCATGTCTCGCTCTAT
>NW_010969606.1:0-359 GCF_000463585.1 Tarenaya hassleriana | reverse complement strand
GTTACACATGTCCCGAAACGTAACTTAAAAAAAATCTGCATTCTCAAATGAGATGCAAATAGAGAGTTCTGGTGGGAATAATGGCTGAACAGACCCTAGAGTGGGAACGCTATCTGTTGCACATATCCCGAAACGTAACTAAAAAATCTACATACTCAAATGAGATGCAAATACAGGGTTCTGTTGGGAATAACAGCTAGACAGACCTTGGAGTGAGAATGCTATCTGTTACACATGTCCCGAAACATAACTTAAAAAAAATCTGCATTCTCATTTGAGATGCAAATACAGGGTTCTATTGGGAATAATGGCTAGACAGACCCTGGAGTGGGAACGCTATCTGTTACACATGTCCCGAA
>NW_010969605.1:0-359 GCF_000463585.1 Tarenaya hassleriana | reverse complement strand
TTTTCAAAAACTTTTCAAGCCTCTTGTTTTTTATCCCTGTGACGTTACATATATGTTGAATGATCTTATAAACATTGAGCATATGAATAAAGTCGGTGATAATGAAGAAGGAATGTTTGAAACACTTTATGATTATTCTTATCATGATATGTTAGCATTCAAACTTGAGTTTAAACATATTAGGAACCTTTATCTACTCTTGTTTGATGAAATGAATATTCTCGCATTTTTATTTTGGTTTATCATCATATGGAGTGTCACGGCCTCCTTTATGTTTGCTAACATTCTACTTGAGTCAATGCAGAAAACTAGGACCTTGAAAACGATGGAACCGACATGGAAGAAGATGAAATGTTTGA
>NW_010969604.1:0-359 GCF_000463585.1 Tarenaya hassleriana | reverse complement strand
GATAGATCGCATCGTCAAACTCGGTACGCTATCGGTTGACGCCATGTCCTACAGAAAAAGATAAAATAGAATGAACAAAAACAAAATACAGATTCTATCAATGATCTAGTACCAGCTAGTCCATCATCAATCAATGACAACATAGATGCTAATAAAAGGTATACTCCCATAAAGAAAAATAACCCTATCATAAATTTCTATATGGGACTAAGATCCATATTTTACATTAGAATAAGCTGTTACACTCATCCTTATGCTATTTAGGTAGACATCTAATGTCAATCACATCCACTGCGATTCTTAGATCCTTTATGAGACTGTGATATCAAATATCATTGCATACTCGTCTCATCTGTACC
>NW_010969603.1:0-359 GCF_000463585.1 Tarenaya hassleriana | reverse complement strand
TAAGAGCCAACATCCGAGAATGGACCGACGGTGAAGCATTGGAGAGGACGTTGTCGGAGATCATAGAGGAGATTGGCTACGGAGGCGATACAGAGAAGATCTTGGCACCGGATAGCTGCAAGATGCAGACACTTTCGGTCGGGATTGCTTACGAGTCGTTGTCTCCAGCTCTTCAAATGCAAGTTCCTCAGTATAGTTAAGTGACTTCCAGTGAGTGGTCGTAAGACCAAATTCACCCGATCGATGTGTTGTTAATTAGTACCAAAAAAAAAAGAAGAAATGGTTAAAGACAAAACATCCATTTTTGTTGGTGATTTGCTGCTCTTACTATGCTTGTAAGATTTCATTTCATTTTTGTT
>NW_010969602.1:0-360 GCF_000463585.1 Tarenaya hassleriana | reverse complement strand
GAGCAAGGCTGGCTGACCAAGCGAAAACGAAGGCCTGGTCCGGAGCTGACCAAGATCGGTCTGCCGGACCAGGATGCACTCCGAGCTCAGCCAGTCCACCTGCCCAGTCCGCCTGCCCAGCCGAAGAACTTCTGGTCCGGAGCTGACCAACCATGGTCAGCCCCGGACCAACAACACGCGCGCCTGCCCAGTCAGCCGGTCCCTCGCCCAGTCAGCCGTGGAAACCTTCCGAAGCCCTGGTCCGGAGCTGACCAGTTTTGGTCAGCCGGACCAGGAGCTGTTTTTCTTCGCGGTCCGTCTTCTTCATTTACGTCCGGTCCGCCGGACCAAAGCCTGGTCCGGCGGACCGCGTGACCTGGA
>NW_010969601.1:0-360 GCF_000463585.1 Tarenaya hassleriana | reverse complement strand
AAGACCGAAACTTCTCAAAGGCAAAGACAATAGCGAGTAACTCCTTCTCAGTGGTGGAGTAGTTGACTTGTGCATCATCCAAAGTCCGACTCGCATAATAAATGGCGTGCAGCTTTCTGTCTTTCCTTTGGCCCAAGACAGCCCCGACGGCAAAATCGCTCGCATCGCACATAAGCTCAAAGGGAGCTTCCCAATCCGGCGGCTGAATAATAGGCGGGGAAATCAACGCCTTCTTCAAAGTCTCAAAGGCAGCTCCGCACTCATGGGTGAACTCAAATGGCACATCCTTTGCAAGCAAGTCGGTCAAAGGCCTCGAAATCTTCGAGAAGTCCTTGATGAACCTCCTGTAGAACCCGGCAT
>NW_010969600.1:0-360 GCF_000463585.1 Tarenaya hassleriana | reverse complement strand
CCCGACCAGGGATGGACGTAAACTCGTAAGCTACCGAGGTTAGGGATAATCGTCCAGGTCTTATTGTGAAACAAAAAAGCCGCCCCGCCACAGCAAGCGGGTTGGTTCCTCTGTCGTCGCCGGAGAGCTCTTGACGAGGAGAGGAGACCTTAGGATAAGTTGCTAAAAGAAAGGGGAGCAGAGGATCGACCTGTTCAGTATAATTCCGAAGAAAGACTGAGCTAGTGGAGACATTTCTTTGGCCCCCGTCAAATCAAAAGGAAATGCGGGCAGCTCGGCAGAGGGTTCGAGAATAGGGTAGGGTCCTGCCCTTAAGATTCTCAGATAAAAAAAGAGTTCCAAACCTTTATGCATGCACCT
>NW_010969599.1:2477-9977 GCF_000463585.1 Tarenaya hassleriana | reverse complement strand
AAGTTTCACATAAACCAAAATTCGTATAGCATTTTTCGAAATTATCGATGATCGGAGAAATTTATCAGATGAACGGAGTTTTTCGAACATGTGCGGGGTTTCTCGGACCTATGCGCAGTTTCTCGGACTGTATGGACGCAGTCTCTCGGACCTGTGCGGAGTTTCTCGGACCTGTGCGGACGTAGTTTCTCGGACCTGAGCGGAGTTTCTCGGACCAACGCGCACCCAAATGTGCGGAAAATCGAAAAAATAAAATCCATCGATCAATTTCATGTCCAAATGAAATGAAATTGCTACCACGACATAAATATGAGATGTGGAAACTACCCGAGAAGTTTCACATAAACCAAAATTCGTATAGCATTTTTCGAAATTATCGATGATCGGAGAAATTTATCAGATGAACGGAGTTTTTCGAACATGTGCGGGGTTTCTCGGACCTATGCGCAGTTTGTCCGTTTGTGAGCGAACCAGGCTCTGATACCACAAAATGTCACGGGCTTGAGGTTTGGAATCCTCAATCCGTGCGGCGAACGACCAAGTGGGACGTGAGAGAGCCCAACAAGGATCGAACAAGCCTAAGGCTCGGAGAAGGTCCGAGGTTTTGTGGAAGGGTGCGAGAAAAAGGAAGAGAGGTCCGAGAAAAACCAAGGGAAGAAAGCCGACGGCACGGCTAGGTTTATTAATCAAGAGAAAGAGGTACAAGAGAACGACGGCGGCTCGAAACAAGGGAGGAGAGACGACGGGGCTTTGTGGACCACCGTGGTTCATCCAAAACGAGCCGGCGACAAAGGAAGAAAAAGAATGAGGCGCAAGAGATAGGTGAATGTGGGGGTTCCCGTTCTGACCATTCAAGGGAGCCGGCGAGGTCCTTTATTAAGGCCGAAACTCTCCTAGATGGTCAACAAGTGGTTCCCATAATTCCCTCCTCAAGATCCTCATTCAAAATTCAAATTCAAAACTCAAATTCAAATTCAAATGTAAACTACCTAGACCTAGTCAACTAAGGAAGCAACAAGGACCCTTGGGCCAAGAGATGGCCATGAGAAAACCATCGGGCTCGTCCATGACCTTGTCATGGACCAAGACCTTTGGTTTTCGGCCATTCTTGGTCATGGGCTGCTGTGGACGTGGCTTGGGCTTGGCCATGACTTGGAGCTGAGCTGGAGGGAGGCTGGAAGCTGGGTGTGATGGGCCGAGGCTGGTCCGAGGTCCATGGCGTGCGGTGGCCCGTGGTCGAAGTTTCTCGGACACGCTCGCAAGTCTCCTTCGGACAGGACCGAGGTTTCTCGGACAGCAGCAGGTTTCTCAGGCGTCCGACATTTCCGGTCGTCCGGGACACACGGGCGTCCGTGTTTGTCGGTCGTCTGAGCCGTCCAGTGGTCCGTGTCCCTTGGTCGGGTCCGGGAAACTCGGTTGTCCGTGTTTCTCGGCAGCCTGTCCGAACACGTGCGCTATTTGTCGGACGCGTGCGTGTGTGTTCCTCGGACAGGTGCGAGAAACCTCGGACAGGTGCAGGAAACTTCGGACACGTGCGCACCTTGGCTTCGGACAGGCTCGGGATTCTTCGGACAGGTCCCGGATTTCTCGGACGGTGCGCAATTCTTCGGACAGGACTGCGGAAAGCTCGGACTTGTGCGCATTTCTTCGGTCATGTGCGTCCGTGACTGTACCTACACGACCACATGACCCGAAAACAAAGAAATGACAAGCGAAATGAAAAATTACCCCATTTTTCCTCACACGCTCCCCCACTTGAACTCGTGGCGTCCTCGTCACGTACAAGCCCCTCAATGGTCTAGGGGTGTTGAGTGTCGAATTCGCGAAGCTTGTCCGCGAATTGCCAACAATCCGTCTCGGCCTCCCAAGTGTTTTGAGAGTCCGGTAATCCCTTCCACTTGATGTAGTATTCTCGGTGTGTTGGTCCCCTTCTTGCGATTGGACGTCGGTCCAAGATAAGTTCGGCCTCCTTGGTGAATTGGACATTGGCCGGAACCGGTGCTCTTGTGGACCTATTCCTGGCATCATCAACGGGGTCAGCTTTGTATGGTTTAAGAACACTTACATGGAATACGGGGTGGATCTTGATTCGGTCCGGGAGTTGGAGTCGGTATGCCATCTTCCCAACACGTGCAATGATAGGATATGGGCCGTCATAACGTCGGGAGAGTCCTCGGTGTAGCATCTTCATCCCTCGGAAGTTGTGAGGAAGGACCTTGACCATGACTTCATCTCCGACCTTGTACTCCATTGGGCGACGCTTTGTGTCCGCCCATTTCTTCATGCGTAAGGCAGCTTTGTGCAACCAAAGCCACGTTTGATCGGTTTCTTCTTGCCATTCCCGAGCAAAAGTGTGGGCTGCGGGACTTGGTCCGTCATATGAGATTGAGAGGCCACTAGGAGTGGTTGGTTGGCGTCCCATGACCACTTCGAAAGGTGACTTGCCAATTGATTCGCTCCTTTGAAGGTTATGGGAGAATTGGGCCATGTCGATGTGTTTGTCCCAATCCTTTTGGTGAGCACTCACATAGTGCCTCAAGTAGAGCTCCAAGAGGGCATTAATCCTCTCGGTTTGGCCATCGGTTTGAGGATGGAAGGCTGTGGAGAACCTCAACTCGGTCCCCATGAGCTTGAAGAGCTCTTGCCAAAATTTGCTTGTGAACCTTCCATCCCGGTCGGATATAATGGATCTTGGTAGCCCCCAATACTTCACAACGTATTTGAAGAAGGCTTGTGCAGCCTCGTGAGCGGGGCATTCCGCGGTGACGGGAATGAAGGTCGCATACTTGCTGAACCTATCTACGATCACAAAACTCGAACCAAAACCGTTAGCTTTAGGCAATTTAACAATGAAATCCATAGATACCGATTGCCATGGGTGGTCGGCTATGGGGAGAGGCTTGAGCAATCCCGCGGGCAGCCTTTGTTCCACCTTGTCTTGTTGACAAATGAGACATGTCTCGACGTATGCCTCAACGTCGTCCTTCATTTTGGGCCAATAGTAGTTCTCGGCCAAGAGAGCAAGTGTGCGTTTCTCCCCGGGATGTCCTGCCCAATTGGAGTCGTGTGACTCCTTGAGAATGGATCGTCAAAGGGCCTCGTCCCTAGGCACGTACAACCTGCGTCCACGAGAGAAGACAACCCCATCCCTTTCCCAAAATTTTCGGGTTTGGCGATTTCGGACAAGATCTAAAAGATGCTTGGCCGCGGGGTCTTGGGTCATGGCCTGTCGGATCCGCTCCGTGAAGTCGGTCCTAGGCACACTTCCTGTTAGAGAAGCAAATTCGGGTTTACGAGAGAGGGCGTCGGCCACGACATTCGCTTTACCCGGCTTGTCGCCACATTGTCCGTCTTGATGATGAAGGTTGATCCGAGGAGGTAATGGCGCCATGTCCGAAGGCAATGGACAATGGCGGTCATTTCCTTCTCTTGGACCGTATACTTCTTCTCGGCATCGTTGAGTTTCCGGCTTTCGTATGCTATGGGGTGTCCTTCCTGCATCAAAACTCCACCAATCGCAAAATCGGAAGCATCGGAATGTACCTCAAAGGGCTTACCTATGTCGGGTAAGGCCATGATGGGCTCCTCGGATACTAGGGTCCGGAGCTTGTCGAATGCCATTTGGCATTGGTCGGACCACTTCCACTTGCGGTCCTTCTTGAGCATATCCGAGAGTGGGGCAGCTATGGAGGAGTATCCAAGGATGAATCTCCGATAGTAGTTGACTAAACCGAGGAAGGACCGAAGTTGTGGTAATGTTCTTGGCACGGTCCACTCGGCAATGGCCTTGATTTTCTTCGGGTCCATGAGCAACTGTCCGTCTTTGACGTAGTGGCCCAAGAACTCGACCTCGGGTTGTGCAAAGCAGCACTTTTCGAGTTTGATATACAGCTCGTTCTCTCGGAGGATCTTCAACACGGTTCGAAGATGCCCTACATGCTCACTCAAACAAGAACTATACACGACAATATCGTCCAAGTACACTACAACGAACTTGTCAAGGAGATCATGGAAAATCTGGTTCATCATAGTGCAAAAGGTTGCCGGTGCATTCGTGAGACCGAATGGCATTACCTTGAATTCGAACGACCCATACCTCGTTATGCATGCGGTTTTTGGCTCGTCTCCTTCAGCAATGCGCACTTGGTAATAACCCGACCTCAAGTCGAGTTTGGAGAAGATCCTTGCGTCCTTAAGCTGATCAAAGAGGTCAGCAATCAAGGGAATAGGATACTTGTTTTTAACCGTTACCTTGTTAAGTGCACGGTAGTCAATGCACATTCGCAAGGAACCATCCTTCTTCTTTTGGAAAAGGACCGGAGCTCCATAGGGCGCCTTAGAGGGCTGTATATACCCGGCGTCTAGGAGGTCCTCGAGCTGTCTCTTGAGTTCGGCCAACTCGGGTGGCGCCATTCGGTAAGGGGCCATCGCCGGTGGCTTTGCTCTGGGGACAAGATCGATGGCGTGATCGATTCCACGTCTTGGAGGGAGCTTCTTGGGCAGCTCCTCTGGCATCACATCAACAAACTCGTTAAGGACATTACGTACCTCTCTCGGGATCGTCGGTTGATCCGGAGCATTCGCTTCGTCCGAGTTGTTGAGCTCGCGGACTGTTGCAAGGAAGCAGTCCGAGTTCTTCACTCCACGCTTGAACTGCATGGCCGTGAGTGTGGGAGTGGGTGTAGATGGAGCTGATCGAAGAGGCACCACAGTTGGCTTATCGCAATCGATAATGACCATTGCGGTGGCGGATGCGGGAAGGAATGTACTCACGGATAGGAAGAACGTAAGTCCTAACACAATTTACCGTAGATTTCAACGTCCGCATATAGGAGTCCTTTGGTCATTGGTTCCTTGTTCTTGCTAGTTCCCGGTGTTGCCTTCTTGGACAAGGTATTGAACCGGTGTAGAGACCCAACAATGGCTAGCTCCTCATCCTCGGGAACTTTGCCCTTGCCTTTCTCCTTGTCCTTGTCGGCTTGCTTGGTTACGGCATTCATTTTCTTTTGCTTGGGACAATCTCGGACCCAATGAGGCCCTTGGCACAAGTAGCACGGACTCGGGGGAAGTCTCTTCTTTGTTGGTCCGCTGCTGTTCCCGGCATTAGGCCTATCGGTGCGAGGTTGTCCTTGGTGAGCTTGATGAGAACGTGGTCTGTTCCCATCCTTTGACCGAGAGGGTTGGTTCGGTCGGTTTGCGGAGTAATCCGTGAGACTCTCCACAATGGCAATGGCTGCATTCAACGTGTGAGCTTCCCGGCGCACCACTTCCATCCTAGCAAAATCTTTAAGACCATCCTTAAAGTGAAATAAGGCATCTTGATCCGAAACATCTCCTAGTTCAAGTAATAACGCGGCACCACTTCCATCCTAGCAAAATCTTTAAGACCATCCTTAAAGTGAAATAAGGCATCTTGATCCGAAACATCTCCTAGTTCAAGTAATAACGCGGTAAAGTCACGTATATAGTCAGCGATACTCCCTGTTTGACGTAGACGCCGAAACTTGGTTCGGGTCTCGTCTCGTGCATTTGTAGGCACGAATTGGTGTCGGAGAGCGGCCTTGAACTGTTCCCAAGAGACGATGGGCCGTTCTTGGTCCAGCAAGGTCCGTCTCCACCACAATTGGGCGAGGTCTCGAAGGTAGATGGTTGCGCCTTTGATCTTGATTTGTTCCCCCGAGATTCCTCCGTTGTCGAAGTATTGCTCCATTCCGAAGAGGAATGACTCCACTGCGGTGGAACTCCGAGCCCCATTGTAGGTGTTAGGTTCGGGTGCCTTGATCATTTGCTCCCTCGGTGTGCGTTCGGGCTCTCCTATGGGCGCTTGCTGTACCATTTCACGAAGAGACCTGCACTCACGAGTAAGTTCATTAACCAAATTACGCAAACCCGTTACCTCTCGGTCATGCTTCTCTTGCATGAGCCGAAATTGTTCAGCAGTCAAGCCTCGGTCGACTTGTTGGGACTGCTTGATGTCGTCAAGGACGTGCTTGGTGGATTCCCCGACGGCGGAGATCTCCTGTTCAAGCTCGTCCATGCGCGTGTCTTGTTCAGCCTCGGACTCCTCTAGCAAACGTAGGCGTGACTCTACGGTTGGCAGATTTGCCTCGGTTGATTGAGATCGGGATCGAGTGACGATGGGGTCACGTGCACTCTCGGCCTCGGAATTGTGGTCATGTGCGTGTTGCACATTCTCTCCTGAACCCGACATGCCTTGTCGATTCCCTTGGATTCTCGGATACTCGATCGAAGAGTGGATAGCGGAAGCGAAAGAGAGCTGGTCCGTTTGTGAGCGAACCAGGCTCTGATACCACAAAATGTCACGGGCTTGAGGTTTGGAATCCTCAATCCGTGCGGCGAACGACCAAGTGGGACGTGAGAGAGCCCAACAAGGATCGAACAAGCCTTTGGCTCGGAGAGGGTCCGAGGTTTTGTGGAAGGGTGCGAGAAAAAGGAAGAGAGGTCCGAGAAAAACCAAGGGAAGAAAGCCGACGACACGGCTAGGTTTATTAATCAAGAGAAAGAGGTACAAGAGAACGACGGCGGCTCGGAACAAGGGAGGAGAGACGACGGGGCTTTGTGGACCACCGTGGTTCATCCAAAACGAGCCGGCGACAAAGGAAGAAAAAGAATGAGGTGCAAGAGATAGGTGAATGTGGGGGTTCCCGTTCTGACCATTCAAGGGAGCCGGCGAGGTCCTTTATTAAGGCCGAAACTCTCCTAGATGGTCAACAAGTGGTTCCCATAATTCCCTCCTCAAGATCCTCATTCAAAATTCAAATTCAAAACTCAAATTCAAATTCAAATGTAAACTACCTAGACCTAGTCAACTAAGGAAGCAACAAGGACCCTTGGGCCAAGAGATGGCCATGAGAAAACCATCGGGCTCGTCCATGACCTTGTCATGGACCAAGACCTTTGGTTTTCGGCCATTCTTGGTCATGGGCTGCTGTGGACGTGGCTTGGGCTTGGCCATGACTTGGAGCTGAGCTGGAGGGAGGCTGGAAGCTGGGTGTGATGGGCCGAGGCTGGTCCGAGGTCCATGGCGTGCGGTGGCCCGTGGTCGAAGTTTCTCGGACACGCTCGCAAGTCTCCTTCGGACAGGACCGAGGTTTCTCGGACAGCAGCAGGTTTCTCAGGCGTCCGACATTTCCGGTCGTCCGGGACACACGGGCGTCCGTGTTTGTCGGTCGTCTGAGCCGTCCAGTGGTCCGTGTCCCTTGGTCGGGTCCGGGAAACTCGGTTGTCCGTGTTTCTCGGCAGCCTGTCCGAACACGTGCGCTATTTGTCGGACGCGTGCGTGTGTGTTCCTCGGACAGGTGCGAGAAACCTCGGACAGGTGCAGGAAACTTCGGACACGTGCGCACCTTGGCTTCGGACAGGCTCGGGATTCTTCGGACAGGTCCCGGATTTCTCGGACGGTGCGCAATTCTTCGGACAGGACTGCGGAAAGCTCGGACTTGTGCGCATTTCTTCGGTCATGTGCGTCCGTGACTGTAC
>NW_010969599.1:1115-1321 GCF_000463585.1 Tarenaya hassleriana | reverse complement strand
ATCATTAATGTATTGTCATTGATTGATGATGGACTAGCTGGTAGTAGATCATTGATACAATCTGCAATTTTGTTTTGTTCGTTCTGTTTTGTCTCTTTTTGTAGGACATGACGTCAACCGGTAGCGTACCATGTTTGAGGAGCTAGGGCGTACTGAAAAGTACAAGACGCTGAAAGCTCTGGTGAAGACGGAGATGCCGAGAGGTA
>NW_010969599.1:0-293 GCF_000463585.1 Tarenaya hassleriana | reverse complement strand
CAGTTTCTCGGACTGTACGGACGCAGTTTCTCGGCCATGTGCGAAATCTCTCGAACATGTTCGGATTTTTCTCGGTCATCCGACGAGTCTCTCCGATCATTCGGAGTTTCTCGGACTGTAGAGGCGGACTAGAGGGTCATGGTTCGGGAAAAATAGTTCTGGTGCTCAGAAAATTATGAAACTTTGCCACAAATAAGATCATATCATCATAGTGTTGTGTACAAAAAATCATATCAAAATTCCCAGCCGATTTTTCTCTAGACGCGTACTTCTGCTCAAACATTTCAATGTTT
>NW_010969598.1:0-360 GCF_000463585.1 Tarenaya hassleriana | reverse complement strand
GCCTGGCATTTTATTCCCTTCATCGACCAAAACGAGCGGTCGACCGAGATTTCAGGTGACCCGCTCGTTTTCTCTGACCATTTTTCGATTTTTTCCATGTGTTTCAGATGGAGTCCAGCAGCCGATGGGGTAAAACGTGGAAGTACATTTCAGACACCATACTGACTCTACAAGATTTCAATCCACAATAAATCCTTTTTTCAAGTCTAGTCGACTCCCATCGACCTCAATCTATCATTCGTGGGGACCGACTCTATTCCAACCTCGCTTCGACGAAGAAGCTCTCACTCTACACCAGATACAGAACAGAGGGATCAAAGCTTTAAGGTTTGTCCAACACCGCATAATCCCAATACAACT
>NW_010969597.1:0-360 GCF_000463585.1 Tarenaya hassleriana | reverse complement strand
TAAACAGTAACGGATAACTTGCCAAATTAATATTCTTGATAATGACCACCAAGATAATGGAGGAATACGTTTTACTCTAATAAATACTAATTAGATGTTAGATATAAAATAATATGTATTTTATTTTAGTATGATTTTTTAAAAATAATATCATTTTAATATTTAAAATTAAAAACAAAATTAGTGTTTTGTATAATAAAAATGGAACTCATCTGTTGTTGAATAATTATACTAAGATGTTTATTCATTTTTTGTATTATGTGTATCAAATATTTTTTATAAATATCACATAATTGTTTTTGTAAAACCTAGTTATAGATAATCCTTTAAACACAATTATTTATGTGTATATATATATAT
>NW_010969596.1:0-360 GCF_000463585.1 Tarenaya hassleriana | reverse complement strand
GAGACAATCGCCAGCCAAAACAAAGCTGGTTTGCTGGAGGAATCCGCCATGGTT
This sequence comes from Tarenaya hassleriana, assembly GCF_000463585.1. Lineage (NCBI taxonomy): Eukaryota > Viridiplantae > Streptophyta > Magnoliopsida > Brassicales > Cleomaceae > Tarenaya > Tarenaya hassleriana. The sequence continues at coordinate 306 of NW_010969596.1, read as the reverse complement.
TGAATTTGATTTCGCTTCAGGAAACTGAATTAAGGCAAATAAATAAGAAGAGGGAAAAACCAGAGTGGGGATAACAAGGAAGAAAAGAGAGATCTGGAAGATTATGAACAAAGGCCAAATTGAGTTCTTTCCTGGTTTGAGATTTCTAGAAAAAAGAGGTCAAGATTGTAATTATAATAGTCAGATGCGGAGATTAGGTTGTTCTTCCTTTAGGCCAATTAAACTGAAGGGAAGTAAGTCATTTGACTACTCCGATTATTCAACCATTTCTTTCTTAAATTGCGTATAACAAGAGTCCTCTACTCG
>NW_010969595.1:0-360 GCF_000463585.1 Tarenaya hassleriana | reverse complement strand
AACTGTCGACATCGGAAGAACGTGAGTCCTAACACGACCCGGAAGTCATCCATCGGGAGAATGGTGAAGTCCGTCTTCCCTACCCAGTCACCAATTTGAATCCGTACGTCGCGAGCGACTCCGGACGCATTTTGGGCCGGGGAGTTAACAGCCTTCACTGTTCCACCGTTCCCCTCCACTCGGAGCTTTAGCCTCTTAGCTTCACCTGCATCCATAAAGTTATGGGAAGCACCGGTATCGAACATAACAGGAACGACCTTACCATATATCTCGACGTCCGCGTAAAGGAGGCCTTTAGACTTGGTCTCGGTGTTCTTGTCATCCTCGGGAATGGTCGGCTTGGACAACGTCCCGAAGCGG
>NW_010969594.1:0-360 GCF_000463585.1 Tarenaya hassleriana | reverse complement strand
TTTTTTTATTTTAATTACAAAAAAGTTTCTGATTTTTTGTTTTTTATTGTGTAAAATCTTCTAATTATCAGAAGCGTTAGTGCTAAATTTGTTCTGATTTGCTGTTTTTGGCAGTTTACCTCTACATTCTATTGGCTATTTTATTTATATATCTTAATTTATTAAAGTTTATGGGGTTTTCGATTAAATTTCTAGATTGTTTAACATCACCGATATTTATTGGTGTGTTTCCGATTTCGCCAATGTTGTAGGGCTCTCAATCAAAATAAAATTCTAGAAATTTCTAACTATAATGGTTAGAACTCTTATGTTTTTAAAGACAAAAGTTTAGAATTTTATGTGCTAAATATAACTTTACAT
>NW_010969593.1:0-360 GCF_000463585.1 Tarenaya hassleriana | reverse complement strand
GCCATGACCACCCACTTAGAATTGAGTTAGAGGTGATCTAACCAATGCATTAACAGCTCGAGTTCTGATCCTTTGTCTCACGGTATCATATGTTGAACAAGGGCATGATTTGAGCTACCCTTCAAGTTCAACTGCTTTCTCGTTTTGGCAAATCGATTAATAAAATAGATGCAACTTCATCTATAGCGTGACCACACACGCATTTTTCATAGTCCTATTTCCACGAGAGGGCCCAGCGATATCTCTCCTATTAAGGAGGTGATAAATCCCGTATTGCATGTCTACTATCTCTATATGAATCGTGAACATATCTGATCAACGCCGTTATAATCATCTGGTTAAAGACGACGTTTGACGCAG
>NW_010969592.1:0-360 GCF_000463585.1 Tarenaya hassleriana | reverse complement strand
TCTTCAAGAAGAAGACCGACATGGATGGCAACGTGCACACGCATAAGGCACGACTTGTGGCAAAATGATTCCGTCAGATTCATGGTACTGAATATGATGAGACCTTTTCGCCCGTAGTTATGTTGAAGTCCATTAGGATCCTACTCGCCATAGCTGCATATTATGACTATGAGATATGGCAGATGGATGTCAAGACCGTGTTCCTTAACGAGAACTTGACCGAGGATGTGTATATGATACAACCCGAAGGTTTTGTCGATCCAAGGAACCCGGGGATGGTGTACAAGCTTCAAAGGTCTATTTATGGACTGAAGCAGGCTTCGAGGAGTTGGAACCTTCGCTTTGATGAGACAATCAAAA
>NW_010969591.1:0-360 GCF_000463585.1 Tarenaya hassleriana | reverse complement strand
TGGAAGGCAAGGGACGAGACCGAACCATGTGGTCGAACAAAGCGACAGCCTCATCTACATTACTACAACCATGAAACCCAAATCTCAATCTGTCTCTGTAGTCAACACCAGAAGAAGCCAGTCTCCGACAACTTAAAACATAGGAACGATCTGAGAAAGTGTTAAGAGTACCTCTTCGAAGGCGTTGATGAGTCTGAACCAAACTGGAAGCAGAAGCCGATGTGAAAGCGGCCATAGTCCGGACCATTCTCGACATCTCAGCTTCAATTCGTAGACGGAATGAGAAATCGGGTAGATTGCAATTTCGGCTTCTTCTGTAAAACCCTGGGTGGAAGCGGCGGTCACAGCGAAAACTCTTGA
>NW_010969590.1:0-361 GCF_000463585.1 Tarenaya hassleriana | reverse complement strand
TTCGGTTCGATTTAAAAACATTACAAAACGTTTCGGTAACGAGTTCAATTAAAAAACAATACCGTTTTTTCGATTCGATTTAAAAACAGTACCAAACTTTTCGATACGATTGCGATTCAGAATCAATACCAAATTTTTCGATTCGATTAAAAATGGTACAAAATTTTTCGATATGGGTTCGATTTGAAATCAATATCGAATATTTGCCAAGGATGGTTGGCTCAACTGGTAAGTGGGTATGCGCAAAGAGTGCTCCACCCAGGTTCGAACCCCATCCTTGACAAATCACATATTATAAATAAAAAAAATATCGAATATTCGATTTGATTTAAAAACGGTACCAAACTTTTCGATACCGAAT
>NW_010969589.1:0-361 GCF_000463585.1 Tarenaya hassleriana | reverse complement strand
GAGTGAATTTATGATACGGATGGCTATATTCACATCCCTCACCCTTGTTTCAATGAAGAATGGAGATTCAAATATAAACGTTGCATTCTCAAGGAAATCAGATAAAAATGAGTAAATACGGAAACAAATATATTCGTGTGTATACGTGTGTATAATCTATATATATATTATCCGTTGAATATATATAGTATATATATTATACAAATATATATAAATATACGTATATGTATATATGCATGCGGTATATTTATCTATGCATATAATTAATGTGTGTGTTTACATATGTAAACTTTAATATAGATATATATATATAATATAGATATATGTGCGTGTACATGCATATAAATATGTATATATATGA
>NW_010969588.1:16284-20346 GCF_000463585.1 Tarenaya hassleriana | reverse complement strand
AGACATGTGTAAGATACTAAAATGAGAGAATATAGTTGAATATTTATCCATATAAAAAAAATAAAATAAAAATTATTGGTAATAAACGTGGACCTTTGCATGATCTTTTTTGGGTTTTTTCTTATTAGAAAATAGAAAGTATGAACGAGAGAAATGCCTGCGGCGCCGCTAACTCCTGTTCCACGCCTCGCTCTGCCCGATACATCCATTTCTTATTTATTGTGCTTTTTTAAAATTTATTTATGTGTTTTTAGTAAAAAAACACGAATATAAATAACGTTGGATAGATACTTAGAATCACTAAAACACATGCATGCATGCACGTATATAGATATGTTTTAGATTCCACCGATTATAAAAAAAAAAGAAATGAAGAAAAGATATGTATGTTTTAGACTCTAAAACAAAAGGTTTGGTCATTGTATAATTTTTATATCGATTTGGAAAATTATTGTTTCCAACAATTCTAAAAATTATGTTTATTTTGTTCCTATAAGTCAGAAAATTCGTACAACTAAATTGATGAAGGTAGTAGTCTAAATCAAAAAAGAAAAAGGTCTGGTCCACTACTGATCACAACGATAAGATGAAAAGCGAGTGCTCATGTCCAACGCAAAATTTGAATTGTTTAGATCTATAATTTCAAACTTTGTATGATAAGGTTTTAGTCTATGCAATTTTATGCAGACTTATTTCATAAAAAAATAATTTATTTTAGTGTTAGATAGGTTTATTATTTTCAAGAATATGATATGTAGGTGGTTGGCCGATGAATAAACCAAGAGTTAGCTTATAGGTTTTGGCCAAATATAATATAGTTGGAATGGTAACATTTTAGGGCCTACGACGGCATATACGATTTATTTTGTGAAATGTTAAAGACGGTCCATGTTTGTGTTTGTGATTAAAAAAAGTATTGTGAAATATAGTTAGCATATAGCTAGGTTTATATAAAAAGTTTATATACTTTTTATGCTATTTTTTTTATAATCCAAAAATTCACTCTAACTTTTGGTTCAACTATATCTCTAAAGAGAATTGAAAAAGTAAGAAGAAGTACCGGAAGCTTAGGTATGGAAAGTGATTGTGTGGAAAGGTAATTTTGGGGCTGTCGCAATTTTTAAAATTGTTGTCGCAAATCATCTATTTTTATTGTGACAAAATTATCCTCGTAAACAGTAGCAAATTGCGACAGATTTTGGACTGTTTGATACGGATAATTTTTTCGACATTCTGTCACAAAATTGTTGCATTTCGTCGTAATTTTCTATGCGACGAAAATTTCCGTCGTAAATTCCATCGCTATATGAAGGTTTTTTTATAGTGAAAGTGAGAGAGAGAGAGAGAGAGAGAGGAGAAAAAATATTATTTTTTCGCTTAACACTAAATTATGTCTCTTAAATATAATTATACAGACAATTAGCATTTCATTAAACTCATTGAGTCTAATAGACCTTCACTTAACTATTAAGAGAAAACAACCCATTAACCTTATTAATAAACCTATGGGTTCATTGGGTCATTCAAACTTATCCAATGGATTTCTAATCAGTTTTGCAAACCGACCATTGCAAGAGCATAGTGATGTCAATTGTGTTGGTCCAATCCATTTGGGCCCAACCCATTTGGATTTGAAGGATAAACGGGTTGGGTTGGGTCGACCCGTTAATAATAGTGGGTTGGGTTGGGTCGACCCGTTAAACCCGTATAAACCATATAAACCCATTTATATACATATGCATAACTATTAATATATATACTCATATAACCTAAAAATTATCATTTTAATATTCGATTCGGTTTATCGATTCAATAAAAATATATACAAAATTCGATAGTTTATAAAAAAATTATACATTTCTTTTAAAAAAATCATACTTTTTTATTTTTTAAATTCGATTCGATGTTTTAAAAAATTTTGACGTTTATATTTTTTGAACGATTCGTTTCGAAAACGACACCGATTTTTTCAATACGATTCGATCAAGAAATGGTGTCGAGTTTTTCGGTATGATTCGAATTTTTCGACACGATTCGATTCGAAACAGTATCAAATTTTTTATACGATTCGATTTTTTCGGCATGATTCGATTCGGAAATGCCACCGAGTTTTTCGGTACGATTTGATTCGGAATGGTACCGAGTTTTTTATACGATTCGAATTTTTCGGCACGATAAGATGCGAAAACGACATCGAATTTTTCGGTACGACTCGATTCAGGACGGTACCGAGTTTTTTATATGATTCGAATTTTTCGGCACGATTCGATGCGAAAATGACATCCAGTTTTTCGGTACGATTCGATTCAGAACAATACCGAATTTTTTGTATGATTCGAATTTTTCGGCACGATTCGATGCGAAAACGACACTGAGTTTTTCGGTACGATTCAATTCAGAATGGTACCAAGTTTTTTATACGATTCGAATTTTCAGCACGATTCGATGCGAAAACGACACTGAGTTTTTCGGTACGATTTGATCAGAAACAAAACCAATTTTTTTGGTTCGATTCGGAGCAATATCGAATTTTTCGACATGATTCGAATTTTTTGATATACTTCGATTCAAAAACAAAACCGAAATTTTCGGTACGATTTGATTCAAAAACGAGACCAAATATTTCGATTTAATTCATATACATATATATATATATATGTATATATATAAATATCTATATATATTAATTTTTATATATCTAAATATAACAATTTTAATTAGTTACAAAATGAGTTAATTTTAACTAAATACATAATGGGTTTAATGGATTAACCATTTAATACATGGGTTTAATGGACCAAAACCCATTTAAACCATTTTAAAAAATTAGCCAAATGGACTAATCCATTTGGGTTTATAAGTGGGTCGGATTGAGTCGACCCGTATAATCCGACCCATTTTGACATCTCTACAAGAGCATCATATCCATCAGTATAAAGTGTGAGAATAGAAAATGGTGGAGTTTGAATGACGTGTAGAGTCATCTTTATAGAAAAGATTTTATATCAAACTATTTCGTATGGTTTGGACATGGCTAAACATATGACACATCATTGTTGTACGACCCACAAATTATAGATACGATGAACAAAATACGGTGGAATTAATCTATCACCAGGAAGAAAAGATTTCGTACATGGAAATAATGAGTGCTGCATTTTCTAATATTAGCCAATCATTGTACATGGAGAAAGAATCTAACGTAGACGTTCAAAAGATTCTATGGTATATATGCTTCAATCAACGAATAATCTGTTGTATGAATAATGCGTTGAAGAAATTTCAAGGTTATCGTTGTCTTCACAACTGATGAATATGAAGACAGATTATAATCTTCTAGAAAGGTGTATCGACGAATTCAGTCAAATATTTAAACAATATTTTTCACAAGATAGCACTGTACTCGATTCTTATTATGATATAAAGTGTTTGATGTGAATATTGGATCTATTGTACAAGAAAATTTATGTTTGCGAAGATAATTGTATGATTTTTTGAAAAAATGATGCAAATTTGATGGAATGTCGTTCCTGTGAAAAAGATAGATATAGACCACGGTGAAAATCTTCGAAGTAAGACAAATTTATCTAGTATTTTATGCCCAATGGGTTTAATCACTGGAGATATACTGTTTGGACCAAACATTTCAAATAGACTAAATCATGTGCATAAAATGCTACATAGATGTTTTTATGCTCGCTTGCAAAATAAGAAAATACCTGTTGAAAATGTTTTCACGCTAAATCATCTGATTAATGATGCGTTTATTCTTCGGAGAACATCCTGAAGTACTTGAGAAGGACTAAGGATTTGTTCTTGGTATACGGTGGGTCGGAAGACGAGCTCGCTGTAAGGGGTTAAACCGATGCTAGTTTTCAGTCAGACCTGGATAACTTCAGATCACAGTCTGGTATGTTTTCTACTTGAACGAAGGCGCTGTAAGCTGGAAGAGTTCTAAGCAAGTGGTCATTGTAGATTCTACTACAGAAGCTGAGTATATTGCAGCGTCGTACGCAACAAAGGAAGCTGTTTGGATCAGAAAGTTTGTTGGCGACTTAGGGG
>NW_010969588.1:9242-10767 GCF_000463585.1 Tarenaya hassleriana | reverse complement strand
GCTCCTTTTCGAGTCCAATCATCTTCGAAACCTGTAACTCTGCAAAACTAGAGCACAAACAGGTTTTGTATCCTAACAAGCCTAGAATGCCTATGAATGCATGTGATTATCCTATAAAACCTAGACAAACTCTCATCAAAATATAGAGAAGAATAGGAGTTATCAAATCCCCCCAGACTTAAACCTTTGCTCGTCCTCGAGTAAAGAACGAAGGAATAAAATCTGCAAAACGGGGAATGACAAACATCAAATAGCATCATCATGAAACTCAAAAGCAAAGCATCCATCCAATGCTAGTTTCCTGAGAATCGTACTCAAACCGGTCTACTATGATCTTCCTATCAAAGACTAGTCTACCTAGCCATGAGATTTTTATTGCCACGTAGAACCCATTAGAATCTCTACAACTCACCAAGTCTATTTCCGAACCTATCCTTATCTCAACTTAGCCTTTTCGATCTTAGTTCTACTTCGTACCTGGATTTTTACCTTTGTGTAGAATTTCTCTATGCTAGTACCTCGGGTTCCTAGGACGTTGAAGTTGAAGGACATCGTTTTCTCTCTTTCTTTTCTTTTCTCTCTTTTTTTTTATATATTTTTTTTTGTTTTGATGCGATGTCCGACCCACAACTTAGACCCGAACCATCAATCGATGCACTCATGTTCTCGAACGATTTTCGTTGACGAGATTCTGACAGCGGAGTGTCGAGATGCTTTATTTTTCCAAGGCATTTGTTGAACTAGATTTCGTGGACCTGCAAGACTCGGAAAAGGTTCTAAACGAAACATATAACCTGGATATAGTCGTTTCAACTCCATAGGTTCCAAACAACAATCTCATCCCACAAACTATATATAGAAAGTCTGGAGAACTATCAATTCGACACGGTTCAACCACGTTCTACAAAGTCACTAGATCATCAAGATATTCCTACTCTATCATCCCACAAATCTTCCAAATGATGTTCAAAACGGGTTTTCGAGGTATGCATGTGAACCTATATGATCCTAAATCTATATGTCAAATGCAATAATGCAAACCTAAACTAAATGCAATCCTAAGTAGATAGGCCTGAATGTGCAACTAATGCAAAGTGATATGCAAAAGGGTAAAAACTTTCCTAAGTCTATATGCCATGATAAAATGTACCTAAACTAAATGCAATCCTAAGTAGATAGACCTGAATGTATGAAGGATCTATCCACCCCCCAGACTTGAACCATACACCGTCCACGGTGTAGACTCTCGTCCGAAAAAGTAGAATCGAAAACAACGTATGGAAAGAACCAATAAGAGGGATAAAGAAGGCTTAGCTCTGCGAAATTCGTTCGCTCGCAATGAAGTTAACTCACGTCAAACGCAAGAGCTCTCACACACTCTGTGAATTGGAACTTATCCAACGTTGTCTCTCGAAAGTCGATGCTCATCTCTCGTGAGCCGGTGTAAACGTTCATAGAACAACAAACGTTATTCGAACAAAAGCATAATAGCAATGCACTCCGAAAGATCCAAAATACAATCATG
>NW_010969588.1:4850-8690 GCF_000463585.1 Tarenaya hassleriana | reverse complement strand
AATACCCCCCCGCCACTAGAATGTACTGATTCCCATAGGAAGATGAGAATGGTCCCATGAAGTTGATACCCCAAACATCGAATGGCTCAACTTCCAAGATGTGGCGCTGATACGTGTGTACCGAGTCTAAAATCTATAACCCGATTCACAACTCACCGCAAGGATACGGATCGTCGTAACACGGGGTCGAACACGAGGACCGGTTGCTAAATCCAAATCTAAATCGAAAATAGATCAAATCAAGCAAGCAAGTGATGATGGAAGTATATGGAATCTATAGGAAACGAGATAAGAAAGCAAGTAAAAAGTGAGAAACTTATCAAGCAAGGATGACTACGGGTGTCGGGATCATATTCGCGTGTATGGGTATTTACTAAGCATGCGAGAATAACGATTATGACTTGTATTCGGGAATCATCAAGCAACAAAGATAGAGAATTCACCTCTCGGTCTACTAACTCGCTACCTACAGAGTAACTCGTCAATCTCTCGATCTATTCAAGTTAACCCTAGATGCATGAAGAATGCTATCATCAACCCTAGATCGATTAAGCCATATCTCTATGTGAATAATACGATCTATCCTATTGATTTTGATCTGAAACCAAACCCATATCTCTATGTAGTTTAGAACTAAGATAATTGACCAAGGGGTTAGAAAATATCAATCCAATAAAAGCGCAAATCAATAGAACCGAAACAAATCAAAACCGAAATCCAAGTTAGGGTTCAAACATACCCAAAACACAAACGAATCCCTAATCCATAGTCGTGAATCTACTCATGGTTCATAGAAAACAACAAAAAGCTGTGAGAAAAAGAGATAAAAGAGAGGAGAGAAAAGCTCATGTAGATGTGTAGTCTCCACGATCGAATCTTCCTTCTTCTTCCCGAAATCGCGTGAACTCCTATTCTTCTCCCACCAAAAGTTCTCCAAAAATCTGTATCTAGGTGTTCTCTAAGGCTCTCTGATGTTCTAGGACGTGGCTAGGGCTTTTTTATAACCCTAGGGCGGCTCCCATGAGTCCTATTCCCGTTAGGATGCTGAAAATCGTGAAACAGGGTTTTTGACTGGATCCGGACCGATTCCAGGTGGATCCGGACCGGATCCAGATTCCGAATTCTGCGTTCTGGAATCGGACCGGATCCAGTTGGATCCGGCCCTACACTGCAGTTTTCTGGTCTTCACGAATTCGCTCGTAACTTTGTGCTCCGGTGTCGGATTTACGCGAATTTGGTGTCTACGGGAAACTCTTGAAGTGCTCTTTCCAATGGTACAAGTCTCGCCGATTTGAACCTCTGTAGAGAAAGTTATTGATGTCGCAACATGAGTACCTCATCCGGAGTTCTCTTTTGACGCTCCAATTAGCTCTTTTTCGATAGCTCCTTTTCGAATCCAATCATCTCCGAAACCTGTAACTCTGCAAAACTAGAGCACAAACAGGTTTTGTATCCTAACAAGCCTAGAATGCCTATGAATGCATGTGATTATCCTATAAAACCTAGACAAACTCTCATCAAAATATAGAGAAGAATATGAGTTATCAGTGGCCGCACTATAGATGAATGTCATCTATCTCTTACAGTCTACTCGAGTTAGGACAAAGCATTCGAACTGCGTTTCGATTTATGATATCGTGAGACAAAGAGGATCATAGTTAGAGCTATCTCAGGCTTTTGGTTAGATCACATCTAATTCTTTCCGATATGGGTAATCATAATGTCTTACTAGAGATCGCTTATAATTTGTAAAGCGAGATTGGACCTCGTGTTTACTGTCGTATTCAGAAGAGCCTAAAGGATCACAGACATATGGGATGGACGTGTATGAACGGGAACGATCGGATGAGAAAAATCGGATTTTTCCTAGTCTTGGAGTCTGGTCCAGAGCTGACCAAGTAGCTGGACCATACGGACTTGGAGAGGCGGACCAGACCATTCAGGCTGACCTGTGCATGTTGCCTCGGACCTGTCTGGTCCGACAGACCAGGATCTTGGTCCGCCGGATTGGGAACTGTCGGCAAAGGGGGCGGCTGCGTGTGCTTGGTCCTGCTGACCAAGAGTTGGTCAACTCCGGACCAAGACACTAATCAGACCCTTAGTGCGTTTTCTCCGATTTTTCTTGGTGGAAACAAGTAGGGAACGCACTTGTCTCTCAATTATTTGAATTTTTAGACCTTTGGAAGGGTGTGGAGGTTGAAGAAACTCTCTCAAGCTCAAGAAGGTGTTCTTGAGCTCATAAGAGAATTGTTCTCTTCAAGCTCTAGCAAGCAAGTTTCCAAGTGTTGGAAACCATCCCAAGGGCGTGGACTGCTCAAGAGGGTGTTGGCTCTTTCAACACCTTTGCTATGATCAACAACCTACAATCTGATTGTGAATCCAAGTGATTCAAAAGGTTAGTTTTCTTCTTGAAGTTCTTCATCGGAACTGGTTTGGTCCGTGGGCGGTTCAAAATAGTTTTGAACGCCATTTCCGTTGCGCAAGCCCGCGGACTAGATCTGAGCCCGGTTGTGAACCGATGTGCGAGGATCCCGTGCGACCAAGCAGTGGTATCAGAGCCCGGCTCTTGATTTCGATGAAAAACGACCACTCTTGAACAAGTTTGAAAGTGTTCAAACTTGATTTTCCTTAGTTTTGATCTAGGTATAAGTCTGTTATATAAATGAATCTATGGTAGATTATGTTATGTAACTATAGATATGCAGAAGCTTGAATCATGGGTCAACTCGAGAAAACAGAGCGAAAAACGGGTTCGAAAAGAGCTCAAAATCAGATGGAGTTGAAAAACTTATTCTGATTTTTTGCCCAGAATCTCGTGGTCCGGCAGACCAAGAGTCGGTCAGCCCCGGACCGCAAGTTCGGACTCAGACCAGGAGAGTTCGGCGGACCAGAAGGAGAAATCTCGGACCAAACTATCTTGGTCCGGCGGACCAGACGTTTGTTTGGTCCGACGAGCATTTTCGTGGTCCGAGAACTCATCCGACATGTCTGATCCGGCTGACCAAGAGTTGTCAGCTCTGGACCAAATGTCTCGGATCAGGCGGACCAATGGGTTGGTTCGAGGTCGCGAGCCAAGTCTGAAGTCCGTTAGTCTGGCAGACCAAATGTTGGTCAGCCTTGGACCAACGACCTCAGTTTCTAGGGTTAGGCCAGTAGGGTCTCTGGTTTACCCCAACATTTCCCTGGTCGGACCAAGTTCCGGTTTGTGTGTGAGGAAGCTGAGTTTTGGTGTTGGTCCGGCGGACCAAGTTTTGGTCAGCTCCGGACCAACCCAAGTGACTTAGCCGTTTCTTCTCCAATCCGAGCTGACTACGAGGACTGAGTTGTGGTTTGGTCCGGCGGAATAAGTCTTGGTCAGCTCCGGACCAATCAACTGTTTCTCAAATTTTTGCGTTTTCTGAATTCGACTTCGGTTAAGTAATAATTACTTGACTGAGTTGATCATGATAATTTTGGTCTATGACTTAATTATGTAGAGGGTCTACATGAATTAAGTGCATAAAACTTAATCAAGTATATGAGTTACTTGATTGAGTGGGAGTTTCGGGACTCAGATTTCTAAGTTGAATAGATGGTTCATTCGAGCTAAGTGACGAGTCGGATCAAAAGTATAATGGTTATATTTTGATCAATCGAGAATAGAGGTATTACAAGTAGAGTTCTTGCCAATATCTTGGTAATTCATGTATGGGACATGCCAAAGCTGTGCATACCGAATTAATTAAGTGAGACAAGAATTGAAAAATTGTGATTCTCATCTCTCGAAAGTAATATGCTGCGTCTTGATAACGAAAGACTCCCTCATCTTGGATCTCGGGTTTATTGCCGTATTCGGAAGAG
>NW_010969588.1:3526-4694 GCF_000463585.1 Tarenaya hassleriana | reverse complement strand
TTGTAATACCCCGATTCCCGAATAAATTATTTAAATTAACTTTTGGAATAAAATAGGGTAAAACAAGTCTAAAATATAAGGTGATTGGCATAAAAATCGTACCAAGGGATCAACAGGACTCAAACGCGTCGAAAACGTCGAAAAAATAAAGGAAATAGGGTCTAGACCGATCGGTCCAGAGGTAGACCGACCGGTCTAGCGAAAAACGGAGAAAAAGACGAAAAATCGGTCAAGACCAGACGGACCAAGATGCAGACCGGACGGTCTGCACGTTCGCGAAACAGAACGGACGGACCAACATCAGAACGGACGGTCTGAAATTGGGGAAAAAGTGACCGAAATTTCTGACTTTCTTCCACCTTTCGGCCGCGATTATTGCGCGACAATCTGTCCCCATGCGCCACCAGCCGGCACTCCCGTGTAGTGCCAGACACAGACTGGCCCCCAGGCCGCGTTTTGGTCGATTTGGTCTCTGAAACAGCTGATAAATCGGCTCCAACAAGAGGAAGAAAACCATCTCGACTAAAAAACCAGATTTTCGAAAAAGGGAGAAAGGGAGAGAGATTGAGGAAGAACTGAGGTAAAGAGAGCTCGGGAAATCGAAGAGGGACACCCCAAGGAGGTTCCTAGGAAGTTTCGGAGGGTAAGAAGACCTGTAGAACTCGCACGAGCTCAGAGGAAAACACAGCTCACAGAAATCCGAGGTGAGTGGTTTGGATTGTGTTTGTAAGATTCTATTTTCATGATTTACGGTGTAGACTAGTGATTCTGTAAGAGTTAAGCACCTAGGAATGTGAAATATTGAGTGGGTAACGATTAGAATTAAAATCAGATCAGAATTTGGCCAAAAATGGCGAAAGATCAGACTGAATCTCGTGAGGAAGACGAAGTCCTGGGTCCCAGACCGTCCGGTGTCCGTGTGTAGACCGTTCGGTCTGGGATAAGATAGAACGAACATGTAGAACAAGCTGGGTCGACCGTTCCAGCAAGACCTAGACCGCCCGGTCTGAGAAACAAGGGAGAACAGACGGTCCGAATGAGCTGGACCGCCCGGTCTGGACCACGTAGAACAGACGGTCCGAATGAGCTGGACCGCCCGGTCTGGACCAGGTAGAACGGACGGTCCAAGACTAAAAACCAAACCAGATGCACACGCGGGGACCGGACG
>NW_010969588.1:0-3056 GCF_000463585.1 Tarenaya hassleriana | reverse complement strand
TGACGAACTTGGAGTCAGTACTATTACCGAAATGTAATACCAGTACCGGTTGACGATGTGGAGTCAGTACTGGTGTAATTGGGTGGACGTTTCCGTGAGGGTACCGGTCAACGAAGTGGAGTCAGAACCGCTATGGAAATGTGTAGTGAAGCCAGTACCGGTTGACGACGTGGAGTCAGTACCGGTGAATCTGAGTGGTCGTCTCTATAATAGTACCGGTTGACGAAGTGGAGTCAGTACTATTATAGAGAAGCAGGGTAGAGTCTAGTACCGGTAGACGAAGTGAGTCAGTACTAGATGATATTGAAAGGAATGGTACCTGGCCGGTAGACGACTTGAGTCAGTACTATCAGGTATCGAAAATGTATGGGTAATGATAATGTATTAAAAGGGAGAAAAAGTTAAATGGATAAAAAGGAAATTCTTGTATTGAGAGATTAGTTGGCACCGTTCTCCATGAGAATGGGCTCTCCGGGCTCAACTCGAGCCGCTCACTAAGCTTTTTGCTTAGCCCTCCGTTGTTGAATTTTTCAGATCCCGAGGAGCACAAGTAGCGCACTTTGGACGGCGACGACTTTGTGAAGGCATCATTATGTACAGATAACTGATCATATTTTGTACGTTTTGGTTTGTGGAACAAGGTTCCGCGTGGAAATGATTGTGTTTAATTGTGTGTTTGGACATTGTTGTTTTCGAGAAACGTGTGACGATTTTATTCCGCTTCGTGTTTGTATTTAAAAACGATTTTTAATTCCCGTACTTTTGGTTTTATTATATTTTATTGGTTTTCGTCCATGTGGCATATCCTGTTCACGGGATGCGGGATTCGGATGTTGTAACTTTTGGTATCAGAGCAACGTTCTATCCACGGGAAAGAACGACTTATACCCTTAAGGTTTTCACACTGAAAAGTGTATTTCGATAATCATTTTAAAAGAAAACTGTTTTACAAATGTCGTATACAATGATGTTTTACTAGTCGTCGTTTGCTAAGTACAACCACGTGATGCAGTGAAATGGTGCCACGACGTACTTGGTCAATCACGGGAGACAACAGCGTACCCAACCATGACCCCCGTACTGATAGATTCAAGGAGTTTCAAGAAGAGATGAGGAACGAATTGAGGAACGAGCTGCGTGAGTTCCAAGGGGCGATGATGCAAACGCTGAGGGCTCATATCCCGCTTCCACCACCGGCGGGGGAACTGGAGCCAAGGGGGGAGGACTTACCTCCACCACCACATGTGGACCCAATGGTCAGGGAGTATGGAATTGCGGGCCATGCATACCCCGCGTTTCGAAGACTCACTGAGTCCGGAAGCTGCAAAAGAGTGGTTAACTACCATTACTCGAGACTTGGAATATGTCCAATGCCCTCATCGCCACCGAGCTATGATAGCGAGCCATCACCTGGCAGGGCAGGCTCGACACTGGTGGGAGAAGGTGGTGCAGGAAATGCCCGAGGGGCACCGCTTTACCTGGGAGGAGTTCAAGGGGGAATTCGAATACAAATACTACAACCACCAGGACCAGGAACACCGCTTTATGGAATTCTTGCAGCTGCAGCAAGGGAACATGACAGTTCGCGAATACGAAGCGGAGTTCACTTGTTTGCTGACCTATGCAGGACATCTGGTACCTACGGAAAGCAAAAAGATCCAGAAGTTCATTGCCGGACTACGACCCTATCTTCACAGGAAGATAGAACTCCACGAGTACCCCACGCTCAGTCGCTACATCAGCCAGCTGGTGAAGGCAGAGCGAGGAGAAAGGGAAGAGAAGGAGGAGCGCATCCGAGATCGGAGCCCTATCAGGCGATTCTCCAACACCCGACCTCCGGGAAAGACCAGCCAGGTAGGTCAGAGCAGCCACTCACGGGGCAAGGGGAAAGCACCTACCCCTGCCACCACCACCTTACCGGGGACCACTGACCTGTTTTCGATGCCAACAGTCGGGACACTTTGCGGCCAATTGCACCGCACCTACAGATGCATTGCCTGTAGCCAGACAGCCGCGACCACCACCGAGGGCTGGAGCAGCCCCGAGAGTTTATGCTCTTGAGGCTGAGACAAAGGCATAGGAGGAGGAGATCAATCTCGAGGATGACGAAGCTGCCGCTATCACAGGTACCCTTTCACCTTTGCGATGATGAGTGCTATACATTGTTTGATACTGGGAGCACCTACAGATGCATTGCCTGTAGCCAGACAGCCGCGACCACCACCGAGGGCTGGAGCAGCCCCGAGAGTTTATGCTCTTGAGGCTGAGACAAAGGCATAGGAGGAGGAGATCAATCTCGAGGATGACGAAGCTGCCGCTATCACAGGTACCCTTTCACCTTTGCGATGATGAGTGCTATACATTGTTTGATACTGGGACTACTCACAGTTTCTTGAGCTTAGAAAAAACAAAGAAACTAAGTATGGAGCGAATAGATACGGAGAGCGACTTTACTGTTCGCACACCATTGGGAGAGACACTCCCGGTACATGGGACCTTACGAGATGTATCGCTGGACATCTGTGGTCGTAACTTGGCCGCAGATCTCATAGTGGTACCGATTGACGGTTATAACATCATATTGGGCATGGATTGGTTGTCGAAGCACCGAGCTCAGATTGATTGTCAGAAGAGGACCATATGGTTTATGCATGCAAGCGGTGGGTTCGAATTTCGGGGAAGAGGAGCACCATCGACAAACCCCATCATTTCGGCACTCAAGGACGAAAAGATGATCAAAAAGGGAAATGAAGCATTTCTGGTAGTCATCACCGCTACCAAGGAACTGGAATACAAACTAGTCATCACCGCTACCAAGGAACTGGAAAACAAATTAGAGGATACTCCGATTGCTCGAGAGTTTCCTGATGTCTTTCCCGATGACTTGTCGGGATTACCGCCAAACAGAGAGGTGGATTTCACCATTGATGTGCTACCGGGTACTGAACCAATCACCAAGGTTCCGTACCGAATGGCACCGACAGAAATGGCAGAATTGAAGGAACAATTGAACGAATTGATGGAGAAGGGATTCATACGCCCTAGCGTCTCGCCCT
>NW_010969587.1:0-361 GCF_000463585.1 Tarenaya hassleriana | reverse complement strand
CCATGATTGGATCCTAAGACCTGAGATATCTACGGAATCCAACATGAGGAGTTGCGTGCTTAGAATACGTCAAACGTTCTGCGTAACAGGAGAACTATAAAGGCGTGTATCAGGTACGAAACGAGTCATGTACTAGATTGTAGATAGTCAAGACGGGATTTGTACCTCTCGTAAAAGAGAGAGATATTGCTGGGCCCCTCGTGTGAGCGAGACTGTAGAAATGTGTGGCCGCACTATAGACGAACGTCGTCTATTTCAGACAGTCGAACTCAGTGAACGAGAAAGCAGTCGAATCAGATGAGGTGGCTTGTTCATGCCTTATGTTCGACATATGATATCACGATACAAAAGGATCATCAAC
>NW_010969586.1:0-361 GCF_000463585.1 Tarenaya hassleriana | reverse complement strand
GGCTTTTAGAATATGGGGTTGCTCACGTATCTCCATTTTCAGAACGAAAAAAAAAAGTATAAATAAAAAATTAAAAAAGGAAAGAGCAGATTCATGTCGACGCTAAGCCTTCGTGGGACTTTTATTTTTGATTTTGTGTTTTTCCCCCTTTTTTTTTCGAAAGAGTTTGGGTACAGGAGCTATCATATGTTATAACAATTAGTAAAATTTAAAAGTTAATGTGATTCATTTGCCACCCGAGTGGTATCAGAAGCAAGGATCGATATGGGGAAGGATCAAATCGACAGGGAAGTGGTCGAAAAGGTAAGTGCCTCCGCCTCCGGCTAAAGTTGAACATGGGTCAGGTCTTAAAAACTTTTTT
>NW_010969585.1:0-361 GCF_000463585.1 Tarenaya hassleriana | reverse complement strand
CCTATGAATGTGCAATAGCCTGTTGTTGATTTGCGATCATTCCTATCTCCAGCCCAATCTGCATCACAGTATGCCACAATCTCGGTATGTTTGTTGTTGTCCATCCATATCCCTTTGTTCGGAGTTCCCTTCAGATACTTGATAATTCGATCCACCATCTGCCAATGACATGTTTTTGGTGCGTGCATCCATTGGCTAACCTGATGCACAGCAAAACTAATGTCAGGACGTGTAATAGTAAGATAAATCAACTTACCTACAACGCGACGATATTGCTCCGGATCTTGGAATGATTCCCCCTCGCGTTGATCCTTGTAATGCTCTTCAATTGGTGTCCGAACAGGTTTTGCGCCGAGTTTAC
>NW_010969584.1:0-361 GCF_000463585.1 Tarenaya hassleriana | reverse complement strand
TACCATATAAACGGATGTTTTATTTGCCTATAGCAGACAGATTGAAGAGATTACACGATTCTCACAAGACAACACCTCAGATGCGTTGGCATGGAGAGCATGTTTTGGATTCAGGAAACATGCGTCATCCATCAGATGGTGAGTGATGGAAGCATTTTATCCACCTATATCCTGATTTTGCTTGTGAGGTTAGAAATGTTTATCTGTGTTTATGCACCAATGGATTTGTACCGTATGATCAATTTGGGAAACAATATTCGTTATGACCAATTGTGTTATCCCCGTATAATCTACCGCCAGAAATGTGTTTGAAAAGAGAGTTTTTATTCTTGACGATATTACTGTCGGGACCGAATCATCC
>NW_010969583.1:0-361 GCF_000463585.1 Tarenaya hassleriana | reverse complement strand
ATGATGTGGCGATCATGCCAACGTTTAGTACGCTCCTTGTAAATTTTTGCATTCTCGTAGGTGTTTAGGCGGATTTTTTCAAGATGATGGAGTTGTAATACGCGCTTTTCTGCCGTGGTTTTCAGATCGTAATTCAGAGTTTTGATAGTCCATAACGCCTTATGTTCCAGTTCAACCGGCAGATGACAAGCTTTCCCATATACCAGCTGGAAAGGAGTCATACCAATAGGAGTATTGAAAGCGGTTCGGTAAGCCCAGACTGCATCATCGAGTTTCTGTGACAAGTCTTTGCGAGATCGGGATACGGTTTTCTCTAGAATAGATTTGATCACCCGGTTAGAGATCTCGACCTGACCACTAG
>NW_010969582.1:0-361 GCF_000463585.1 Tarenaya hassleriana | reverse complement strand
GTCGACAAGTTCTACGTCGCCGACGACCCCGGCGCGGAGGAGGTGATCGTGGCGACCAAGCGGCAGTCGAGGAGGACCACGCCCGTGCAGAGCAAGTACGACGGCTCCGAAAGGCTCTCCGTGCCGGACTCCATACCCGAAAGGTAGCACCTGGCTGGCCAGCCATGGGAGGAGTGCTATTGGTTCTTTAGGCTGTTAGTGTGTACAGAGAGGGACAGAGAGGGGGGAATGGAATTCTGCTTGATGAGATGTCACACGGCTGAGGGTGTTGGTTGCACCTGCAAACTTGCAATGCACACAGCACACCAGCACACCTGTTTTTCCACTAGTATTTGAACCGAATACGATCCAGAGATGCACA
>NW_010969581.1:6192-17764 GCF_000463585.1 Tarenaya hassleriana | reverse complement strand
CAAGAAATCCGGCCAAAACTCAGATCCGAATCTGAGCAAAGGTGAGTGGCTTGAGTTGCGTCTGTGTAAGCTCATTTTCGTCGATGTGATTGTGTTATCTCGATGATTGGTTGATTGCTTTTGAAAGAGGACATTTCAATGAAGATTTAGAAATAAACGGTACTCAATTTGGTTGAGAAACGAAGGAGATATGAACAAATGAAAACTATGGAAAAACTGAAATTTGCAGAATCGCGATTTTTCGAGGTACAGGCATTACGAATCATTTTTCTTCATGTATACAGAATATGTAAATAATCTATTGCTTGGATATGAAAAAGGACATCCCAATGAACATTTAGAAACAAACGGTGCGCAATTTGGTTAAGAAACGAGTGAGTTATGAGCAATCGAAGTCGGACCAAAAACCTGAAAAACGCGAAACGTCGAACTGCCCAGTTCCGGTCCGCCGGACCGGAACTGGTCAGCTCCGGACCAAGTCCGGAAAATTGCATTTAGTCCGCCCGACCAAGGAGAAAGGGCTGAGGAAGCCTGGTCCGACCCGGACCAGTTTCTGGTCCGGCGGACCAGGCCTGTTTTTGTCCAAAAATGGTCCGATTGACCAACGAAGGGGGGACGGACCCGATCCGGTCCGACCGGACCGAATTTTGGTCCACCGGGCCAAATCTTGGTTCGGTTTGGACCAACTTGAGATAAAAGAGAAAATAAATCCGAATAAACTGGATGATTGCGCATGGTGAGACGTGAGGATAAACATCGCGAGTGAATCGTTGTGTGTTTATTTTTGGGTAGTTTGTATGGCGTTAAACGGTGTAACGGTCGGGGCCGAATACCGGGTTACGCATGATTGTACTGGGGTTAATATGCATGATCGATGTTTGCCATGGTTGTAGCTCGCTCGTGCGGTACGAGTAAGCGTGATTGTGATTGGGATATGGTCGCATGCGATGCGACGACCAACGTCATGGATTTGACGGGCGTGTGATGCGCCCCTAGTCATGCCGACTTGACTAGGGCTATGGTCGGGACCCTATGGTGGACTCCATACGGGTGTGGTTACTTTCCCGTCTGTGTCATGCTGAGTTGACATCGGGTGGTCACGATTGTGACCAGCGCGTGATACGCGTGTGTCGCAGGTGACGCGACGGCCAACGTCACGCGAGTGACGGGTGCGCGTGGTGCGCCCCTAGCCATGCTGACTTGGCTAGGATATGGGGCTGAAACCCTATGGAGGATTCCATACGGGTATGTTTGTGATTGATATGGTTGTGGTGAATGTTATGCATGTTATATATATATTGTTTTTTGTTTGTTGACTGTGAATTATCGTTTTAACACTGTTCTCGATGAGAACGAGTTTACCGGGTTCAACCCGGGCTACTCACTAAGCAGTTGTGCTTAGCCCTCGTGGTTTTATATTTTTCAGATCACGAGGATTACGCCTAGTGCATTGGACGACGACGACCTGAGAGAGGCAGCATCATGTACGGGTTTTGTATTTTGGACTACGGGAATTATATTCCCATATTTTTTTACGATGTGCGTTTACTATTCGGACATGTGTTGTTTTGCGATATTGATCGTGTGTATTTCCGCTGCGTATTATGGCTAAAAAGTTTTAAAATTCCCGTATTTTCGGTTTGGTATTATTTTAGTTGATTTTAGTCCATGTGGCGCATCCTGTTAACGGGAAGCGGGATACGGGTGTCTCAGACCGCACTACACAAGATATTCAATAGTATTAGAAGGATATTATGATGCGAACTAGATCTCATATTCGAATGAGAATAAATTCACAAATGGATATATATTCGTTGTTGGTGGAGGTGCTATTTCGTGGAAATCTTCTAAGCAAACGTGTATTGCAAGATCCACTATAGAATCTGAATTCATAGCTTTAGACCTTATTGGTGAAGAAGTTGAGTGGCTTCGAAACTTTCTTGAAAATATTCCTATATGGCCCAAACCGGTGTCTGGAATTTGCATACATTGCGACAGTCAGTCTGCAATAGGAAGGGCAAAAAGCCATGTTTATAAGGAAAAATCGCGACACATCCACAGACAACACAACTTTGTTAGAAAATTACTGACAGATGGAGTCATATCTATTGATTTTGTGAGATCAAAAGATAATTTGGTTGATCCTCTTACCAAAGATCTTAACAGAGATCAAGTAGAAATATTATCGAGGGAAATGAGATTAAAACCCATAGAATAACAAATCACCATGATGGTAACCCAACCTATCAGGACAAACCACCAGTGTTAGGTTCAATAGGACAACCGGATTGTGGGGGGTCGATGGGATCACTCGAAACTGATATCTCTTCACATTCCTTTGATAAGAGTGATACAAATTGGGAAGGTTGAATTTATCTTCTTAAAGATTCTCTTATCTCCTACGATAGTGGAGTATATTGAGATACTCTCAAAGAGAAATCTCCTAAATCAAGCATGAAATGGGTCGCTTCTATGAGAATGACAAAAGGACTAGTTTTCTAGAGTATTTGATGAAATCTATCAGGTGCTATTCCAAGGCCATAATGGGCGCAACAAATGGACTAACGAGAGAGAGAGGATACTGCGTGAGTACTGTTGTCTTGGTGTGTACAAAAGCTGAATAGTTCAAGACATCGCGTTCATTGTTTAGCAAATACATCCGATATATTTCACTACGGAAGGTTCCAAGGTAAAACTACCTTTTCGGATACAGTAAACTCTCTATGAGCGAATTTTGTATTGCACATCATTTGCATACAATGCATTAGTTGCATGAGATGCATTTAGATTCACTTAATTCAAGGCTTTATTTTGATTCTTGTGGGGATTGTTGGATCCTGGGAATTCACCGTGCTCCAATAGCCTCGAAGTTTTAGAGGTGGCACGAAAATCGAACTTAAGGAAACTGTGTTTGACACGCCTCGACAAAATAATCTTTTATTTCAGGTACTTATCTGGAATCGTTTGAATTTCCGGAGTATTATCATCGTCAACAACTGTTGCCCCCAACACCTCTCGCACCGACGATCATTCAACGTCCTTCTACGATATCCGAACTGTCACAAAGGATGTCTCTTTGAAAGAACGAGAAAAACCAAATAGTAAGAAAAATGTGTGTATTGATAATATTTTGTATGTGTTTGTGTTGTAATAATGAAAGGTTTTATGGTGGGAAAAATCTCAAAAAAAACACTGGACTTTACAATTTTGACAAAAAAAACATTGAACTTTTTATTTTATCAAATAAACATTAAACTTTTTAAGTTTGACAAAATAAACACTTAACTCTTCTACGATTGTCAAAATAAACAAAATGAATGACGTGACCCAATAAGATGCAAACACGTCAGATTATTTTACTTAGTTTTTTTTTACAATCGAAAAAAGTTCATGTATTTTTTTGGATCACTAAAAAAGTTCCGTGTTTTTTTTATAATCGTAGAAAAGTTTATGTATTTTTTGGATCATTTATAAAGTTCAGTGTTTTTTAGATTCGTTTAAAAAGTTTAATGTTTATTTGACAAAAAATAAAATTCAGTATTTTTATAGTCAAAATTGTAAAGTTAAGTGTTTTTTTTTAGATTTTCCCTTTTGCGATAGTTTTCAGTTTATAAAAGTTATCAATATTGTTCCTCCTTGAGACTTTTCCACGTTCTTTGGAATTGTAGATTGTCGAATGGTTTCCTTTTCCACGTCCGCTGTTCCTTTGCTCCCCGCAAACTCTCCGATTCATTCCGCGTCTTGCCCTGTTTTCGAAATTTCAGACATTACAATACTTCGGGACATTTCTGGGGCCATGGTCTTAAAAAAAAAAGATAACATTTTTGTTGGAGACTTGTAATTATTTTAAATTCAAGTCTTATCGACGATACATATAACAATAAATTCCTTTCATTTCTGTGCAAATAGTAAATTTTTTGAATCCCATATGTTGCTTCATATTGTATAATTGGTGTATTTGTCCTATTATTCAATTACTTGGTTTAACTATCTCTTTTGTTGTTAAAACGACATCAATATTCACGCTTCCGAAACTTGAATTACAACAGAAATTTCATAAAATAATTACTAGTCTTTCAAATAATTATGGAGATATCACACTGCTAACGTGTGCGTATACACAATTAAAAGAAAAGGATGACAAAATCAAATAAAAAAACAAATATTGGGATTTGAGGATTATGTATATGAAAGCATGGTATGCCAGGTCTTTATTTAATAATATACTGCTTTTGCGTAATTGTTAAGTTTCTAAACAATATTTTTTATGAAGGATGTTTAGTGTGGCATGACATATTATAATGTCTTAAAGTCAAAATTAAAGGTGAAAAAAATTATATTAATTTATTTTGGGTTAAATTTAATTTTATTGATGTGGTCCGATGCAATTCAATCGTATAGATAGATGGTTGGAAAAGACAATATCACATATCCATAAGGTGTCAAAATGACTTAGTTTGTGAAAATGATTTGTTACTTAACGAGCTAACTCACTACAACCGCGAATTTTAGTGAGCTAATTCGACGAGTCATGAACTGTCTCGCAAACCGAGATATTTTTTTTAATTATAAATTGGAAATTTTATTTCTATTTTTATATATTTTATAGAAAATTAATACTTAATTTAATTATATACTATATATAAAACTTCTTTTATATACTTCAACTTAATATTTTACTTTTAAATTTTTATATTAAAATATTATTTATTTATAATTTCAAAATATAAATAGAAAAATATTATATATTTTTTTACTCATGACTCATCTCATTTAATTTGTGAAATAGGTGAGTCGAGATGAATCAAAAAAATTTCGGTTTGTTTGAAAACGATCCTAACGAACTAAACCCAAAAGAGTTAGCTCGTTTTGATGTGAATGGTATCGAATCGAGTTCGTGTGACACCCTACAAAGTAAATGTAAATTTAGATATATATTTTTTTAATAAAAATTGGATACCTGCACCATACAATTATAAAAAACAATATCTAATATTTTATAAATTTGATACAATACTCGAACTTCTAACTTTTTTGGCTACATACCCATCTCTTGCGCAGAAAAAAAAAACTTTTATCCCCTAGAAAAATGGCTTTTAGTTTAATTTATGAATTGAGAAGCAACGTTTAAAACAATAATTATATATTATTCATTTTAAAAAACAAAAGGTGACTAATTTATAATTTTCCAAAGCATTATTACGTGTTATATATACACACACACCTGTGGTTTGGAGTACTTGAACAGGCAAACCACTGCTCTTTAGCCGTTAGTAAACAATGGTTGAAGCCGTTGACCTCCGTTTCATCTTCGTCTCCCTCCTCGTATGGATCTTCTCAGCTTTCTTCCTTATTCCCTTCTTCTTCAAGAAATCCGAAAGATCAAACGTTCGTCTTCCTCCGAGCCCTCCGGCCCTACCCATCATCGGCCACCTCCACCTTCTCCTCTCGTTTCCGTTGTTCCAACCCCTTCAAAGGCTTACCTCCAAATACGGTCCTCTCCTCCGTCTTCAAGTCTTCGGCTTCTCCATAATCGTCGTGTCGTCGGCCTCAGTGGCCTACGAGATCTACAGGACGCAGGACGCGAACTTCTCGTTCCGTCATAACGAAGTCATCGAGGATTCGATCATATTCAGCAGTTACGGCTTCATGACGACGACTCACAGCGATTACTATAAGTTCATGAGGAAGCTCCTCGTCACCAAGTTGCTCGGGCCGCAGCATCTGGAGAGATCACGTCTTGTCCGGGGCGAAGAGCTGGAGAGATTCTACGTTAATCTGTTGGAGAAGGCGAGGAGGAAGGAGGGTATTGAGATGCATAAGGAGATAATGAAGCTAACGAACAATACCATATGCCGAATGATAATAGGGAGGAAATGGTCCGAGGAGAGCGGTGAAGCGAACGAGATCCAGGACTTGGTTATGAAGTCGAACGGCGTATTGAGGAAGATACTGATAGCGAACGGACTCCGTTCCTTCAAGAGACTCGGGGCCAAGTCTTGGTTCGAGAAGGAGGCGAGGCACATCTCTCATAGATACGATATGTTTCTCGAGAAGATTCTCGTGGAACACGAAAAGAATCCGAACGAAGAGCAGAAAGACATCACGGATTTGCTATTGGAGGCTTATCACGATGAAAACGCCGAGTTCAAGCTCACAAGGAACCATATAAAGGCGTTTCTAGTGGTAATTTCCCTTTCTTCATTCATATTTTGATCTACAACTGTTCATAATCTCATAGATAAAATAGTCGCAACACTCCAAACCATCCATTGAAACACCTGGAAGATTCGGCATCACCTCTTATAGAGCTTTTCCGTTTAGTCTGGATTCGATTCGACCGTTGTATAGATTCGATGTAGAAACCGCTCTAACCGAGTGATGAACGCGATTTTGTAGGAACTGTTCCTTGCAGGAACCGACACCTCAGCAGTAGCAACTCAATGGACAATGGCGGAACTCATTAACCATCCAAACATCCTTGACAAGTTGAGAAAAGAAATCGAGGGCGTTGTCGGGAAAAACAGGACGATCCAAGAGACAGATCTTCCCAACCTCCCTTACTTGCGAGCAGTTGTGAAGGAAGGGCTAAGACTACACCCGCCCGGAGCTCTCCTGCCAAGAACGTCGAAAGAACGTTGCAAGGTCCGAGGATTTGACGTGTTTGAAAGAACGGCGTTTCTCGTCAACACTTACGCGATAATGAGAGATCCGGATTCATGGGAAGATCCCGACGAGTTTCGGCCCGAGAGATTCTTGGTCTCCTCTTCCTCTACCGTGGAAGAGAAAGAAGATATCAAGGAGCAAGCTTTGAAGTACGTTCCATTCGGAGGAGGAAGACGGATTTGCCCGGGAATAAACTTGGCTTATCTGTCGATGGGGATGGTGATCGGGACGATGGTTCATCATTTCGATTGGGAGATCATTGGAGACAAGGTTGACATGGAAGAAACCGGTTTGTTCAACTTGACCATGGCTCATCCACTCGAGTGTACTCCTGTTGTTCGGTTCAACCGGTTCACTTCTATCCCCTAAACCATAAATCCTAAAACCGGTATTCGAATATGGGCATCTTGTTTCCAACAATTTCTGCCCAATTAAATAAGTCGTGACTGTGATACAAAGCTCTTTACCATCCACTGTGTATCTTCTATTGCTTCAAAAATCCAGACTTGTAATAAAGATCTCCGTTTTTTTTTTTACATAAAAGACTGAAAATTTTCCATATCATATGTCTCGTCGTCGAAACGTTTAAGGTTTATTTTTTACTTTTATAATTATAGAGGCCAAATATTTCAACAAAACGTGCCATATTTATGACGGAGATGTATTTTAAACTTTTTATTGCTATATATTTTTTTCGTACGTGTTGCTTTGTATTCATGAATGTACATCTTGATGTAATGACCAAAATCCTATATCTGATGTATTTCACCGTGGTAATAAAATTGTCAAAAACGTTTAAGTTATATTCTATAATAATTTTAAAGTCAGAATATTTCGATAACAGATGTCTGATGAATAGTGAGATGTATTTTAAAATTTTATATTGCTATATATAATTTTTTTCATATATCCATCTTGCTTTTTAAGTAGTAAACCAAGCACATGGATGTGAATTAAATTCCAGAGAAGGGTTAATATTTAGTTTTTATAACTTGCCATCTTGTATTTGTTTTCAATGCCAATATATTTCTCAGGTTTTAAAGGACAAAAAATAATGGTTTTTTTATTTAGTACGACTTGTCTGTAATTATCTAGAATTTCATATGAACGCATTAAAACATAATATACAGAATACCCCCCCCCCCCCCACAAAAAAAAAAAAAAGCAATGAGTTTTGGTGCAGAATTTGAATATCTTGAATGAAACTGGATACATTATATACCCAATTGAAAAACTCTCATCTGTTCTCATCCATTTGTCATGAGCGACCCCCCCAAAATAAAATAAAATAGGGGAAAACATTGTTTTTTTCCTATCGTTACATAATTAAATAAATAATTGATGTTAATGAATGATTAACTCCTTTTATTGATGTTTTTATTTTTTAACATTATTTTATCTATTCTATTATTTATTAACTCACAAGAAATGAGCCAAAATGACAACTAATAACTCTTAAAACGTCAATAAAGAATGAAAGAATCGTAATATTAAGAATTTTTTGTATTCCTCAAAATTTTATATACTATACGTGTCGTGCCTTTTCCAACTAAGCCCAACCATATACCCTACAAATAATACAATACATATCACAGAAAGAATATTATCTATGTTAACAGACGAATAATAAGTACTACAATCATAATGGTTTAACTTAATTTAGACAAAAAAATCTTTTGATAGAACAACACCAAAATCTTTTATAATTATTTTAATTATTTAAACAATGGAAAAAAATTTAAATATAAAACTTACTTTATATATGATACAAGATTTAAACAATTTAATTTGGACTTCTAATAAAAAAAATTGATTGGCATTGATGAAATTCTTACTTAGAGCAAAAAAAAAAAGGCATTTGACTCAACTACCAAGCAACTCAGCGTGTTATATGTTTTCGTGTTGTGAACATCAATCTAGATCCCACAGATTTCATTGGTCGAAAAAACTCCAAAGAGAAAAAACAGACTTGTGACTCTTACCATCCAATATCGCCCACTTGCAGAATACGTTGCATAACACTTATCGTTCTCAGTTTATACACTCTTTACTTTTTTTTTTTTATAAAAGGTACAAATATATTAATAAATAAATAGTTCGCATACAAAATCGGTTAAAACCGAATACCGTACAAAAGAAGATACTTATGTGCCA
Source organism: Tarenaya hassleriana (assembly GCF_000463585.1). NCBI lineage: Eukaryota > Viridiplantae > Streptophyta > Magnoliopsida > Brassicales > Cleomaceae > Tarenaya > Tarenaya hassleriana. Next base: position 8,944 of record NW_010969581.1, on the reverse strand, counting down.
CTAGTTTGACACCATAACATGCAAGAGAAAAACGTGTTTAAGCAGCTATCAGCGGGAGAGAACAATGGTGTACCAATCAGCTAGAAGAGCAGGATCGATCCTTCGGCTAGAGCCGAGAAGTGAAAGTATGCAGTTTCGGACCATGGCGTTCAGCTTGCCGCATAGGGAATCTATCGTAGATGTCACACCTCGGAAGATCCTCGTGTTCCTTTCTGACCATAGCAAGTAGACCGAGCATTGGAGCAAGATTAAAGCAATAAGGCAGCGGTTACGTGACTGATCATTACCCGGGTTACGAATCCAGGCCTCAGTGGCATGCAAGTCTAGTGGCGCCAAGTTCCAAATGTACCTGGCGAATCTGTGCCATACATGCGTACTGTAGTTGCACCGGAAGAAGAGGTGGGAGTGAGATTCTTCTTCCAAGCTGCAAAGTAGGCATGTAGAGGACGCCACTGCCCCCCAACGATACAATTTATCTCGTGTCGGTAGGCGACCACGTAGAGCTAACCATTGGATGAAGCCATATCGGGGTACCCCCTCAGAGAACCAAGACAGGGGGTGCCAAGGCACCTCAGGTGACGGCTGACGAAGGAGTTTCCATGTATTTGCAGAGGAGAAGATACCGACAGAGATATTGGGATCCCTCATCCACTCAAATCTATCTGGGCCATGTGCCGCTATGGGTAGCCGTAACGAGGACAACTTGATGTGGAGATCCAACACTCGCTGCGATCTTGCTGCCGGGAGAGACCACCCCATGTCGGAAACTGCATATGCTACCTTGGCCCCACGAGGGATCCTCAACTGTCGAGGGTCTCCATCACCAATATACTCTATCAGGGGGCCTAGATCTGTCCATACATCAAACCAAAACATAGCCTTCTTACCATCGCCTAATGAGCAGCGCAGGAACCGACTTGCAGATGCCCAGTCCTCCCTTAGATTTTGACTTGCAGACTTCAATCCATGCAACTCTAGGAATCGCCGATGAGCTCGTGCTTGATTTCCAAATAAACTTTCAATTTTCTTTACTTATTAATTAACTTTCAATTTTCTTTGATTTACTACTCTATTTTGCTATTGTGAACTTTAATATTTGTCTCATCTTTGAATAATCTGTTTTGTACGATCATTTACATATATAATATTTACCGTTAACAAAAAAAATAGCCAATATAAATAAAAATTTAATGAAACCCTAGAACCATGCTGCTATTGAATTGTAGAAACGTTAGAACGCTTACCTCAATCGATCTGGGGCCTGTATCAATCGAAGAACACGTCTGATCACGAAAGGCAGGAAGAATACCTCGCCCTCTACACGTATCCACACTTCGGGATGGATTCCAACGATTGGAACTTGTCTGCTAGGACTCGAATCTTCTATCCGTTTTGTGCTTTGAGAAAAACGGACTTTGATCACACTCTCAAGCTCTTGGATCTCACCAAAAGTCTACTCAAAGTGTTCTCTAGTCGTCTCCCCTCTATTAGGGTTTTTAATCTCCTTATAAAGTGATTTAACCCTAATTCGGTTTAATTTCGGAAAATCTGAAGCCCGGAACGGACGGTCCAGAAACGCACGCAGACCGTCCTACTCCCACTGACTCTTTTGGAGACGAACTCTCGCTCTATAAAAGTCGCATTCCTAGTAATGAACACTTTGTTCTCTGCCGAAATGTAGAAGTAGTAGCCCGTCGGGTCTGGCTCGGCGGACCGTCCGTTCTGGACTTCTGGTCCGTCCGTTCCAGACCCTTCCGTCTTGGTTTTTCCGTAGTTTCTCTCACGCGTTTTTTCCTTCCATGCGTGTGTGACCCTGTAGGCTCATTCGAAATCTCTATTCCGGATATACAAGTCATAGGCGGTCTCTAGCAAGACACTATGACTACCTATCTCGAATAGAGTTTTTTCGTGATCATACGAACTCCAATGATGATTCCGGCTGATGATCCTTTTGTATCGCGATATCATGTGTCGAACATAAGGCATGGACAAGCCACCTTATCTGATTCGACTGCTTTCTCGTTCACTGAGTTTGACTGTCTGAAATAGACGACGTTCGTCTATAGTGCGGCCACACATTTCTACAGTCTCGCTCACACGAGGGGCCCAGCGATATCTCTCTCTTTTACGAGAGGTACAAATCTCGTCTTGACTATCTACAATCCAGTACATGATTCCTTTCGTACCTGATACACGCCTTTATAGTCCTCCTGTTACGCAGGACGTTTGACGTAATCAAAACACGCACCTCCTCATGTTGGATTCCGTAGATATCTCAGGTCTTAGGATCCAATCATGGAACCGTCATATGAGATTCAAGTCATGACGCTAGTCCATGTGACAATCTCATGCGGGTCAGTCCAGTATTCTGTTCTGCAACGAATACCTATGATTGTGATCGTATCCAATACCTATGATCATCTATGTGATCATCAATCACACATCATACTAGTCTTATTATGTCGTTATTCCCATAACGACACAAGACTAGGGAGTTTAGTATCATTCATAATGATACATGGATTTCATAACAGATCTAGCATGCAAGAACATGTAATGAATAAAATACTCTCATAAAAACACATAGAAAGTATCAATACATCGAATGTATCTGAACAAAGCTCATAATCAGTACATCACAGAGCACTAAACCAACAATCTCCCACTTGCTCTAATCATGAACTGCTAAACATCTAATGTCCATATCCCTAACATGACCCTCATGCTTCGACGAAGGGAGAGGCTTCGTCAA
>NW_010969581.1:3800-4008 GCF_000463585.1 Tarenaya hassleriana | reverse complement strand
AGCAGGTACGCAGCGGTCTCTAAAGCATAGCCCCAAAAGGACTTTGGAAGATCTATCTGACGCATCATTGACTGAACCATGTCTAACAGTGTTCGGTTCCTCTGTTCAGACACGCCGTTCCAGGAGGAGTTAATTGTGATACAATACCACAATCAACCAGATAGTCAGTGAACTCTTGGCTCATATACTCGCCACCACGATCGGATCG
>NW_010969581.1:1129-3114 GCF_000463585.1 Tarenaya hassleriana | reverse complement strand
CAACTCTTGCTTCATTTCCGACGCGTAGATCCGCTTCTCCCTTATCTAGCATCCTACTTCTTCTTAGTCCCTGCACATTTCCACAAATGTGTGAGGCACTTCCGGTATCTAATACCCACGAAGATATAGTACAGATGTTAGCTTCTATAACATGAATACCTGAGGCAGAAGCTTCTCCAAGCTTCTTATCCTTCAGATCCTCCAAGTAAAGGTGACAATTACGCTTCCAGTGTCCAGACACTCCGCAGTAATGACAGTCACCCTTATCGGGCTTAGGCTTGGGCGTAGAGGCAACTTTTGGCTTTTTCGCCGCCTTCTTTTTGGCTTTACCCCGCCGCTTCTTGCTGCAGTTATTCTCAACAACAAGTACAGTCTTGGGCACCACGATATCCTGCTCGGCCGATTTCGGCATCCCATGCAGTTCGGCTAAGCTCTTAGTCATCCCGTGCATATGGTATTGCATTACGAACTGGTTATAGTCCTCGGGTAATGACATCAGGATCAAGTCTGCAACCAAGTCAGCATCGAAGTTCACTCCCATACGCTCAAGTTCCTCAACATGAGCTCGCATGTTGAGGACGTGGGTGTTGACAGAGCTACCTCTCGGCATCTCCGTCTTCACTAGAGCCCTTAGCGGTTTGTACTTTTCAGTACGCGCTAGCTCTTGAAACATGGTCTTGAGCTGTTCGATCATATCAAACAAGCTCTTCCCCTCAAACTGCTTTTGCAGATTCGGGGCCATGCTTCCCAACATGAGACAGGAGATCTCATTGTCGTCAGACTGATGCTTCAACCAAGCATCCTTGACGGCTCTCGAGGCATTGGCCGCAGGCTCTGGTGGTAGAGCCCCTTCCAGGACGTATGACTTCTTATCGTGCTTGAGAACTATTCGCAAGTTACGATACCAGTCTAAGAAGTTAGTCCCGGTCAGTTTATCCTTCTCAAGGATAGATCGCATCGTCAAACTCGGTACGCTACCGGTTGACGCCATGTCCTACAAAAGAGACAAAACAGAACGAACAAAACAAATGCAGATTCTATTAATGATCTACTACCAGCTAGTCCATCACCAATCAGTGTCAATCTATCTATGATCCACTACCAGCTAGTCCATCATCAAAACAGTGACAACACAGATGTAAAGATAAGCTATATTCCCATAAAGAAAACTAACCCTACAATAATTTTCTCTATGGGACTAAGATCCCTATTTCACACAAGAATAAATTGTTACACCTATCCTTATGCTATTTAGGTAGACATCTAATGTCAATCATATCTAATATGACTCTTAGATCCTTTATGAGACTATGATATCAAATATCATTGCATACTCGTCTCATATGTACCGTTAAGTCTCAAGTCTAAACTTGACAACTTAACCAAAGATAAATCATATTCAAGCTGTAGGAACCACGATTTCCTACCCTGCCTCACAAAGATAATCCGACACGCTCAGCTTTGGCATTACCCGTGTTACGGACGATCGATGCCTTGATAGACGCTCTAGTAATGGGAGGTACACACTTAGCATTACATGAATAAGGGATTTTCGAAACCGCACTTAGATCAAGCATCTAGTTTCAAGCTATGAGAACCACCATTTCTCCATCTTGCCTCACCAAGATAATACGACACACCCAGCTTTGGCATGGCCCATGACACGTACGATCAAGGCCTTGACAAGTGCTTTACTTATAGAGCTTCTAGATCTAACCGGTTTCTGTGCAACGATTGTTCATAATCCGAATAGACCGTCCATTCGGTTATGTAATCCCAATCCCGGAGCTCCCACTCAATCAAGCATATACCATATCGTGATTAAGTTACATGCATTCATTCATATGGACCATCAATAAAAACGAATCATGTCTAATTGAGTTACAGTTGATCAGAATAAGCAACGATTGCGTAATCGGACCTTGAAAAAGGAAATTTTCAGAATCTGGACTTCGGACCGTCCGTTCCAGGTGTGGAACGGACGG
>NW_010969581.1:0-1092 GCF_000463585.1 Tarenaya hassleriana | reverse complement strand
GCGGAAATACACGCGATCAGTATCGCAAAACAACACATGTCCGAACAGTAAACGCACATCGTACAAAATATGGGAATACAATTCCCGTAGTCCAAAATACAAAACCCGTACATGATGATGCCTCTCTCAAGTCGTCGTCATCCAATGCACTAGGTGTAATCCTCGTGATCTGAAAAATATAAAACCACGAGGGCTAAGCACAACTGCTTAGTGAGTAGCCCGGGTTGAACCCGGTAAATCCGTTCTCAACGAGAATGGTGTTACAACGATAATTTCTATTCACATAGAACAATAATCAACGTGCATAATCACACAACGTGCATCACAACATATCAATCACAATCACACCCATCTGGAGTCCACCATAAGGTTAGCCATAAATCCTAGTCAAGTCAGCATGACTAGGGCGCATCACACGCGCCCGTCACTCGAGTGACGTTGGCCGTCGCATCACCTACGACTACACGCGTATCACGCGTTGGTCACTCTCGTGACCCCCGATGTCAAGTCAGCATGACACAACAGAAATGTAGCCACAGATCCTAGTCAAGTCAGCATGACTAGGAGCGCATCACACGCGCCCGGCACTCGCGTGACGTTGGCCGTCGTATCACCTATGACCATGCCTGTAATACCCCGATTCCCGAATAATTTATTTAAATTAACTCCGGGAATAAAATAGGGTAAGACAAGTCTAAAATATAAGGTGATTGGCATAAGATTCGAACCAAGGGATCAACGGGACTCGAACGCGTCGAAAACGACGAAAAAACAGTACAGAACGGACGGACCATGAGGTGGAACGGACGGACCAGAAGGTGGAACGGACGGACTGTCGTTCGCCAAGCGGAACGGACGGTCCAGGAGGTAGAACGGACGGACTGCCCGTTCGCCAAGCGGAACGGACGGTCCAGGGGCTAGAACGGACGGACTGCACGTTCGCGAAGCAGAACGGACGGTCCAACATCAGAACGGACGGTCTGAGGGTTTGGGAAAAAGTCACCGAAAATTCTGACTTTCTTCCATTGTCGGCCGTGATTTTCTCGCGACACCCTGACCCCCCGCGTGAACGAACGCCACCCCGACGCCGGG
>NW_010969580.1:0-361 GCF_000463585.1 Tarenaya hassleriana | reverse complement strand
GATTAGATCCTATCTAGTTTGGGTTTTTTTCTTTTTCTTTTTCTTCTTCTTTTTTTTCCTCTGTCTCCTTTCTTCTTTGTTTTCTTTTGTGTGTGCAGGTATGTCCTTTTCAGATCATGAATAGAGAATTGAGGATATGAACTATTTCATGGATGATTCATACCCCGACCCTTATGATTCAGGTTGGACGCATTACCCCAATCTCTCCTACGATTCATATGCTCTGCAGTGGGATTTCAACTATCAGCAGAACCAAAGATCCTATCAATTTCAAGAGTATCAGTCTATACCTTCGTATTGTTACGATCAGGGCGATGGGAGATATTATCGTTTTGAAGGATCACCCCAGGAAGCATATACC
>NW_010969579.1:0-361 GCF_000463585.1 Tarenaya hassleriana | reverse complement strand
TTTGTTCTAGGCGGAAATGGAACGATAACCAAACTGTTGAGAAAAAAACTGGAGAACTCGGATTTCACGGCTATATTTTGTGGAGTCAAGAGTGGCAAAAGGCCGTGAACGGACTAGCGGGTGAAAAAGGATAAAAACGCAGTGAACGCAAGAGTCGACGGGTGCAATCATACCTGCATTAATGCACCGGATCCCATCAGAACTCCGCACTCAAGCGTGCTTGGGCGAGAGTAGAATTAGGATGGGTGACCTCCTGGGAAGTCTTCGTGTTGCACCCCTTTTTATTTTCCTTTTGTCGTAGCATCTCGTTTCGATGTTCTGTCCGCACGAGGTTTTTTACCTCCAAATAATTCTTACTTTT
>NW_010969578.1:0-361 GCF_000463585.1 Tarenaya hassleriana | reverse complement strand
AAGTTCAAGGTTTATTTGTATATATTTTTGCAAGTTGGAGGTTTTTTAGGGGTTTTACCCTTTATTTTTAGTATAATTTTAATAACATAAAAAAATCTAAACCAAAATAAACCAATAGATGTCTATATAAAATATAACAAATATAAATCCTCCATATTTTTTTTTACTAAAGACTAATAAATATTATATATAGTAAAGAAATTATGGTAATATGCTTGGATTAGGAGATTATATTGGCAAATCCAAATCCCAATTTTGAATTTTCAACTACTATATGTCTTTTCATCATTCTCAAACTGGCACTGTAGAAAAATAAAATGCGGAAATAAAATAAGACAAATAGAAAAGAACGGAATTACTT
>NW_010969577.1:0-361 GCF_000463585.1 Tarenaya hassleriana | reverse complement strand
AATGAAAGAGTAAAAAACAAGTATGAGATTATTAAAACGGCGCTTACTTGTTTCTACTGGCTTGAGGATGACGTCTTCTAGCCGCTTTCTATCGTCTGAGAAACTGACATGGTCCGAGTTGCATGTGATACGGTATGAGTCAAGTTTCTGAAAGAAGTCACTCATGCTTGTTGTGGCCCGATCAATCTCAAGTGTATGGGAGATAGACTCATATTCCGTTTCTCCTTCATTTAACAATCGAGTGATCTCCCAAATCGCCTCCCAATTGGTTTAGATGTTCTCGTCACCTGTAATCATAGCAAGGGGGAGAGCAAACTAGTGTAGATGGTTAGAAAACAAAAACTATACATAGGACTCGACT
>NW_010969576.1:0-361 GCF_000463585.1 Tarenaya hassleriana | reverse complement strand
GAAATTCGTTCGCTCGCAATGAAGTTAACTCACGTCAAACGCAGGAGCTCTCACACATTCTATGAATCGGATATCCAATCGTCGTGTCTCAGAAACTGATACTCATCTCTCATATGTCGGTATGAACACTCATAGAACAACAAACGTTACCCGAAAAATAACACAGAGACTTGCATATAGATAAAGAAGTCCATAGTATACAAAATCAGAGTCCTAATAATACATCTGAAAGGCCTACTACATCACTACTAAAATGGAAAAGGGGAAAGCCTACCTAAGCAGCGAACTAGGCGTCCGCCGGTGTATCGTCTCTCTCATCCTCCATGGGCGCTGGCGGCTGCTCATTGGGGGATATCCGGCC
>NW_010969575.1:0-361 GCF_000463585.1 Tarenaya hassleriana | reverse complement strand
TTTGAATCGATCTAGTATAAATATGAAAATAATAGGAAAAAAACCCTAATGCAAAAGAAATTAAAAAAAAAACGAATCAAACGAAATTCTGATTAAAAAAACAGATATAATTTATATAAAACCCGAAATATTGGATCCAAATTGAATAATTAACCAATAGAATCAGTGGGTACCGTTAAAATATTTCATTGCCCATATTCATATAAACACTTTTCCATTTTTAAAACAAGCGAAATATATTTAGAATACAAAATATATAATAAATGACGACATGTTTACAATTCTTAATGATGTAAAAGATATGCTTCGGTCCTGCCATTATATTGAAACTCTGCAAAGGAAACTGCCATTTAAAGGTGCT
>NW_010969574.1:0-361 GCF_000463585.1 Tarenaya hassleriana | reverse complement strand
TAATAATAATAATAATAATAATAATAATAATAATAATAATAATAATAATAATAATAATTTGGATTAAGTTATAGTTATATTAATAAAAAAAAATCTCAACAGAAGAATGAAAAGAAACACACAGACATTCATGTTTATACTCTATGGTGATGTTTGTAGCTTGGTTATTTAGATATTTTGTATTTATTTCAACTTTTAAGGAGTGGTAGACTACGTCACGAACCGTATGCGTATGCTATAGAATGATCTACGAATTGATTGTGGAATTATAATCGCCTATTCTATAGTTTCTCTTTTCTTTGAAAATCTAATCGTAGTTTATTCTTTCGGTTCAACCATATTTTGTGACAATTAAAAAAAT
>NW_010969573.1:0-361 GCF_000463585.1 Tarenaya hassleriana | reverse complement strand
AGTCTGCAAAACGAGGATCAACTTGATTAATTTATCAATTAAATGATTATACATATTTCTGTAAACTCAAACGAAATATATAAAATATTTTAAACGTACAAAATATATAATATAGATATATTATATATATATATATATATATATATATATATATATAAAATCAAAATTATCTCTATGTAATTAGTGCTCTAGACTCTACAAAGAAGATTATTGTAAATAAAGGTCAGCCGTAGTAAATCGCTTGCTTTAAAGGCAAGTTAGAATAACAAAGGTAGAGCATAGGGAACCAATTAAATTGGAAAAAAAATATTACTATAGTGCATTGAATTTAGACTACCTTCTTAATATTTATTAAATGTCT
>NW_010969572.1:0-362 GCF_000463585.1 Tarenaya hassleriana | reverse complement strand
TCTCCATATACGTCTTCATATATATATATATATATATATATATATAGTCGCGGATCCACATGTATTGGTGGTGTGGGTCCCACGCCCCCATATATTTTACTAAATTTTTTTTATTTATTTGTAATAGTTATAAAATTTTGATAAAAAAATATCAAAGGCTCCCATTTAATTTTTTGTTTTGCCCCCTCTCCTCTCATTCTTTTTTTATTATTTTAATTTTTTTCTTTCTAAATATTAGATCTTGTTACGCTTTTTTTAATCTGTATTTCCATATATTTTTTTGTTTCTCTCTCAATTTTCTAAAAAAATTAATATTAAACACAATACAAAAATAAATTTAAATTAAATTAAAAATACATCAA
>NW_010969571.1:19244-20683 GCF_000463585.1 Tarenaya hassleriana | reverse complement strand
TTCTGCAAGCTTCTTCTTCCTTTGATCCTCCAGGTAGAGTCTGCAATTTCTATACCAATGCTCAATAGCATGACAGAAATAACACTCTTCCTTCTTGGGTTTGGGCTTAGGCTTAGTGACAACACTTGTCAATTTCCTTTTGCCCTTACCTTTGGAACGCTTCCTCTTGCTGGAACTCTTTCCAACAACCACCATATCATTCTTCCCTTGGCTCCCAGCTTTCTCTTGGAATGACATATTCAACTGATCAACCATCAATAAATTGTCCATGTCATCTAATTGCTCACGCAATTGCGAAGACATCTTTCCAAGCATCAAGCTGGACACATCTAGATCATCATCCTCATGCTTCCAATAAGCATCAATGATCGATCCAGAAGCCGTGGTCAGAGGCTTATCCTTCATAAGGATAGATCGCATGGTGAGATTAACCAGATTCCTGCAACAGATATACACTACAGAAAAAGACAAACAAACAGACAGAAAATATGCAAGTCACTTAGTACACTTACTAACACAGATAATAGATGCAATATGACAGGCTCCCACTAAGAAAAACACCCTCAATGAGTTTCCAAGTGAGCTAGGATCCATATTTCACATGCTTTTGAGTCAGCTAGGGCATGACGCTCAAAACCATGCTATTTAGGTAGACAACACTTTGTCAATCACATCCTATGTGACTCCTAGATGAGTATGAGATAGTCATACGCTATCACTGCATGTTCCTCATCCCATCCTTACCATCAGGTCCAAGTCCGACTTGATAACCCAATTCAAGCTCAACCATATTTGAGCTATGAGAATCACGATTTCTCCATACTGCCTCACCAAGATAGTCAGGCACGCTCAGCTAGGGCATGACCCGTAACCATGACGATCGAGGCCTTGACAGTTGCTCTACTAATGGGCGGTAATAGCTTGAGATTTCAAAATTGAGGCTTCATTTGTCTTGAACACCAGGATACCTTGACTGAATTCAAGTCATTCCAGTCAAGTTGTTCTGATCAACTCGGATGAACTACTCTTAGTTCCTTTGAGTCGTCCATATACAAAATCTCTTGGCCAAACAACATTTGTTTGCCTTAGATTCGATACCAGAACCCTCTCAATATCCTAATTCAGATATTTGATTCGAGACAACGATTGCACAATCAAAACTCTGAATTCTGGATTGTCATCAAGCTTGGTCTTAAGTGAGGCTTTGATTCCGATTCTGATAATCGATCCAACACAACAATTGTTCGATCAAAATCTGAATTCTGCAGAATCACGGATTGTCCAAGGTCCAAACCGACCGTCGGTTTAACTTTGGAAAAACCTGAACACTGGAACGGACGGTCCAGAGAAACACGTGGACCGTCCGTTCCAGACCTTCTGGAACGGATGACCGAATGCAGACCGACCCCGAAGACCGAACGTTCCAACAGACCCAGAAC
>NW_010969571.1:0-2820 GCF_000463585.1 Tarenaya hassleriana | reverse complement strand
AATTACGTCGAGCATCGATTGATGAAGAAAAAGACAGAAAACACGAGCATCCTCCCAGCGCAAAGGTCGCATAAAATGCCTAGTCCTAACCACGGACTCATGGATATAAATAGGGATAAACCTTTTGAACGGAAAAAGGTCTGCTACGACAACCAGGGCCTCACAAAGGATAAACCCTTCGAATGGGGAAAGGCTCGAAAGAAAGTGCTTGGAATTTTCGAAGCACACGTAATGATGTTCCTATTTTCATTCTCATTTACGATTTATATCTTGCATTGCCAAAATGGTCACTCATAGATTCGAGCACGCAAGGATGGGTCGTAACCAATTCCCCGAGACCTTTTCGTGGTAACTTTGTTCTTATCTTTATTCTTGTTTATGACCAAAGGAAGCAATTCGATGAGAACACAAGCTGCACTAACATTGTTGCCCTAGATTTTGCTACTAGATTGCAGATCTTGTGTATGGTCGAAAAGAAGATTGAGGCAAATCAAACATTGATCATTGAAAGACTCATCCGAGCACACGAAGCCAAAAACTTTTATCATAGATGCATGGATGATTCAAGGATTACAACCGTCTCAAACCCAAAGATAACCAAGAAGGATGAGCCATTCGAACGAGGAGAAGCGAGAGAGCAACGATCTCATGCCCTTGGCAGCCAAGGTATGGACAATACAACTTTCCTATTTAATGATGTTGATTTGGATCCGTTTGATGTAGGAAAAATGGTTTCGAGGACGAAACCTCCAGAAGAGGGAGGGAATGATGAGGACCTCGGAATCCCGAGTGATGCATCAAACTATATCTTGGAGGTAAAGGAACACATTGAGCTAATGATAGCTTGGAACGGGAGCACGGAGCACAGAGCTAGGAGCTCAACGGAATAGCTTGGAGCTTAAGCAATGCTTGGAAGATGCACCTTACAACAATGAAAGGCTACAAGGAGATACACGATCAAACCTTCAAGAATCAAGAAGCAATTGTGAGTTAAATACATCTCAAATTAGAGGACCAAAGACAGAGAATCACGAGCATCATCTTGACCCAAACCACCTCTCATGTGTGCCAAATCTCGAGCTCCTTGTGTTAACGTGTTCTCCATCCATCTCTTGACTACGATTCGAATTCGAGAGCCTCTACAAGTGCCGGTGATCGGATCAAAGTCCCACACCCCTATCTCCTTCGGTCCTTCTCCAACCGTCGTTCGAATTCAAGTGCCTCCACGAGAGTGCCGGTGATCGTTCACGGATTATCTCCATCTCCTCCGTTATATCAAAGTCCCTTAATATCATCTAAAGTATATCCAAGAACACCCCTATAACGTCTAAGCAAATCACTCAACTGTTCCACTTGGGGTTCTAACAATGCAGCATTCACTATAATCGGATAAGTCGAGTTAGGCCCAAGAAAAACATACCTGAGCCCTTCGGGTAAGGGCTTCATCTCCACTTTCGGGGCGTTCTCTAAACTCCAATCAGCTTTATTCAGCGTCCCCATGCTAACTGGTGGCTCTCTAGGCTCTAGAACGTCTTTAGTAGTCGTCATGGAGGGTTCGGAGACGTTCCGGGCTAGCTCGGTGTCGGTGGTGAAAATTGGCTTTCTCAGAGAACTGACTCGGTCCAAGTTAGAACGAAAGGAGGCTGAGTCAAGCTTTGACTCGGTCGAGTCAGAATACAGAAGCTCGAATTTTTCCGCAGTTCCATCGTCTATCGCTTGTGTGAGCTCCCGAATATCCTCCCAATTGTTGTATATACTCTCATTTGATGCCCGGAGGGATATTTCAAGTGGATCAATATCTCGGAACTGATCGAAGACTTCCTGCGTCAAGATCTCGCGTACATCAACATAGCACACTGAGTCGGTAGTGGATGGCTGCTTCAGATTGTGATCTAAGGTGAACTCCACAGTCTCGTCACCTATCTTCATAGTAAGACGACCAGCTCGGACATGTACTACCGCATCGGTCGTGTTCAGAAACGGTCGGCCCAAAATGATGAGGACATCGGACCCAACAACATCTCGAAACGAAGATCTTGACGAAAGCATACATTGAACAAAGATAAGGGCAAACCGAGTTCCACCTCGGATCGAAGCCACCAAGTAAAAGGAAGTTGCTTGGAGTGCAAGGCAATTATCCAAAAGAAGCTTCTTCATCATCGAGGCAACTCCAACAACTAGCTTCCCAACCACCTCATTTAATGCAGCATCAAGGCAACTCCAACAACTAGCTTCTTAACCACCTCATTTAATGCATTGGACTCCTACCCCTCTTGCATGTTCTTGTCATTTAATGTTGTAGTTGAGAATTATAGCCTATATAAAGGCTTTGCAGTGCATCATTTGAAATCAGACTTGTAGAATGTCTCAAACATTTCGAGTTTTATAAACTCTTCTTCGGTTTGTCCGAAAATTTATCCCGATCTTTGGTGTGTCCGAGATCACGAGTTTGGTGTGTCTGAACTCAAGCCTTGGTGTGTCCGAGGTCCACTATCTATTCTTCCCCTTCGTTCCATCCATCTTTCTTTTCGGAATTACGTCGAGCATCGATTGATCCGTGACTGATTCCGAGGACCACCCTTCCCCTTCGAACACCATACCCGATCGAAAGTCGAGAGCCTTCTCCGTGAATCGCGTGAGACTGCGATTCGACCTTGTTCCATCCTCTCCGAGTCAAGGCGTGTATCATTTTGGTATCAGAGCTTGCTCGAGCCAACGGACGTCTAACCCCGGTGAGATCTATCCTTTATTTCGGTTTATTTCTGATACGTGTGTACCGAGTCTAAAATATATAACCCGATTCACAACTCACCGCAAGGA
>NW_010969570.1:0-362 GCF_000463585.1 Tarenaya hassleriana | reverse complement strand
GATACTCCCCCTCAAGATGGAGAATACAAATCATGTATTTCCATCTTGGATAATAAGAAATGATACTGATCAATCGCCAACGACTTTGTGAGAGCATCCGCGACTTGGTTACGGGAAGAAACGTGTAAAGGTTTAAGGAAATTGGACTTAAGTTGATCCCGAACATAGTGACAGTCCAATTCGATGTACTTCGTACGCTCGTGATAGACCGGATTATTCGCAATATGAAGAGCAGATTGACTATCACAATAAAGAGTCACCAGACGAGGACACCGAATACGCAGACCACGAAGCAAACTCTCCAACCAAACAAGCTCAATGTCGTCTGTGTTGGGATTTTGAAGATCTCTAAACGTGCGTTC
>NW_010969569.1:0-362 GCF_000463585.1 Tarenaya hassleriana | reverse complement strand
CCTTCCCGTCGGTGTGGATATGTGTAGAGGGACTGTAACTTCAGTCCTAGGTGATTAAACAAGCCCCGGATCGACTCCTACTTCCATTTCTTCAGGAAAGAGGTAAGTATTTGATTCTCACGGTGATATACACGATTATAAGGGGTTTTACGGATGAGTTTGGTTGCGTGTGACGTTTGACTAGGTTTAGATTCCTTCCGCTGCATGAAACCTAGTAAACCAAATCCTAGATCGATATAATCGCATGCTAGGAATCCGTAGCGAAACCCAACAGTTTATACCACTTAAAACCCTAATTAAGGCGAGTTTAGGAAATCCCGACGTCTGGACCGATCGGTCCAGGCCTGGACCGATCGGTCTGG
>NW_010969568.1:0-362 GCF_000463585.1 Tarenaya hassleriana | reverse complement strand
AAAAAATTATATATAAAATATAAAAATTAAATACATACATGTATACATATATGCATACAAATACATTCATATACACATATATAAATATAAAAAAATAAAATAGTAAAAATAAAATAAATACTAATATATACACATACATGTATACATATATACATACATCGATACGAGTATATATACATACAAAAACATTCCTATACACATATATACATATATGTATATATACATATATACACACAAATAAAAAAATAAAATAGAAAATAGAAAATATAAAATACCTACCTAGCTATGTATACATGCATGCATATGTACATATATTTATACATATATATTCATACACAAATATAAACACATATATATATATA
>NW_010969567.1:0-362 GCF_000463585.1 Tarenaya hassleriana | reverse complement strand
GGAGTTACATGGAAGTTACGGGATTGGCACTCTAGGGTTAGGCGTGTTTTGCTTGCTCCGTGTTTTTTTTCTTTTTTGCAAGTTTGCAGAAGAAGGTGGAGATTTGTGGGGTCTTCAGCAAACCCTTTAGGCGAGAAGGAGGCTATCGAAGCCTAGGTTCGAGACAGAGGGTTTGAGGACGGAGGGGCAATTCGGTCTTTTGGTTTTGTGGTTAATGAAACCCTAAGGTTTCATTCATCGCGTTAGACTGGTTCTTGGCCGTTTGGGTTTTAGGGTTTTCTCTGAGTGTGTGGCGAACGATTTCTTGGTTCTCCGGTGTCGGTGATCGGTTTTTCCGGTGGATTTCCGACTGTTTCTTTCTT
>NW_010969566.1:0-362 GCF_000463585.1 Tarenaya hassleriana | reverse complement strand
TGAAATTTAAGTACATAGTGGAGAATGTTTAAGATTTACAAAAAAGTCAGACATCCAGCAAGTGGAAAGGTGTATCACCTAGTGAAGGCTTATCCCTCACACGTGGCTCCTGAAATCAGTGGAGAACCATAACTGAAGGCTACGGCTGGCTAGTTCTGGAGCCGCTTGGCGGAGTGCTGCAATGCGCATTCTAAATGTTCGTTCAATTTCCCGAATTAGATAGTGGGTATCCTGAAAGGTTTGCTTATGCAACCTGTGATTCCTTTCTTTCCAAAGAAGGTAAGTGGATATCTGCCAAATCGTAACGGCCGTCCATCGTCTGAACCTGCATCCTATAGAGCCCAGAAGAAGCTGTAGAACAG
>NW_010969565.1:0-362 GCF_000463585.1 Tarenaya hassleriana | reverse complement strand
TGGCGGAAGAAGTGATAGGAGAGTTCCGTGAGGTAGACCCGCTAGAAGTGTCACTAATGGCTGTAGAAGCAAGTCTACACAGCAATTGGGAGGAGATTGAAGAGATAAGACGAGCATTAGATGGTCAAGAAGCCGAAAACAAAATTCCAGCAAAAACGGGCGACCCGCCTGAAAAACGGGCGACCCGTCCACTTTCAAGACCTGATGGTGAAGTGCAGAGCAAAATGAGCGACCCGCCCGGAAAATGGGCGACCAGCTCATTTTGTCTGAGCAGTAACACTGTTCACGCGATCGACCGGGATAAAAAACGGGCGACACGCTCGAATTGTCTGAGCAAAAACGATCGAGACACTGTAGAAGCG
>NW_010969564.1:0-362 GCF_000463585.1 Tarenaya hassleriana | reverse complement strand
GATGTCTGATAGCTAAGGTAAAACAGCTTCGTCTCAGTTTTTTTTTTAAAAAAAAAAAAAATTGGAGCGAAATATTATATTACAAGGAATAAAATCTGGTTTTGAGACTAAAAAAAGTAAAAACTTTCTAGAGTTTTGGGCTTTGGTAACTCTATTAATGGGCTCGAAATAGGCCCAATAAAATACCCGACATAATATCTGGTTAGCAGCCCAAATCTGCACCCTCCTAACCGAATCATCACACGAATCAAATTCGACATAACCGAATGTTTATAATTCTTTTTAAATCCGAAAATATTAAATTCTAAACCGAACCAAATAGAAAATAAATAAATAAACTGAAAATTTCTTCGAAAAAAAAT
>NW_010969563.1:0-362 GCF_000463585.1 Tarenaya hassleriana | reverse complement strand
GACATCGACATCTCATGGTAGATCACCATCTTATCCAAAAACTAATAGAACTTCAAATTTATATAAAAAAGAATTTAACAATTTCCAATAAGATCAGAGAAATATAGTTACTATATTCTAATATATGTTTACGTGGATTATTTCTCCAATGACATTCCGGTCTTTTTTTTTTTCTTGTGTGTGTGTGGGAATGCATTGTTTTCAATAAATACCGAACCGAGCGCACTAGTTGCCGCGTCACGTTATAAGGACCTAACCACATTTGTCTTTACATGTGACGACGAATTACCAAAACTATAACGAAAGTGGATGTGTATTTTTGTTTTTGATTAATTTAATTATATTCTGATTTATTAAAAAAA
>NW_010969562.1:0-362 GCF_000463585.1 Tarenaya hassleriana | reverse complement strand
ACTGACGATGTAGATAGTGTTTCTGACAACAATTATATATTTCAGATTAACTTCCTACAAACAATGCAAGGCCTTGATGAAAGGGGGTATGTTAATTTTATTAGTGTCTCATATATATATATATATATGTATGTGTTTATCTCGAAATAATTTTAAAATTATTTATTAGTGTGACATGTTCGTTTATTTGATACATCATCGGTGTGACATGTTAATTTTAATTCTTTTGTTAGTTTTTTAAGATCTTGCATTTTGTATAATTGTTTGGATTCTTTTTTATTTTTTTCGTATTGTGTATTATCATTATTAAATTTGTACTCAAATCCCTTTAGGAGGTGAGAAAGAGACATATCTTTGATATG
>NW_010969561.1:19830-20707 GCF_000463585.1 Tarenaya hassleriana | reverse complement strand
ATCAATAATATTTTTTTTATTTTTATCTAAAAAAATTATGTGCATAAGTGCATATATATATATCTAAAACCTGTCTAAGTGTGTGTATATACATGTATTTATTTATTTTTAATACATGCACAAACTACATACATATAGAATAATGAATGCGGATTTAGAAATGGTTCGGTCCGGATTATGATAGGCCCTCTAGGCCCAATAGAGAGGCCTCGGCGAACGATTTGTACTGTTGCCTAAATCGTGTTGTGTACTTTTTCATCTTTTTCTTGTTTCTACGTTACTTTTCCGATGCAGCCACTGTTATGGCTTTTTTTTTTTCTTTTCTCTCGCTGGAACTCGAAATCGAAATGTTTCGGTGTCCTATACAACTCTGGATCTTTGTGCTAAAGCATTGGATGGTTGATTCGTCGTTTTCCACTGTTTGGTATCTGAATTATGTGTCATTTCTTCGTCCAGGAATTCCCACTAGAAATGGCTTGTTTGCGCAGCGTCTCGAGGAGGACATATCTTTTGCCTAGACAGTTCTGGATGCTCGAACGCCCATTTCTTCGAGTTAAGAAAGATGATACCAGATCTGCCTGTCTGAACACCAGTCCTTTGACTTGTGGAATGCATGGTCAAGCTCGTAGGCTTGACTTTTTGTTGGAAGGGAGGAAACTCACATCTTTTGCCCGGCCATTGGGATCTGGTTTCTTACTCTGTAGGCACATGTCTTCGAAACCGGCAGAATGTTCGAACAAGATCGATTGGAATTCCACAGTTGTTGAGGAACTTGTCCCAGAAGAATCTTTGGAAGCAGTAGTCACTCAAGTCTCCTCAGTTAACGAGGCGGCATTAGCGGCTGCAGATTCTTCTCTTCCAGTTGCTGCCATCCAGC
>NW_010969561.1:0-2719 GCF_000463585.1 Tarenaya hassleriana | reverse complement strand
TTTTGGCAATCTGTATTAACCCAAAAAACTATGTACAGGTACACAACATGGCTCAGAAGATGCCATCCTTCCAAAGCGGTGGAATCCTCTGGTTCACTGATCTTACAACTCCAGACAGTTTTTACATCTTGCCTGTTGTGACGGCGCTCACTTTCTGCTTTACGATGGTAGTAGGTGTTTATAATTACGCAAGCCAAACGCAACGTTTATTCATTTAACTTGTGTTTTCCGTTTTGATAGCCCCTCAGTAGGCAGGAGAATTCAGCAGCCAGAAGAAGCATGAGGCTGCTTTGTTGGATCTCTGCGAGTGTTGCATTTCAAGCTACATTCAGTATTGAATCGGTAAAGCTTGAGTTCTGAGAAGCGTAGCTTCCATTTCTTTGTCCAGCATGCTTGATATCACAGCCATTCATGTGAGTCCCAATCTGTTGTAACTTTTGCAGGCCGTGTACTGTTTCATGATCTCATCTAGAGTAGCTATGCATGGAATAGATCTGGGTAAGTGGTTTTTCTCTGCGAACATAATGATATGTTCTCCCTTCCTTTCTTGTTTTGTTAAACATTTGGGAACAAGTGGTGGTTCTGTCTCTTATATTCATACACCTTTGTTCCCTCATTATCAATTCCAGCTATGGTAAAATCTCCAAAGGTGAGGGAGTTGCTCGGTCTCCCAGACGTTTTCGCATTATACGCGGCTTCCAAGGCCTCCTGTGAAGAAATGCGCCCCGAGCTGTTAAAGTTGAAGCAGAAGATCCAAAGTCGCACGGAAAAGCAGAAGGGCAAGAAGTGAAAACTCTGAGAGTTTTTCCTGCAACTGCTTCATATTGTCTCCTCCGAATTTAACTATCAATCGGCCTTTTGGTCTTGTTCTTCTTGACTTTTCAGGTTTGTAGTGTATCGAACAAATCCTATTCTGAAAGCATCGTATCCTATCTAATGAACTTTGTCAAGGGCTGGAGTGATATTCGTTTTTTCCAAGGCTTTCTTTCCAAGTTTAATTGAAAATTTATGATCAAAGCGGCTATTTAAATTTATTCAACTCGATTTAGTTATAGTTACAGTTTGATTCATTTATATCTAATTCAAATTATAATCAAATAGTAATAAAATCTAAATTCGATTTGGTTTGATTAATGATTATAATAGTAAAGTAACTAAATTTTTTAGAATAAAAAATAGAAAAAGTTAAACTCTAGTTATAGTTATATATCATATTTACAAAACTTACGTTCTTCATATTTTTAAAAGATGTGATTAGGTCAAGGTGGAGTTCGAAATGGGGCGGGTACCCATCTATCAATTCAGTGAACCACATCTTATCAATAATTTTTTTCCATGTGTATCAATAATATTTTTTTTATTTTTATCTAAAAAAATTATGTGCATAAGTGCATATATATATCTAAAACCTGTCTAAGTGTGTGTATATACATGTATTTATTTATTTTTAATACATGCACAAACTACATACATATAGAATAATGAATGCGGATTTAGAAATGGTTCGGTCCGGATTATGATAGGCCCTCTAGGCCCAATAGAGAGGCCTCGGCGAACGATTTGTACTGTTGCCTAAATCGTGTTGTGTACTTTTTCATCTTTTTCTTGTTTCTACGTTACTTTTCCGATGCAGCCACTGTTATGGCTTCGTTCTTGTAGTCCGTCTAGGAATTGAGCCATAACAGTCTCATCATCCTCTTCTATCTCCAATCGATTCCGAAGATGCTCAAAACCATCAAAATACTCCTCAACGGATCTGCATTTCTTCGTCCAGGAATTCCCACTAGAAATGGCTTGTTTGCGCAGCGTCTCGAGGAGGACATATCTTTTGCCTAGACAGTTCTGGATGCTCGAACGCCCATTTCTTCGAGTTAAGAAAGATGATACCAGATCTGCCTGTCTGAACACCAGTCCTTTGACTTGTGGAATGCATGGTCAAGCTCGTAGGCTTGACTTTTTGTTGGAAGGGAGGAAACTCACATCTTTTGCCCGGCCATTGGGATCTGGTTTCTTACTCTGTAGGCACATGTCTTCGAAACCGGCAGAATGTTCGAACAAGATCGATTGGAATTCCACAGTTGTTGAGGAACTTGTCCCAGAAGAATCTTTGGAAGCAGTAGTCACTCAAGTCTCCTCAGTTAACGAGGCGGCATTAGCGGCTGCAGATTCTTCTCTTCCAGTTGCTGCCATCCAGCACTTTATTGACAGTGTTTTTTTTTTTTTTTGTTAATGGTTTTTGTATATAGATTTATCCGGAAATGAGTTTACAAAAAGTCAGCCGCATAATCGGCAATTCGTGTAACATGGAAGGTTAAAGGAGCAATACGAAATTCCAAGCTGAGACTTTTCGTCCAAATGCAGTAGAATACTAGCCTGTAGGGGAGAGTGCAAACCAACGCTGGAGTACTAACGAAGCTGTGTCAAAGTGATTGGGTCTGATGGCAGCCATTTTTGCTCTGAAGGAATTATCAATATCTCGTCTCAAGGCTGCCATGTCCTTATAACGCGATGAGTGGATTCTCGAGTTTCTCTCTAGCCATATAGTGTATATGTAGATCTGCCAGGTTATGCAAGCGGCCCAATTATACGAGTTGTTGTCCCATTGCGTTCCCAACCATGAGAGAACAGAATCTCACGATAGCACTTGAGGAAGGGCCCCCCATTTATGCAACGAAAAAATTATCAGATCTTTTAATGCTGGACAAAGAAAGAACAAGTG
>NW_010969560.1:0-362 GCF_000463585.1 Tarenaya hassleriana | reverse complement strand
CAAATATCGGTAGCATTGGAAGCGGATGACACAAAAGAAGGGAACAATGAAAACGCAGATTTGGTTGAATTGGAAGACCTCAATGAGAAGGCAAAGATCCTTGATGAAGAGGCACCAAAGACATCCGAGATGCAGTTGTTTCTATCCCCTCAAAGAAATCCAAGCACCACATTCATATGGTTAACCACTAGAGTTTGTGATCTTTTCTCATGTCCTATGAAACTATATACATTTTTTCAAGATAACATTTGTGGGTTTTTAAGTGTTACTCAACAGTCTTTAAATGAAGAATTGTTCAAGATTTTCAAGCACACGAGCGAGGGGGAACGTGATGGTACTCTCGTATGCTTTCTAAGCAAAAG
>NW_010969559.1:0-362 GCF_000463585.1 Tarenaya hassleriana | reverse complement strand
ATTAGTCTATCTCTAAGCTAGATTAGGTGGTCGAGTAAAAATGTGGTTTGTGGTAAGTGTCGGAATACGAGAAAGCAAGTAAAATTAACGGTTTGTAAACGATGAATTTAGGCGTTGTAGGTTCGGGATCCCTTGTGAATCGAATGGACGGTTAGTGATGCTACGATGTCTTCGGGTTCTCTCCCACATCACCTTTCATGGAACTTCTCCTACTGAACTTGTTGGATGTATGGATGCGTCATTTGGCTAATTTTGCAATTGTCGCCTCAAACTCTTGAAAAGGGATGTCATAAATGTCGCATCCACATGCCGCATCAATCCAAGACCGAGTGTCATCCTTCAACCCATGGATAAAGATGGAT
>NW_010969558.1:0-362 GCF_000463585.1 Tarenaya hassleriana | reverse complement strand
CACGGCATCGGAGGTACGATGGTTGTCCTCATTACTCTCTGAACTCGGCTTTGCACCGACTACACCTCCAGTAATATATTGCGACAATGTGGGTGCGACATATCTATGTTCGAATCCGGTGTTTCACTCACGCATGAAACATGTCGCGATCGACTATCATTTCATCCGTGGTCTTGTTCGTGACGGATTCTTGCGTGTCACACATGTAAATTCACAAGATCAACTCGCCGATGCATTGACTAAGCCATTACCGCGCGCACGTTTCGATCTATTGCGGGTCAAGATTGGTCTCTCCTCCGAGACACATCTTGCGGGGGCATAATGGAAGGAAATCAAATCACAATCTTATTGTTATTAGTCAA
>NW_010969557.1:0-362 GCF_000463585.1 Tarenaya hassleriana | reverse complement strand
CGTCTTCCACATGTCAATGTTACGGAGATATGTGACTGACCTTTCATATATTCTGCAACCATAAGAGATTGAACTCAAAAACAATATTTGTTTTCGAGATGAACCTTTACAAATCATGGACTACAAGACGAGGAAACTACGAAATAAAAAGATTCCTCTCGTGAAGGCCATGTGGTAGAGTTAGGGAGTAACATATACGACATGGGAATCAGAGAAAGAGATGCTCGATCAATACTCGTACTTTTTCGGTAAACAAACTTATCTAAGTTCAACTCGAATTCGAGGACGAATTCAATTTAAGGGAGGTAGATTGTGATAACCCCAATACATAAATATAATAATAATACATTAGATAAAAAAAA
>NW_010969556.1:0-362 GCF_000463585.1 Tarenaya hassleriana | reverse complement strand
TAAATTTTACAAGTTTAAAATTCTAAATACGAAAAATAATCTACTCTCAAATATAAAATGAGTAAAGTCCTATCCCAATTTTATTTTATTCTCTTAAAATCCCAATTCACGTCACTCTTTGGAAACCATGCGATATCGGGAGAAAAGAAGGAGAAAGAGAAAGCTCTTACCATTGCATGATCATATGGATTCCTCTTGTTTTCTCGATAATTATAATGATCATTAATGCATAATTTGTAGATAATTGCGATGAGGAAAGAGAAGATTATAGAATTTGTTCTACAAGAAGAACCTCTTATTGTAATACAAAACAAGTTTCTTGTAACTTATATACGGTATCATTATCTTAACTCATTTATTCG
>NW_010969555.1:0-363 GCF_000463585.1 Tarenaya hassleriana | reverse complement strand
CTGAAGTACGCAATTGGTCTTCCTTCCTGCATGAGAACAGCTCCTATTCCAACCCCTGAGGTATCACACTCAATTTCAAATGTTTTAGAAAAGTTTGGTAAAGCCAATAAGGGAGAGTTGGTTAGTCTGTCCTTTAACAACTCGAATTCGCATTGTTGATCGTTTCCCCATTGAAATCCAACGTTCTTCTTGATTACTTCAGTAATTGGGGCTGCGATTGTGCTAAAGTCCTTCACAAACCTCCTATAGAAGCTAGCTAAGCCATGAAAGCTTCGAACTTCTCCAACACCTTTAGGACTCGACCAATCTCGGATCGCTTGCACTTTTTCTTCATCAACCTGAATTCCTTGTGCACTCACCACA
>NW_010969554.1:0-363 GCF_000463585.1 Tarenaya hassleriana | reverse complement strand
AAGGGAATTCCAACTATAGACCACAGTAAGTGCAACCCAAGGATCAAGACCCGGACATCAAGGATATGCTATTTCAAATCTTCCAGGGTCAAAAATCACAAGGAGTATCCATTGGGGGCATTGAAAATGAGCAAGTTGCATTCAAGAAGCAATTGGAAGGAGTACATGCTCATTTGAAGATCTTGGACAATCAAGTTGCCCAACTTGCGTCTTCCTCCTCATCAAGACAGCAAGGCATGCTTCCCGGTAAGAACGAGGTGAACCCTCGCGAGCACATCAATGCAGTGGAACTAAGGAGTGGAAAACTGTTGGGATTCCTGGGATCTCATGAGCGAATCCTATTCCTAAGAGATCGATTCTAGG
>NW_010969553.1:0-363 GCF_000463585.1 Tarenaya hassleriana | reverse complement strand
GAGTGAATTTATGATACGGATGGCTATATTCACATCCCTCACCCTTGTTTCAATGAAGAATAGAGATTCAAATATAAACGTTGCATTCTCACGGAAATCAGATAAAAACGAGTAAATACGGAAGCAAATATATTCATGTGTATACGTGTGTATAATCTATATATATATTATCCGTTGAATATATATAGTATATATATTATACAAATATATATAAATATACGTATATGTATATATGCATGCGGTATATTTATCTATGCATATAATTAATGTGTGTGTTTATATATGTAAACTTTAATATAGATATATATATATATAATATAGATATATGTGCGTGTACATGCATATAAATATGTATATATATGA
>NW_010969552.1:0-363 GCF_000463585.1 Tarenaya hassleriana | reverse complement strand
TATGTTTCGACGCACTCTAAAAATGTTTTAATGCACTCTAAACATATTTGGATGCACTCTTCGTATGTTTTGACGCACTGTAAGCATGTTTGGAAACGCTCTAAATATGTTTCGACGTACTCTAAAAATGTTTTAATGCACTCTAAACATCTTTGGATGCACTCTAAACATGTTTCGACGCAATCTAAACATGTTTCAACGCACTCTAAAAATGTTTTAAGCACTCTAAACATGTTTGGAGGAACTCTTAGTATGTTTTGACGCACTGTAAGCATGTTTGAAAGCGCTCTAAATATGTTTGGCGCACTCTAAACATGTTTCGTCGAACTCTAAATATGTTTCGACGCACTCTAAATATGTTTT
>NW_010969551.1:0-363 GCF_000463585.1 Tarenaya hassleriana | reverse complement strand
AAAAAAAAATTCTATTTTTTCCAAAAAGAAACATCTCTCTCATCTTTCATAACTTTTCTCTCTCTACAATTTCTCAAAACTCTTCTCTTTCTCTATGATTTCAAAACCGTCTCTCTATTGCGATTTCTCTCTCTCTATTACAATTTCGATTGCGATTTCTTCAACAATCATCTTTGCATTCATATTCAAGTTTGTCTTCACCTTCACATTCATCTTAGAGAGAGAACGAACTGCAAGAACAAACTGTAGTTTTTTGCTAATGTACAGATCTTTGTCTTCGTTTTCTTCTTCTTCGTCGTCTTCGTCTTCGATCATTGTTGGTGTGTAAGTTATGTGTTTGGGATTTCGAAATAGAAAATTAGG
>NW_010969550.1:16971-20814 GCF_000463585.1 Tarenaya hassleriana | reverse complement strand
CTCGTGAACTAACCAACGAACCAGACTCCTTTTACACCTTTATCAGCCACTCAAAATTGGTTGGCTGGTGTATGTTCAGTTTAAAAATTGAGATTTGTATTGGGTTTTGTTTGATTTCTAGAAGAAACAATTTCTATTAAACCAATTTATCTTTTTTCAAATCGATTTGATAGAAAACGGTTCTGTTTTTTTTTTTTGTTTTTTTTTTCGGTTATTAGTTTGTGTAATTTGAATTTGGTTTCTTTTTTCCTTTGTGTCATGTATATAACCGTTCGGTTATGGATTTTCAAAAACTAAAATAACTGAACTTAAATTAACTGTAATCGATTAATCCAAACCGAACAGTTCACCCAACTCTAATATAAACTAAATAGCATTTTAAAAAAAATGAAAATGCAAGAGAAAATTTGAAAAGTTTCAATCTTTTTTTTTCCTCCTAATTTGGTTCAAGATTTGGAATTCTTATTTGGTTCAAGATTTATGTATAGTTTATTTGTCCTCCGTCTATTTCATTATTCAATCCCTCTTACACATTTGTTTTTAATATTTCATTCTACAATTAGTGTACAAGATATATAGAACTAGATTGTCTCTATATTACCTTATCTATGATGAATTTTTTGTGAGTATTCAAGATAATTTTTGGGTTTTTGTGGATATTCGTTCAAACTAAAAAAATATTCGAATTTCTCAAAATACGTATAATATATTAGAATCTGGTATGTGTCGAATATTCGAAGTTTTTCTAAATTTTAGGTTATATCAGAATTTTAATTTTATATATAATTTATTTAAAATTCAAGGATAAAGAAGATAATTTTATTGTTCATTAGATATCTCTTTAAACTCAATTATTCGAATTTAAAATATAGAATTTTGATTCATATTTTTTATTCATCAGAAAATTATAAAAGTAAATGTGAAAGGAAAGAAAAATAAACAACAGAACTATTTAGTTTGTTCTTCAAGGTTATTCTACTGCAATATGGATTTAAGTATAATTCTTATATGATATATATATTATTTTCGAGTTGTATGAATCATGTAAAACCATTTTCAGTTTTGATTGGTTTTCATAAAGTTAATTCACCGAAAACCATAAAAATATTACATATATCAGAATTTTAATTTTATCTATAATTTATTTAAAATTCAAGGGTAAAAAAGATAATTTTATTGTTCATTAGATGTCTGTTTAAACTCAATTATTCGAATTTAAATTGGATTTTCCAGATTTTTTTCATGATAAATACGATATTCTCTTTGTGTGTCTACTACGGTAAGCCTAATCTCACCATAATTTCTCCGGTGCGGTTTTAGGTTTTCTTAATTAAATTTCATGGGAAGGGAAATTGAAAAACGTTTGAGCATCTTAACCAGATTCCGTTGATAATGGGATTTGTGGTCGTTGACTCAATTATTTAGAAACAGCGGGGGTTGTTACTTTTTTATAAAATTATTATTTTCTTTAAAAAAATTGTTCAAAGAGATTAACAAAATATATTTTAATTACATAAGCGATGACTCCACTCGCATGTCATCTTGGAAGCTGACTAGGTTGAATTCGTACACGGTGTGCTTTTCAAGTGGTTTCGTGTTTTTGTTAGCTATCTTAGTTATCGTAATCAATCTCCAATTACGAGGCTTAATTATATTTAAAGAATGAAATTATACGATTTTACAAGTATCAAGCATTTTATTTAGTTAACGAAATTTTAGTTTTTTTTTAAGATTTTTGTTTTCCTCCCCACAAAATTCATTATTTTCTACTACTATTTCATAACATTATAATTAAGACATACATGCACCCCAATATTAGTTTTATATCTTATGAATTGTAAAAATATATATATGTATATATTAATATATGGAAAATGGTATTCAATATATAGTGTAAAAAAGCTTTCTTGTGCAGATTCTTTTATATTTTTCTTATTTAAAGAAAAGAAAAGGACACGTGGAGGCAGAAGGGAGATAGATGGCGCATCTTCTGTGTTCCATTTTTGTAGAAACCACAAAGACTCGCTTCACCCTGTCGGCTATCGATCACTCCCACGTTGTCTACTCGAAATCTTCTACGTAGTTTTTTTTAATTATAAAAAAAAAACACGTTCTACCTCTCTCCTATGATTTCCATTAAGGTGTCCTCATTATTTGTGTTCATCTTGGATTATATTTTAGATTATAAATGAATATAAAATCATTAATTGTCCGAAGTACCTAAGGGATAAAATCATCCATTTTCCGCAATTTCATATTATAACCACAACAGAAATGTTAATATGCAAAAAAAAAAATGTCACTTGATTTGATCGCCAAGCAGTGAAATGATGGGCGTGGTTATGTATTTAATTAGTATATAAAGAGGGATAGTATAAACACGAGTTGATTAGATGGGGAAAGCAACACAAACAGATTGGTGGGAGAGGAGGGAGGTCCATTGAATCCATCCATGCCACGGGACACTCCACTTGAAATCACAACCATTTTTTATGAAATGAAATGGTGTTTGGGAGTAATCAAAAGCTAAATTAAGCACGACCCCCCACTTGTCCACATTAGTATTTAGTGGCATCCCACTTATTTATTTGATGTAAAAGAAATATTTTGGTCATTTCCTTCAAACTTCATCCAAAAACATATAGGAGAAATTACGTTTTGATTTTTCAATTAGTTTTTGTTGTGGTTTGGGATATAAATATTCAGTTTTTCAACCGCTAGAAACCGTCTAAAATCGTAACCGCTTCATTTTCGGATGGTGAGTAACGGTGCGACCAGTCGGACCTAAATGGCTGATAAAACCAATGCCTATACCCAATTGAATGACCGGACCAAAATAAATAAGCCAAATGGTATGTATGGTTCCCCTCTCTTCCCCGTCCATGTGCTAGTCATGACCTTTAAACCTTTTAAAGAGAAACAAAAACATATAGAAAATTAAATCTACACACATGCTATTTGTATAATGTCAGAGACGTTTAGTTCATATTCTCTCTGACTCCTCGGACTTTGTGATCAATGTATATTGAAGAACATTTAAATCCGTTCATTAATCTCCGTAACTTTATCCCTTTTTTTTTAGTTGTGAAATGATTGCTTATTTGATTTAGTGGAAGTTACGATGAATATAGATAAATAATATTTAATGTATGAATTTATCTTTTTATATTTTTAATAAGGGAACACGTGTCACCCTCTTATAACTCACTGTACTTTTATATATATAAGATATATTATATAAGTAGAGGGTTGGTCTTACTTGCTAAGGCATCCTGTGTCACGCAACTTCCCGAATCTTCCTTATAAACCCATCTCCTCCACTCCCTCACTCTCACCCAATTCTCATACACACATTTACATACACTCTCTTCTTCTTCTTTCGGCGATTTCTAGGGTTTTGATCTTGAATTCGGTTTCCATGGCGCTCAAAGTTCTCAACTCACCCACCGCCGCAGCCGCAGCCGCAGTTCCGAAGCTACTCCACTTCGAAGAGGCGGCTAATCTCCACAGCCTCGAGCCTTGGACCAAACGCAAACGCTCCAAGCGTCCGCGTTTCGACCAGCCCCCCACCACCACAACCATCTCCGAGGAGGAGGAGTACCTCGCTCTCTGCCTCGTCATGCTCGCCCGCGGCGGCGGCGATCGTACCCAGAAGACGGAAGCACATCCGCAGATAGCGCAGACGCTGGTGGACAAGCCGAGTTACAAGTGCAACGTCTGCGGCAAGGCGTTCCCGTCGTATCAAGCTCTAGGCGGACACAAGGCAAGCCACCGGAAACACGCCGGAGATGACCACTCCACCTCCACGACCACCACCACCTCCGGCGGCGGTAGCGGAAAGCC
>NW_010969550.1:6959-16930 GCF_000463585.1 Tarenaya hassleriana | reverse complement strand
CCCACAAGCACTGCCACTACGACGGCTGTAACAGCGTTGCTTTGGGGAATCAGAACGTCGTGACTTCGTCGGAGGGCGTAGGGTCGAGTAGCCACGTCAGCCAACAGAGCCAACGTGAGTTCGACCTGAACCTCCCGACGATGCCGGATGTCGCCGCCGGCGAGTTCTTCGTCTCCGGTGACGGCGACGAAGTCATCAGCCCGATGCCGGCGAAGAAGCCCCGCCTCTTGTTCTCGCTCTGAAGCCACAGAGAAATCCAAAGGGTTACGTGATTAATGGAATCAGGAACACAATTTTTTTAGGGTTTGGATTTCAAATTTTTTTTTGGTCAGTGTGGAAAAATTCTTTGTTGTACATAAAAAACAGTTTCTTCGGTTAGATTGGTGTTTTGGGCATAATTCAATTAAATATTCATCATCTCGTTTTTAGATTAAATTCCAACTTCTGTTTAAAAATAGCCAAATTCAATCTACGGTCCAACGCGCTGTCAATAATACACGTAAGACCTACTTCTGTTACAAAAAAAAAAAAAAAATTGCAATCCGTGGACCGTTGTGAAGATTGTTGTTTAGATTTTTGGGTTAGGACAAACGGGGGAAAGATTGAGATGAGGATGAGGTCATATTAGGTTCGAGGCAGGCTGCTTTACAGTCGCTATTTACAAACGACACGTGTCATTTCGCAGTTTGTGTAATAAATGACGTTAATTCCATTACAATTGCGGCTAAAAAAATGTAAAATTCCGCTTTCTGTATTTTATACAGGGCGGGGCGGTCATTTGGTTATTAACCGAATAATCGAACCGAACTAAACCGAATAAGACATAACCATATCTGAACTGAATCCGATATTAAAACCGAATGGTTATGATTTTTTTAAATCCGAAAAAACCAAAACCGAACCGAATTAAAAAAAATAACCGAAAAAACCGATAATTTCTTTAAAAAAATAAACTTTTTACCGAAACTAAACCGAACCCGAACCAAAAATAACCGAAACGGACCAAACCGAAATTTGTTATAGTTTTTCTATAACCGAAATAACCGAATCCGAATATAACCGAAACAAATCCGAACCGAAACCTGAATTGGTCACCCCTAATTTTACCCCTTTTTGGGAAACTATCACGACTAGTCGTCTTCATTCCAGATTTCGATTCGGATTTGATTTAATTATATTTGGATTCGATTATTTCGATTACAAAAAAATTATACTCATTTAGTTTTTATATAATTTTGGTTTGTTTCTTATTTTGATTCGAACTTATTTTTTAAAAATCTATGTATTTCAGTTATTTTTTTATTCAAATCGATTCAATTCAAATTCAATTTTTTCGAAACTAGAAAAATCACAAACCATTCAATTTTTACACCAGATTGATTACGATTATTCCGTGCTATTCAATTTGACTGTTTGATTAATTACAAAATGTAACACCCTTAATCACACCACTTACCGTAATGTTTCCCCACCCTACACGTGTCCCGGATCATTAATTAATTATATAATTTGTTAACAACTCATCGAACCATTGTAATTTAAGTTGATGTTCCGAACAACTTCTGATAATTATCAATAATTTTTGATATAGTCAGATTGTATGTATTTGATTAGGAGTGTACAATTTTAATTAACTAATTAATTAATTGTTTGGAGTTTTTAAGCTAATGCATGTGACCAACCGGCCAACCGGAGAGATGCTGTTCATAGTGGCAGCTCGGATTTGTTGTCACTCTACGTGGCTTTCTAACCATATCACAAGTACATTATTATTATATGCTATAATACATTAATTTTTATAACTGCTAACAACCAAAACTTTTAATTGTGGTCCGTCCATGTCCAATCATTATTCGTATGGAACATTTCTCCGTGGCGGGCATTTGGTATAATTCGTATTGCGTTGTGTGTGTGTGTGTGTATATATGTCCATTGTCCATGCAATGTGTACACAAGTAGGTACACGTACTTATTACCCTCATTACTCACCATTTCGACAATAGATCTCCGGTTACCTAAGTGCTAACGAATATATACATACATATCTATATATATATATATTAATAAAATGGCTAATACTAATAGTGTTTTTTCGTTCGTAAAGTACACCATTTTTTTCATTAAACAACTGAATAGAATATTTAATTTTCGGCGTGTTAAATTGACAACTTTCTTAGTTCGTTATAAAAAAAATAAAACAAAATTTAGGGATATATATATATATATATATATAATTGGATATTAATAATGTACGGACACAAAATAATTAAGGGACACAAATGATATTATCCCGATTAAGAAGTAACATTAAACAGAGATGATTATTTCTGGTATATATAATTCCTCTCCAATAATAAAATAATTATATGTTCATCGACTTAGATATTCTTCATATCTCATGATAAAAAATAGTTCTGAATATAATATAAAAGTAATAAAAACAAAAATTTATTGGAAAATGGAAAATGGAAAATGGAAAATGGAAAATGGAAAATGGAAAATGGAAAATGGAAAATGGAAAATGGAAAATGTTATTCATGAAGCACACTTAATTCAATATAAAAATTTGAATATGTCTAATTTTTTAAAAGGAAAAATTTTAAATAAAAAACAGCAGAACACGACGAAATTGTAAGAGATAAATCAGAAAAATATGGGCGTACTAAAAAAAAAAAGGGGGAGTGAAGTGAAGAGGCAGATGGTTTGGGTTTGGGCTGTGACAACAGAGCCGACCACTTACACTCTATGATTCGCCCTTACTCCTTAGGTGTCACCGTTTCCTATTTTATATTTCTTTCTTTTTTTTTATTTAATTTCTTAAAAATTTGGTTTTTATGATTGATTTAATATGGGTTCTTTACGTTGAATTTGATTTTGTTTTATTTAATCGTGTATTTAGCAAAGCCATTTACGCGGCAGCTTTTGAAACCGAACTAAAAGAATCGGTGGCGTTTTAAATCAATAATTAGAAAGTCAATGTTGGAAAAAAGTCAACAGTCACAGGGTTGCAACTTTGCTGTGTTCTTTTGCATTCGCTTTCAAGTTGGATGTGGAATTTATTTGGTACATATGAATTAACGTAACTGTATGGCTGTGCAGCTTTTGAAACCGAACTAAAAGAATCGGTGGCGTTTTAAATCAATAATTAGAAAGTCAACAGTCACAGGGTTGCAACTTTGCTGTGTTCGTTTGCATTCGCTTTCAAGTTGGATGTGGAATTTATTTGGTACGGATGAATTAACGTAACTGTATGGCTGTTTTTGACTTTTTCTCAACAATTTTGCATCCACTTGTTAATTCTCGGTTAGCCCACCATTGTAAAGATCTCAACAAATTTGTAAAAATATCATTTTCGAATACAAATATTAATTTGGATAGTAAAAAAAAAATCGGATATATTTGCCAAATTCTATGGCATGGACAAGCAACCGATAGAAAACAAAAGAGAGAAACGCCCACCGTGGGGCTCGAACCCACGACCACAAGGTTAAGAGCCTTGCGCTCTACCAACTGAGCTAGACGGGCTTGTTGTTTATAAACTTTATTCGCATAACATACCAAATTTTGTTAAATCACAATTTATCTTTCCTCAATGTTTTTTTTCTCCAATTCAAATTAATAAATCCATGCATTTCCGTATGGTAAAACTGTAAATTAACTTGATTACACAGGGGAAAAGAAAATTTCAACACCAATTCCCTTCACTCCCTATATTTACACAAATTACTTCTACACTCTGCCAGTAATTGTTCTTTTTTTTTTTCTGTAAAATTAAAAAAAAAATGTCAAAATATGATTCTTTTTCTGGCTGTGTTTTTCTCAATGAAAATATAAATCTGATTCTTTATTTCTTTCTTCCCTAAACGATCATTTCCATTAGGGAAAAAAAAATGAAGCTAAGTTGTAATGTGTTAGTTTCGAAAGGAGCCCTATAAAGGTTGAGCTTGAGCCTTTGCAATCTGATTCCGGTTTGGTCGTGAACTTTGTTGCAGCTGTAGGATATGAGTTCTCATGCTGCATTCTCTCACCTGTGTTTCCACCGTTTGTAATACGATCGAACATCATCAAATGGTCAGACCAAAAGATTTGAACGTTCAAAATACGATGAGGACATAGTTTTTTTTTTTTTTAAACTCTTACCTGCGTGGCCCCCGCTGCGGACAAGCGATCTTTGCATTGCTCAATCATCGTAAGCTCTTTCCCGGCGGCTTTGACGAGTTCAGTGGCCAAAGAGCTGACTTCTCCGGCCTATCATTCGATAAAATTGATCGAGGAGTGCTTATATGCAATTAGATTGTTTGATCCATTTTATCTTGTCACAGTCTCACGTTTCCAGGAATAAGAAGAATATAGATATTTTGGTCGGATGAAAGGGCAAGGCCGAAGTCGGGTACATCGAAAAACTCGGATACTAGATCCACGCCCTCCCTCAGTTTCTAAAACATAGTAGTCATGTTCTCTTAATGTGTATACTCCCTCTTTCCTAACATTTATTTTACACTGTGAATCCGAGGATATGCGTTGGACCATCATGTCATGTCTATGTCTAGAATACGATATACATCCTACCCTGTCCAATGACGTCTAGATAACCCGCACCATCAGTACCAACATATGGCGGTAACTGTTAGTGAGGATGACATGTTTTGAAGTGATGGAAGCTAACGATGAGAGAAAAGAGACAGGAAACGAAAGAGAGAGGAAAGGAAGATAACCTTTGACAACACGGAAACTGAAGATGCCATTGCTTGCATCACATCAACCGCTGAACAGATTGCGTCTTTAACGCTTTGTGCATTTACCTGCGTGTTGGAAAAATCTTATGAGTTCTCATTATCCCTGTCGAAGCCAATACAGTACAAAGACAGAGAAGGTGTGCGGATATAGAGAAGGCACAAACCACTGCTCCATCAACTACTGGAAGCCGGATTGTGCTAGCTTTGAGAGCATCAATGGCTCCGACTAGAGAAGAAGAGTGATCACCATCTATCATAGACCATTCTTCCAGATATGTTACCTGAAACACACACACACACACACACACTCACAAGCAAGGAACTACAAGTACATTCGCAAACGCTAATCAAATCAATCTAAGTGTCAAGATGGACATATGTCTGCAGCCAAGTGTTAAAAAGTCCGAGGACGAAGGCGAATGGCACGATAACGTGATGAACTTTCTGAGAAGGGAATAAGAATGGACCAAACCCTAACCTGACCCTTGAGAATGTGAGCCAATTTCAAGTTCCCCTGCAGCATCTGGAGTTCTTTCCTTTTCGCTCTGACAGAATCATGCAGCCTTGAAACACTTAACCATGTGGTGCATAAAGTTCTCTGAAGTAGAAAAACAAGAAACACATCAGAATCCTCAAGGAAAGAACAGACCTTTGAGCCAATCCTTTCGTCTGACCAAGCTCTTTGTTTTGCTTCCTTTCGGGACGCAACAACCAAATTTGTAATCTATTATTGCCATTCTTGGCCTATTGCTACAATTTTCTGCCATATAGCATGCATCTTTGCTTAAGATTTCAATGATTCACAAGAAACATAAGCAGGCATGAGTTCATCTTCAAGATGATGCTTTCGGATCGTCTAATAACCTACAAGCTATATCAAAATGTTAATAACCAAAAGAATTCGAAGCTGAAACTTGGAAGGACAACAATTCGGAAAACCAAGTGTTTGTACCTCAGAATTCAACTTCTGGACAGAGAGCACAGAATCTCCTCTGGCATTGACAAAGCGCCATTGCAACAGCGTGTTATAAAGAAGCCTCAGCACATGAGCATCAACCACCTGATTCTCCCCCACGTTCGCCCTTCGGACGTCTGCTGCAAAACTCAAAACCGATGGCGAAAGGCATACATTGCCACTCGAACCACCCACCATACCTTTTCTTCCCCTGTAAGGACTGGTCCCTCTCATTGAATTCAAGGCTCTTGGTGTGTTGATCCTGCTCGGCGAAGCTGGACGACTTGGTGTATATATGCTATTCGCTTTCCCTTTTGGTGACAGCAATGGGATATCCACCCCGAACTTCTTCGATGTTGTGGTCAGTGCATTTTTGGTAGAAATTGCACAGCCAGAGACCGTGTCAGAAGCAGAAACTATAATGTCAGCAATATCCTCCAGTTTCTTCGCATCATTAGCTAAATCCAGTGATAGTCTTCCATCTGTAGCCGCTCTGTTATGGAGCAAAGAACTCTGAAGGGCTCTGACCACGCGATTACCAGATCCACCAAATTTCTTCCTTTCATTTGCATGATCGACACCCCTACTCGTGGAACTCTTTGGCTGCGGCCTCGGCCATGGGTGAACATCCGATGGCTTAGAATTTTCTGTTTGATTCGCCGTCTTTCCATGCATTGCTGTCGCGGCTAACTCCTTGCATCGCTCCGGTGTGCCTCTCCTCGTACCGCACGGAGACGGAGATGGAGCCGGTTTGGCTCTTCTCACGGGGAGCGAAAACGCCTCTCCCTGGAATGACACAGACAAGCTCTTCGCCGAAGTGAATAGCATTCTCTGAACCGTGTGTACGGCGTCTTTAGCTCCCGAATTGAAAATCTCCGGTCGGGGAGTGCCTGTAATCCTTCGTCCCACAGATTGGGAACGCTTGACGATGGTTGAAGTCGCCGAAGCCGATGCCTCCGCCGAAATCAGAGGCGAGGGACATCTCTTCGAAAAGGAAGAAGAAGAAAAAGGACTAGAGACGGACGGAAACGGAGAAGGCGTAGCTAAGTAACGCGACGGAACATCTCGTGATTTCCGCCGCTGATGAGAGACGACGCCGTCTTCGGGCTCCGACGAGCGCAGAGCCGGCATCCCGCAAACTTCCGGCGAAGCAGTTCCTCGATTTACCGGAATAAATCAATCGAACTAAGAATTCTGCATCTCCTGCTTCCACAAGCTTACTTCCAAAACCCTAATTCAGCACAACACAAAAAAGAAACGCAGGAAAGCCTGCGAAAACAGAGAAGACTCAGAGAGAGAGAGAGAGAGAGAGAGAGAGAGAGAGAGAGAGAGGGAGATCAATGATGGGAAGGAAAAAATATGCTTCTGCAAAAAATGATCAGAGAATCAGAAGAATGAGATTTTGCAGTGAAAAAGAAGAGAGCTTCACTTTTTGAATTCGCAGTGAAGGGAGAGAGAAACTGACCGTTATGAAACGCCGGCGAGCGAGAGAGGGAGAGGGAGTTTAATGAGAGGAGAGATTTGGGGAGCATAACTGTCGCCGTTAATTACATAAATACCCCCACGTTTTCTTTAATTTTTTATTTTTAAAATGTAGATTGCTTTTTACGCTGCAGATTAGATTTTTAAAAAGGCGCACGTGCAATGTTTCCAATTGAGGTAACCTGGTGATTGAGCTAGCGCGTGAAATGAACGGTGGGGATTATTTTCCAACTTTACGTAGTTTGGGGTGAAAATATAGATATGTAAAAATTCAGGGACCAAATGGAAAAACGTTTTCTTCAAAACTCGTGAACCAAGATTCTTGCAAGTTTTGTTTAACAACCTTGTTCACCCAACTCCTCTACACGTTAAACTCTATATGCTTTGTTTAACATTTTGTAAGGTTGCCAAATCAGCACATTACACGATCACGAGTCAAGAAAACATTTAAAAAAATTATTGTCCATTAATGATGACGATAAAAATAAAGAAATTTAGTTTGATTTTATTGGATATATGTAATTATTATTTATTTTTATTAATGTTATATAAATTAGTTTAAAAATTTAAACTATTTTTTGTTTAATTGGGACAGAACCCGTGCTAATAATAATGATCTAGACATATGTCCACTATCTCTATTGTTAGTAAACATTTAATGTTACAAGCCACATAGCTATACGATGAATTACATATTGTAATGGTTTTATTAATAAGTGTTGGTTTAAATCGTAGGTAAATATGGATGCACCTAACCTAACAACGAAAGGGATATAAAGGAGGAATAGAGGCTATGATTTGTATCTGTTGTTTATAAATGTGTTTGTTGAAGCAAAGGATCTAACACTCTTACTTTAAAAAGTCACAAGTAAACGTAAAAAGAGAAGCCAATAGAAGAAAAACTTGGACCATGAATTTAATTTCTTGTGTTGCTTATTACTTTCCCATGCCATTGATGATCCTTGCGTGGAAGTGTAATTTCGACTATATAAGACTCTAATTTCATGCCTAAATAAAACCATAATTTGCAAGTTTTATTATTTACATCCATACATATATACATATATGACTGTTTTTTTTGTAATATATATTTTACTGAGTTTTCGATCTAATTAGTTTCTATATTCAGAATCAGCCGTTGTCGAAAATAAATATTTATTTATCTAAACATTCTTCTCCATAACTCGATTCGAATGCGAAATATGATTTCTTATCACTAGTTCACCAAAAATTGCACGACTGGGTTCAGTCGTTTAAAATAAAAAAAATATTTAGACAATAAAAAATACGTAGTATACAATTGGATTGAGACTTTAACTACACCAAAGAGGAGACTTAGAATGTACACACCAAAGTCTTTGGTTGAAATAATTGAATTTATTTAATATCTAATTTAATGTTATATTACATATTTATCATTGAAAATTATTACATTTTTTCTTTGTAAAATAAAATTATCATAATTTTTATTTGTAAAGCTAAAGTAGAGACTCGAGTTCTAGATAGTAAAATGTCCGTTTAAAATACTTAGATTTGTTTACTTTCTAATTCAATATCATTAAAAAAGTACAATGTTTTTTAAAATAAAAACTACCATTAATTTTTCTTTGTAAAACTGAACAGGAGATTCACTTTTTGGGTAGCAAAGTATCTGTTTGAAATATTTAGATTTATACTAGAGACATATATATATAATTTTATAAAGATAACTCTAACTCTCAATAATTTTCAATCATTTGTTTAATTTCTATTTCAATATTATACAAAGTTATTGAGTGAGAAACAGAATTTTCAGTAAAATATTTTTTTTCATGATTGTGTATTGTTATATGTAGTATCCATTTGACACGATCATGAATATCATTCAATATGCAAAGATTTTTACCAAAATCAGTAAAAAAAATACATTGGAATAATGTTCATGGAAAGAAAAAAATATTTAGGTAAAAAAAAAGAATATATGAATGCTTGAATGGGAATATAAAAAAAAAAAACTTTAAAGACAAGAACACATGCATGCCACTGAGATCAAAGCCCCATAAGATTATTAGGGACCTCTCCTAAAAATAAAAAGCTTTAGTTCCTTCTTTGGCACTCAAACATTTTCTTATCTCCCTTTTCTTTTCCTTTTATCTTCTTCTTCTCCATCATGATTCTATCACCATTCAACAAGAATGATTTCCAACAAAAGATGTGATCCAACAATCACTTCCACAATATGTATGAGCGTGTAATATATTAGCATTGCTTCTTAATTAATGGATGCATGGCACAATTAGGGTTTTAATTATTATTATTATTAAGGATCATTAATTAGCCCAATGATATGACTACCATACATTTGGGTGACTTTGATATCCGGAATTCAAAACTCCCTCACGAATTAGGGTTGAAATTGGAAGATATGCATCATTGGATATCATAGAAGGTAATGTATTCTTAATCATGCGATGGATGATGTCTCCACCACATCTAATCCTATGATTAGTTATCCATTGCTTTAGCTTGAAACAAAGCGTTTGGCGTCATTAATGTTTGATTAGTGAGGAGCATCCTTAAAATTCAATCTTGGCATGCATCAGCATATTAATTGTCTTATTTGTGTCATCATCTTGCCATAACTAATTTTATTTATTTATTACCTAAATTTGTATCAAGCAATGAGCTTATATATATATATATTGTTCTAATAGAAGATATTGGATTTTGATTGAATAGAATACCAACTTGGAGCGCAAAGGTTTTGGTAATGTATATTATTTCATTTTTTAAAATTTGCCATTTGTCATGCCAATTAA
>NW_010969550.1:0-6949 GCF_000463585.1 Tarenaya hassleriana | reverse complement strand
AAAGAGACACAAAGTACATAATTGATTTTGTAGTAATTGGACAAGGATTACACTGAAAAAGACTTTGCTAGTTTCCAAAGGCAAAGAAACATGGGTAACCCCAAAACGCTGAGAGTGATGGTTACTTGCAATGTCTTCTGTCGCTTCGTTGTCACTCAATGAAAATGTCTAATGTACAAATGTAATGCCTTTTATTCTCTATGCAAATCTTTAATTTACTCTTTCTTCTACTTCTTCTTGAGTTCATGTAACTTTGGCCTATCACAAAGTTTGTATTGAGACTGATCTATGAACCGGCTCGTGAGCAAGTTTGTTTTTATCGGATTAGATTGGAACAAATATGGGTTCGAAAAAGAAACATGACCGGTGAGCTAACTCGTCACGAATCGAGCTTGTTACGGGCCCACTCGGCCGACAACAAATATTTCTAAATTATTCTTCAAACTTTTAAAGTGAATTTCTCGGTCTATCTTCTGAAAAAATGAAGAACTACATGCTTTTGAGCCCAAGTGCACTCAACAAGCTCGTCACGAATCGAGCTTGTTACGGGCCCACTCGGCCGACAACAAATATTTCTAAATTATTCTTCAAACTTTTAAAGTGAATTTCTCGGTCTATCTTCTGAAAAAATCTTGAATAATTTAAAGTGAATTTCTCGGTCTATCTTCTGAAAAAATGAAGAACTACATGCTTTTGAGCCCAAGTGCACTCAACAAACATACCATAATCCGATACATAACTCTAATTAATACGCTTCTATTAGAAATATAAACGGATATTATTAGATATATATATATACACACACGAGATTATAATATTTGTTAGTCTTCAAACTCACAAAGCAACTGTCTAACCATTCCCCAATCTTATCAGCCAAAACTCAAAAAGCTTTTCAATATGTCAAATAATAACAAAAATTATTTTTTCGAATATCGAAACAAGGACCAAGAAAAAGCATGTTTTTAAATTCAAATACACTTTGACCAAACTATACAAAAAAAACAAACCGGCCGTAACCGTATCACGTACTCTACAATATACATATTCCATTTTCAAAATTGCAAACCGTAAAGCATATAAGCATATGGACTATGTTTAATGCATTTGGTTCGGCCGTTCTTTGATATGCATTTGTGCTTCTTCTTTCTTTGTTACTATACACAAACCTCCTAATATATTTTCTCTCGTGCAAGAAAGGTTATCAAGTTTTTTTTTTTGGTAAAAGTGATTGTATTAAACTCAAAAATAACGTTTACAGCTAGTTTATAGATGTATACAAAAATATAAGATAGCCCATGTGGAAGTGGTAAATAAAAATTGGTCCCAGAAACGACCAAGAATTAATGTATCAAACCATCAACCTGACAGACGTGGCCTTGTGTTCTCAGTTAGAGAATAATAGTGCTGTAGGATGGAGTTACCGGTTTGTTACTATACACAAACCTCCTAATATATTTTCTCTCGTGCAAGAAAGGTTATCAAGTTTGAGTGGCCAATTGGTAATAAAACGTAGAAAATATGTTTTTATCCTAAATTTAAATCGAAACATGGAAAGGATATTCACTCGTACTTCCCAATCCCAATCCTTTGGAAGATATAATTAGACCAAAAAAATAGTAATTTTTCGGATTATAAAAAAAATTGTATTTTTCAAAATCCCGTGTGGTATTTCATTCAACAAAAACAACATCTAGTTCTAATGATATATGCATACAGGTGGTCCATATAAAAAGCACTTGAAGATGGGAAAATACAAGCATCCTACCAACTTACACAGACGAAGAAACCCTAGAGCAAGCGCGAACACACACACACACACACAGAGACGGTGGAGCAAATAGAGGCATTCAAACCCAAGCTTAGGCCGAAAGGCATCTTATCCGCCATCTTCAGGATTAGCCGGAGGAGGAGTAGGCGGCTTCGGGATATACGGGTTGATAGGGCTGCCGTGCTGTATAGGTCCTGGCCTGATTGAAGCTTTGGTCGTAGGAGACGGGTCGACCGTACCATAATCCTCCACATTGATCTCGCCTCTGTGGCTAGCCTCCTTGAGTTTCCAAGGGAAAAAGAGGTTGTGGTGAGAGGAAATCAGATCATGGATCGGAAAATGACGAGTTTGTTTTCAAGAACCCGGACCACTGATTTTCTCTAATGGTGTTTGTTTGTGAGATTGTTTTTAAAACCAAAACTGAAGTGCCATCACGTCTTACTTCATATGAAATCCAAAACTGCATGAGGTGAACACGAACTATTTATTTACCTTCAAGTCCTTGGATTTGGCCGAAGCCACGGAACCTCGTTCCTGGTCAGCGACTTCAATGTCTGGAACAAGATTTGAGTAAGCGTTTAGAACTATCGAGAAAAGAGACTAGATTCGGAATGAAACCAATTTCAAGATTTGGACCAGCATTTTGTGGGAAGAAAGTAGGAATATTTTCAGAAATCTGAGGAACTTTGCATCCGAAGTTGAGGAAATCGTAGGAGTGGAGACTAGAAACTTGTAATGAGCGTGACAACGAGCTAAACACCAGATTCGGGAAACATGCAAGTAGAAAAACAGACATGCAACGAGATTAAACTGATTCCTACGAGTCCCACTGACTAATTACAGAGAAAAGGTGGCTAAGTGGAGGAAAATGACAGGAAGATTAAGCAAAATAAACACAAGACACAGGGGAAGAGAGAAAGTGTACCAGTAAATTCATTGGAGGAAGAAGCAAGTGAAATGCAGGGGAAAAAGAAGAGCAGAGCTAAGAAAAGGGACAGAACCCATGACTTCAACATCTTCAAACTCTTGCCTCTAGATCCGACATTCCTGTTCCAACCATAAAAAAACCAAGCTATAAGAAAGAGAGATAAGAAGGCGTGGCTGAATATCAAGAAGCCATGCCTTTGTTACAGGTTTCAGAATACAAACTATATGGTCGAGAGTGAGAGTAATAAAGGAGGAGCATGTGGGTTTTGGACCTCTGTCTTCTTCTTCTTCTCTCTCCCTCTCTCTCTCTACATTAAAGGAGAGAGAAGAAGAAGAAGCTCAGTAATTGATGTTGTATATTTAATGTCTCCTGAGAACCATTGAAGAAACCAGGAAGACTTTAATAGCACTTTTTGGAGACATGATGGAGGCTCAAACCGGGTCCGATTGGCCACGCCTCCTTTTCTTTATTTTATTTTTTATTTTTGCACACTCCATTTTCTTTCAAAATTATTACTTTTTTTTTATACATTTCTAACACACTTATCAATGCACAAACATATGACATAAGTCAGTATTGTGATTATCATAGATAATCGTAGCAAAATGTTGTGGAGGCCCACTTGGTAAAAATGTGATATTTTTACCAATCAGCTTTAACATGCAAGGAAAGATCTTGCCTTTGTAAGTGAAAAAACCCCAAACCTTTCCCCTGACTCTATGATCAAAACTCAAACCATCTTACTCATGGCAAAAAGTTCCAACCTTTTTTTAGCATGGGAGGCTGCTTATATGGTTTTAAGAGAGAATCAGATGCAAAAGACCTTCAAAAGTTTCTGCGGAGACTCGGACTCGGAGCTCTCCTCGCCCATTCCAACAGGTTCGAGCATGTTTTCCTCGGTGTCTGATCCAGCTCTTCTTTCTTATGAATCATATCCCATAGGATATGGATGTCGTCGTACTCGCTGGTTCTCACGTCTTTCTTCAGCTTCAGCAGCCCTTTTTTAAGGAGGAAAAAACAAGAAACTGTCACTCGAGTTAACCATGCATTTTGCATATGGAACTGAAATGTCCATTCATCCACACACAATACAACGAGACAAATGTTGCGATTGACGGATATATTGGCATAGAGGGAATGGAGCAACAACTTCATCCGAGGCTCGGTGAGCATGAATCATGAGATTGCAGGAATTGGATAGAGAGTATGAGTTGAATGGCCATGGGGTTTCCAATAATTTAACCTAACTGATGAAGCAATTACCTACAACCATACTTAAAACACTGGCAGCAATGAAGATTGGTATGGTCAGTTTCCATACCAATCACGACTTAGTCAGAACAAATATCAGCAGAAACGATACTCTCCAAAACACAAACTCAGGATCATTTTGAGTATATATTCGAAATTATATCAGCGGTTGAATCCCACATCTCGTCACGCTAACCTAGAATCCGAATTCTGGAAACCCTAGAGGCAAAATCTATCATCCTTAAAAAAAAAGCAGAAAGTCATGATATCAAACACGAATCTCAAACAAACAGAGCCCATTCAACCACAGAAAACAGAGACAACACCATGGCCGGGGTATCGCCAGATGAGACTTACCGGTACTACGGATACGGAGGCGGATTGCGACCCTTCTCCAGATCCTACGGAAGCGGAAGATGGTCTTCGCCCACCGACCCTCCATCGCCATGGATCGGCGGATCTCGAACTCCAAATACAGAGAGAAAAACGGTGACGAAGAGAGAGAGAAGATTAGGGTTACGTGGCGCCGGCGATGAGCCTTCGCGCTCGTCCACGCGTGTGTTTTGACTCTGGTTCGATGGTTTACTCTCAGAAATATTTGGGCCCCACCTGTTTTCGACACGTGTCTTCTTCCAGCACCAGAATCTGATTCTGTAACTTTTTTTTTACTACTTTCCGTCGTTCTTTTTTTTTTAATCAGAGTCAAAGTTAGATTTGTTTGTTTTGAATATTTTGGGTTTTGGTTTGAATTCGGACAGTCGAAATTACGTGGAGGAT
The DNA here is from genome assembly GCF_000463585.1 of Tarenaya hassleriana. Taxonomy (NCBI): domain Eukaryota; kingdom Viridiplantae; phylum Streptophyta; class Magnoliopsida; order Brassicales; family Cleomaceae; genus Tarenaya; species Tarenaya hassleriana. The sequence goes on along the minus strand of NW_010969550.1, from coordinate 2,225 downwards.
TATCTAAACTTGGGCTCTGAATTACGGCTCCATGAACATACAAAAATGGGTCGATAACGTATGCATTTTGAATGTTTCGTGGGCTTGGTCTTTGTCGCTTTGTGTCCTAAGCGCTTGTTGGGTTGTGGATGAGGATATGGCCCAAGCCCATGAAAGGCCCAACTTGTTCAGTGGTATATTATTCAAAATTTTGGTATTGATTTTTTTTTTTTGGAGGTAACCGACTTTTGCACATTCTGGAAATCACCGAAATTATATTCGTTTAATTCGATAATTTATTTTGAAGTTTTGAAATCGCTTAAATGCAATTAAATACACAAATCTGACTTCTCGAATATTCTGAGAAATCCGGAAAACAAGGCAATAAAATCTCGATATGATTTTGTTTTTAACTGTAAATTAATTTATTATTATTGCATTTATTATCTTTCCAACATTACAATACAAGGTTCGAGGAAATGGTCAACATAGTCAAACAAGGCAAATATCATCGTAGGTTTTAAAGAAAAAGCTGAGAAACCAGACGACATAGGGTTCTGTCCTTTCGGTAAAAAGCGGATTTATATTTTATTTACCAACGGTAGAAATAAAATAAAATGCGGTGAAAAAAAAAGTTTTATTTGTTGAGATGAGGGAAACAGGTGTAGAGATCGGATTTAGGATGCTTTGCCTCCGCATGTTCTCTGCATTTCACCTCCGACGTTGTGCATATAAACGTCTGCATGCACACCTTGCACTTCATAACCATACAACGTTCATTCATCAGTAAATAATCGTAACAACAATACATATATATACACATATATGTATATGTATATGTGTATGTATGTATGTATGTATAGGCGTGTGTAGAAAAACCTGGATGGACATGGCTTTCTTGTTGGCTTCGAGCTGACTTCCTGCATCAGACAGCGAATCCATAATTTTTTTTAAAAAAAAAAATACACAATGCATCGAAAACGCAAACCCGTCAAAGTGAAGTTTCAATATGTATGTTGTTCCATGATTATGATGATGTGAACCAAAATATGTTATCTCTAATAAATCATTGAATACAAAATCTTACGGGGTGCAGTCCAAACATCATGCACATATAAGGCTTGAATAAGATAAGATAGACTTTGGTTCAACTTCATATATACTTGGTATGAGTTTTTTAATTGAGCAGGTGTCCTAAACGACGTTCAATTAATTATTAACCGATATCTTTAAATCTTGTATATTCATACTAATTAATTCTCGTTCGTTCCTAGATCAACACACGGAATAGTAAAAGATTGATCTCAAAGATTGCTCCGTTCCATGAAAGGGTTCCAATCCCTAACTTCTACTTAAGTGACGAATATGTTAAACCCTATCATACTAATTAATCCTCGTTCATTCATAGATCAATATACAAGACGGTAAAAGATTATCCATTATTAGTATGATAGGGTTCGAATCCCTAATCTCTACATAAGTGACGAAAAAGCTAAACCACCAATCCTTGAGGTTCTTGATTTACATCCAAAGGATCTTAGGTTTTATTATCATTGTGTGTGTGTGAGAGAGAGAGAGAGAGGGAGAGAGAGAGAGAGGGAGATGTTGTTTTACCCTTGGCAGCTTTGTTCTTCTCCATGTTTCTCTCGCGAGCCATCCTCGATTTTTGCCCGTTGCCTCCTCCCATGGCTTATCGAAAAATACGGAGAGAGAGAGAGAGAGAGAGAGGCTTGTATTGGTGTGAACCTATGGCACTCACGATAGCACTTATATATATACAGAGAAGTTTCAATGCAGTCAAGACAATAGTGCATTGATCGATTGATTGATTTGAGGGGGAAGCAGACCTAACCTCACTTTATTCAAAATGTATAAAAACACAATACAAAGTCAATGACACTCAAAACGCCTCTATATATAATTGTAATCCACATTTTGGTCCGTAGTTGCTCTAAAAAGTAACAATAAATACTCGTACGTCGTATATAAAATGAATTCCCCCGGGAAGCCCGCCATACCGGCATCAGATACATCCCGACACGCGCGTAGCTTGAGCCGCGTCAGATTCGGACACCTTTCGGAGATCTTCACGAGCGCCTCATCTCGTACGTCGTATATAAAATGAAAATCATTTTCGTTACATGATAATGTTACCTCTAATCGATTAACAAAGAGAGAGAGAAAGCAGAAAAAACACATACATACATACATACATACATACATACATACATACATACATACATACA
>NW_010969549.1:606805-608429 GCF_000463585.1 Tarenaya hassleriana | reverse complement strand
CCATATGAGATTCAAGTCATGACGGTAGTCCATGTGACAATCTCATGCGGGTCAATCCCGTATTCCGTTCTCCAACGAATACCTATGACTGTGATCGTATCCAATACCTATGATCATCGCTATGATCATCAATCACACATCATTCTAGTCTTATTATGTCATCATTCCCATAATGACACAAGACTAGGGAGTTTAGTATCATTCATAATGATACATGGATTTCATAACAGATCTAGTATGCAAGAACATGTAATGAATCAAATACTCTCATATAACCCATAGAAAGTATCAATACATCAAATGTATCTAAATAAAGCTCATAAACAGTACATCATAGAGCACTAAACCAACAAAGAGTTCTCTGACTATCTAGTTGATTGTGGTATTGTATCACAATTAAGTCCTCCTGGAACGCCACAGTGGAATGGCGTGTCTGAACGGAGGAACCGAACACTGTTAGACATGGTTCGGTCAATGATGAGTGAGACAGATCTTCCAAAGTCCTTTTGGGGCTATGCTTTAGAGACCGCTGCATACCTGCTGAATAGGAGTCCAACGAAGTCGGCTGATACGACACCATATGAGATATGGACGGGGAAGCATCCCGCGTTGTCATTTGTCAGAATTTGGGGTTGCGACGCTTATGTGAAGCGTCAGATGACTGATAAGTTATCTTCCAAATCTGTTAGGGATATGGGCATTAGATGTTTAGCAGTCCATGATTAGAGCAAGTGGGAGATTGTTGGTTTAATGCTCTATGATGTACTGTTATGCGAGCTTTATTATGATACATTTGATGTATTGACACGTTCTATGGTTTTATGGATGAGTGTTTGATTCATTACATATTGTGCATGCTTTAATATGTTATGAAATCCATGTATTGTTATGAACAATACTAAACTCCCTAGTCATGTATCATTGTGGGAATAATGATATACTAAGACTAGTATGATGTGTGATTGATGATCATATAGATGATCATAGGTATTGGATACGATCACAGTCATAGGTATTCGTTGGAGAACGGAATACTGGATGACCCGCATGAGATTGTCACATGAACTAGCGTCATGACTTGAATCTCATATGGCGGTTCCATGATTGGATCCTAAGACCTGAGATATTTACGGAATCCAACATGAGGAGTTGCATGCTTTTAATACGTCAAACGTCCTGCGTAACAGGAGGACTATAAAGGCGTGTATCAGGTACGAAACGAATCATGTGCTGGATTGCAGATAGTCAAGATGGGATTTGTACCTCTCGTAAAAGAGAGAGATATCGCTGAGCCCATCGTGAGAGCGAGACTGTAGAAATGTGTGGTCGCACTATAGACGAACGTCGTCTATTTCAAACAGTCAAACTCAGTGAATGAGAAAGCAGTCGAATCAGATAAGGTGGCTTGTCCATGCCTTATGTTCGGCATATGTCGCAACTCAGTGAATGAGAAAGCAGTCGAATCAGATAAGGTGGCTTGTCCATGCCTTATGTTCGGCATATGTCGCGATACAAAAGGATCATCAACTGGAATCATCACTGGCATTCGTAAGATCACGAACAAACTCTATTCGAGATAGGTAGTCATAGTGTATTGCTAGAGACCGCCTATGACTTGTATATC
>NW_010969549.1:601431-606775 GCF_000463585.1 Tarenaya hassleriana | reverse complement strand
AGTTTAGTATCATTCATAATGATACATGGATTTCATAACAGATCTAGTATGCAAGAACATGTAATGAATCAAATACTCTCATAAAACCATAGAAATTATCAATACATCGAATGTATCTAAATAAAGCCCATGAACAGTACATCATAGAGCACTACCAGAACGGACTGTCCGTTCCAGAATGTCTGGAACGGACGGTCCACTTAACGCAGACCGTCCGTTCCGGATTCGTGTTTTTCCGAAAATTAAACCGAATTAGGGTTAAATCACCTTATCAGAAGGAGATTAAAACCATAATTATGGAGGAGACTTTTTGAGCCGTCTTTGACAGAATCATAAAACAATTGATATAAGTTTTTTTTAGTAAAGGTTAGCCTAAGGTGGGTCTCGGACTAGGATGAAAAAGTATTTTGTATATCTGCCTTACCGTTTTATCACACGCGTTTGGGTTAACAACTGATATAAGTTGACGGATGATAAATTTTATATTCGTTTTACGAAAAATATTGTTTTTGAAAAAAAACTTGATGATAATGTTGATAATATTACCAAAGAAAATTTTCAAATATATTTGTACCATAGCATGCTATGATTGTCAAACAAAAACAATATCTTTATATTCATCAAATTACCAAAGCTAATTAAAAACAAGACATACCATTGGATTTTAAAATATGTATTATTTTTTATTTCAAATGTTATTGGATTTTGGTAGCAATGAAAGGAATAATTACAAGTCGTCTGAAAATTGTTCTGCACTTGCTTATTATTAAAAAAGAATAATATGATACGAAAATAAAGACAGGAAACTTAATATATATTTTACTACAAATGTATATGATATTCTAAATTTCTACTATAGAAAACTTATCAAATTTAAATATTCTATACTAAAAATGAATAGTTTTAATTTCACATTTACATTTAACCTTTTAATTTATTTAAAAAAATTATATTTATATATTCCTGTAATTTTATCCCTACAAATATCATATATCATATCTAATCACTAAAACAATGAAAATAATGATTTTAAAATCAAATCAAATATTACATCAAACAAAATGATTTTGATATAAAATAAAATATTATATTAAAATATACCAATAGTTTTTAAAAATTAACTTTTAAATTAAATCGACCCCTAAATTATAGCAAACAAATAAGAGATAATAAAATATAAAATATATATTATCAAGATTCAAAAGTTCTAAATAATTCTGTATTTGGAAATCAATATTAATTCAAAAATTAAATGAAAAAAAGAAAAACCCAAATTTATATTTATCCTCCACATAAATCTACATTTTATTTGTAGAAATTATAGCCAATAGCAAAATCTTAAACAAATATCTTTATATTTGCTACGATTATATTTACCATACTCAGTTATATTCTTTCACTGACTTAACTTCTTTATACAAATAATATAATGGTTACTGATAATTTCATAATAATTTAACTTTATTAATATATTTTATCTATATTAAACAAAAAATTGATATCATTTTCTATAACATTCATATCAACAAATTTAAAAAAAAATATATTCAGTATAAAAAAGAATGGGTCTTGACCTAGTATTATTAAAAGTTGATGTAATGGTCCAAATGCAATTAATGGAGTTGTTCGTTATCATCACCATGATTCACTAAAACAAGAGGACACACAACCACGCAAATATATTTTTATAATTTATATGGAATTAATAGAATAATCATTTGATGTTAATATATATTTCAATACGGCATCCTAACCGACATCTCTTTATATCGGAACTATAGTTCACAAATTAGGTTGGTTTAGATGGTTTAATCCAATCTAACTCAATTAGTATTATACTTGGATTATCTTTTTGGATTTGTAATTGTGTTATGGGTGAAGTTTTTAACCCATTAAACTCATGGGTTTAACGAGTTAACCCAATAACCAATTAAGATTTTATTCTTTATTCATTCATCAGTTTTGATTAGTATTGATTGAATAAAATATAAAAAAATTACTTACAAATAGAGTTCGTATATATTTATATTTTAAAATTCAAATCAAATTAATTTAAACCAAATAACATCAGTTCAAATTCGATATAAAAACGAATATGAAAATTTATTTAAAAATAAAAAAAATAAAATTTAAACAAATTTAAAAATAATAAAAAATCGATATTTTTTAAATGACAATTTTAAAATTAAAATTCGAATTGAAATGAATCAAACGGATCGATTCGATCCAAATAAACATGAATTGATTCGAATCGAATTTGGATTGGAATGAAACAAACTGATCGATTCGATCTGAATCGAATTCGACTCAAAACGAATCAAAAAGATCAATTCGATCTGAATCGAAAGTTGAATTGATGCGGATCAAAACGGATCGATTCAATCCAAATCGATCCTTTTGATTTGAATCTATGTGAATCTAAATGAATTAATTTGAATTTATTTATTTGTTTTATATTTTGTGGATATTGATATTACGTAATCTAATTGAATGTTTTTATATATATTTTTGGATGATTTTCGATATAGTTAAAAAATTATAATTTTTGGATATTAAATTATGTATATGAAATTATTTTTCAATATTTTAAAATAAAAAAATCTGAATTCTTAAAATAAAAAATAAGATGATAATTTAATTGATCATTTTTAAGATAAGTTTGGAGTATTAAAGTAATTAAATGAGTTTATTGGGTTGAAATGAGTTCTATGAGTTGATCTAATCTATTTAATTATTATATTGGGTTAAATCCAATCCAAACCAACAAATTATTACATCCAAATGGGTTGTGTCCAACTGGGTTGGATAACCTAAATTTACATTATTAATCACAAGTCTCGAATAATTAAAATTTTAAAACCAATGATTTTTCTATAACATTTTGAAATTACTTCTGTGATTATCCAAACTATTCCGAGTGATCTACTTTGCAATGGAAAGTTCATATGGTTCTGGTTTGATATTTGGATTTCCTTTGATACACTTCTCGAATTTCTTTGTTCTTTCACCCCTAACATGTTGGGCATTTTAAGACTCTCCAAAATGGTTGATGCATGTAGAGGAGGTTCTTGGAGCCTTTGTACAACCAGATAAAAAAAAAAAAGAAAAGAAAAAATACCTCAAAATATCTGAACTTGTAATTTGGTTTAATATTAATTCCTGAACTTGTAGGTGCGTCTATTTATTCCCGAACTTGCATTTTTTAACACAGTAATTCCTAAATTTGCTTAACAGTTCCATAATCGTCTATACCATTAATTGACTAAAGCAAAGTTTATGAATTATGTTGGACTGGTTTTGTATATTTTGAGAACTTCACAGCATTAATACCAAATCACATTTGACCAAAAAAAAAAGTTTATGAATTAGTATGTTAAAAAATGGAAGTTTAGGAATTACTGTGTTAAAAAATGCAAATTCGTGAATAAATAGACGCATCTACAAATTCAGGAATTAATATTATATACCAAATTATAAGTTTAGGAATTTTCAGGTATTTTTTCCTAAAAAAACATTTAAGCTAAACATTTATTTGATGGATATTGATCTATCGGACAATGAAAACATGCTGATTTGGAAGGTGAGCAATAAACATGGATATAGTTTTCAGACGCGGGAGATCTGAAAGAGAATTTATCCCGAAAATTGATAATGTGAATTGGAATAAGATAGTATGGTGAGGTTCAACATTCTGAATCACTCATTCTTCACTAAGTTAATTTCACTAAATTGGTTTCTATTGAGAGTCTGAATGTTACCTTAGGGAATCCAAGTAGATCCTAATTGTTTATTTTGTCAACTCACTGGGGAGATGAGGAACCATCTATTTTTTTGAGTGCTTCTTCACAAGCGGTCTATTCATTTCATCCGTGAAGTGTTTTGGCGCCCGGTGTCTTCTCGACCAACCTTGGATAATGCTCTGGGTTTTTTGTTAGAAAGTTGGTCATGTAACACGAGGTTTTTCGGAGCTTGTATTAATTGGCAAATCATCATCTATATGATTTGGAGCGAGAGAAACTCGAGGAACCATATGTTGGTTGTAATGCTCTAGGATAATCCGTAATATGACATTTTGACTTTGTATTGATTCATTGATTTATGAATGCATTACATTCCCGTTATATGATTGGCATGTTTGTTATATTTCGGCATCCTTGAATCATTAGCGAATGATTCTAAACTCCCTAGTCAGTCAACATTGTGGGAACAATGTTGAATTAAGACTAGCATGAGGAGTGATCGATGCATTGGATGCATGTCACAATCATGGGTACTCGTTGTGAACGAGTGACTGGATGACCCGCATGAGATTGTCACATGGACAGAGTCATGACTTGAATCTCATAAAGCGGTTCGTTCTTGGATCCTCAGACCTGAGATGTCTAGAGTATCTGATATGAGGAGTGGCGTGTCTTGACTGCGTCAAACGTCGTCTTTAACCGGATGATTATAACGGCGTTGATCAGACACGTTCACGAATCATATGGAGATAGTAGACATGCAATATGAGACTTGTCACCTCCTTAACAGGAGAGATATCGCTGGGCCCTCTCGTGGAAGTCGGACTATGAAAACGCGTGGCCACGCTATAGATGAAGTTGCATCTATTTTATTAGTCGATTTGCCAAGACGAGAAAGCATTTGAACTTGAAAGGGTGGCTCAAACCATGTCCTTGTTCAACTTATGATATCGTGAGACAAAGGATCAGAATTCGAGCTGTTAATGCCTTGGTTAGATCACCTCTAACTCAATTCTAAATGGGTGGTCATGGCGTCTTGCTAGAGGCTAACCATGACCTGTGGTTCGGGAAAGGTTCCTAAAGTCACTACCACTTAGAATGAGCCTACAGGGTCACACACCAATAGGGATGGACTTATACGTGAAGAATACAAAGAATGGAAACGAGATTTGACCGAAACAAGCATGAAAAGGAGTTTTCAGTGCGTTGGTCCGGAGCTGACCAAGTTTGGTCAGCCCCGGACCAAGCCCAGTTGGTCTGCGCTCCGATTCTAGGTCAGCTCGGAGCAGGAGAAACGGACTGAGTTGGTCCGGGGTTGACCAAATCTGGTCAGCTCCGGACCAAGCTCAGAATTTCTCCGAAAAATGACAGAACGGTGGACCAGAGAAGCTGACCAAGGTCAGTCTGGCGGACCAGATTCTGGTCAGCTCCGGACTGGACCTCAGACACTTCTCAAGTCCAAAATTTTGTCCTCTTCCTCATGAGTGGCACCGCGTGCTTCGGACTAAGCTTGGTCCGCCGGACCAAGCTCCTGGTCCGGCGGACCGGGATCCGGAATATTTCCAAAATTCGAATTTTAGGGTTTTCTAATCTTATTTAAGTTT
>NW_010969549.1:596338-599607 GCF_000463585.1 Tarenaya hassleriana | reverse complement strand
TTCTCGGATGGGTTGTAGAACCAGTACCGTTTAGTTTCCTTAGGGTAACCCACAAATATGCATTTATCAGACTTGGCGGATAGCTTATCAGAAGCCAGACGTTTCACGTAAACGTCGCATCCCCAAATCTTCATGAATGCTAACCTGGGACGCTTCCCAGTCCATATCTCATATGGAGTCTTCTGAACCGACTTTGTTGGACAGTTGTTCAGTATAAGCGCTGCTGTTTCCAAAGCATATCCCCAGAAGGATTTAGGAAGATCGACCTGACTCATCATAGACCGTACCATATCTAATAGGGTCCGGTTCCTCCTCTCAGATACGCCATTCCACTGTGGCGTTCCAGGTGGAGTCAGTTGTGAGACAATCCCACAATCTGCCAGATAGTCAGTGAACTCTTGGCTCATATACTCGCCGCCTCGATCAGATCGAAGCAACTTGATCGTCTTGCCAAGTTGGTTCTGTACCTCGTTTCTGAAAATCTTGAACAATTCAAGCGTTTCAGACTTATGTCTCATCAAGTAGACATAACCGTACCTACTGAAATCATCAGTAAACGTAACAAAGTACAGATAACATCCTCTAGCGGGTGAGCTCATAGGACCGCACACATCACTATGTATGAGTTCTAGCAACTCCGTAGCCCGTTCTCCTTTACTAGTAAAAGGAGATTTTGTCATCTTGCCATCAAACAGGAATCGCATGATTCGATTGATTCATAATCAAAAGAATCAAAAAGTCCATCAGAATGAAGCTTCGCTATGCGTTTCTCATTGATGTGACCAAGTCGACTTTCATGCTTAGACTCAGATGGTTTCAGATTTGTTATTGAGAACAAATGTCTGTCCATTTATAGAGGCAATTTATTCTATGGTAAGGGTTACCAGTTTAATGGCCTTTATATTTTGGAAGATGAACCATCTGGAAACAGGTCGATCTATAACGTAAGTACCAAGCGGTTTAAGCCGAACGACTTAAACCCGACCTATCTTTGGCATTGTCGACTTGGTCACATCAACGAAAAACGCATAGCGAAGCTTCATTCTGATGGACTTCTTGATTCTTTTGAGTATGAATCAATCGAAACATGCGATTCATGTTTGATGGGCAAGATGACAAAATCTCCTTTTACTAGAAAAGGAGAACGGGCTACGGAGTTGCTAGAACTCATACATAGTGATGTATGCGGTCCTATGAGCTCTCCCGCTAGAGGAGGTTATCTGTACTTTGTTACGTTTACTGATGATTTCAGTAGGTACGGTTATGTCTAAGATGAGACATAAGTCTGAAACGCTTGAATTGTTCAAGATTTTCAGAAACGAGGTACAGAACCAACTTGGCAAGACGATCAAGTTGCTTCGATCTGATCAAGGTGGCGAGTATATGAGGAACATTATATCGATTTCATGTTTAGACTCGGATGGTTTCAGATTTGTTATTGAGAACAAATATCTGTCCATTTATAGAGGCGATTTATTCTATGGTAAGGGTTACCAGTTTAATGGTCTTTATGTTTTGGAAGATGAACCATCTAGATACAGGTCGATCTATAATGTTCGTACTAAGCGGTTTAAGCCGAACGACTTAAACCCGACCTATCTTTGGCATTGTCGACTTGGTCACATCAACGAGAAACGCATAGCGAAGCTTCATTCTGATGGACTTCTTGATTCTTTTGATTATGAATCAATCGAAACATGCGATTCATGTTTGATGGGCAAGATGACAAAATCTTCTTTTACTAGAAAAGGAGAACGGGCTACGGAGTTGCTAGAACTCATACATAGTGATGTGTGCGGTCCTATGAGCTCACCCGCTAGAGGAGGTTATCTGTACTTTGTTACGTTTACTGATGATTTCAGTAGGTACGGTTATGTCTACTTGATGAGACATAAGTCTGAAACGCTTGAATTGTTCAAGAATTTCAGAAACGAGGTACAGAACCAACTTGGCAAGACGATCAAGTTGCTTCGATCTGATCGAGGTGGCGAGTATATGAGCCAAGAGTTCACTGACTATCTGGCAGATTGTGGGATTGTCTCACAGCTGACTCCACCTGGAACGCCACAGTGGAATGGCGTGTCTGAGAGGAGGAACCAGACCCTATTAGATATGGTACGGTCTATCATGAGTCAGGTCGATCTTCCTAAATCCTTCTGGGGATATGCTTTGGAAACAGCAGCGCTTATACTGAACAACTGTCCAACAAAGTCGGTTCAGAAGACTCCATATCAGATATGGACTGGGAAGCGTCCCAGGTTAACATTTATGAAGATTTGGGGATGCGACGTTTACGTGAAACGTCTGGCTTCTGATAAGCTATCAGCCAAGTCTGATAAATGCATATTTGTGGGTTACCCTAAGGAAACTAAAGGGTACTGGTTCTACAACCCATCTGAGAACAAAGTGTTTGTTGCTCGGAATGGATCTTTCTTGGAGAGAGAGTTCGTCTCCAAGAGAGTCAGTGGGAGTAGAATAGATCTCGAAGAAGTTCGAGAACCACAAATAGTCGAAGAACCGAGTGAACAGGTCGAAACAGTTCAACATGTATCACAAGTTGTTGAGACAGCACCTCCTAGTGAACCTCGGAGATCTGGTAGAATTCGCCAAGAGCCTACAAGATACGGATTTCTTGTGACTGGAAACGACGAACTCATGTTACTAGAACATGACGAGCCTACGTCGTATTCAGAGGCTGTAGCGAGTTCCGATTCCGAGAAATGGCACCAGGCCATGGAGTCTGAGATGCAATCCATGTACGACAACAAAGTGTGGACTTTGGTCGATTCATTCAATGGTATTAAAACCATTGGATGCAAGTGGGTTTTCAAGAAGAAAACCGACATGGATGGCATCGTGCACACCTATAAGGCACGACTCGTCGCGAAAGGATTTCGGCAGATTCATGGTATAGACTATGATGAAACCTTTTCACCAGTCGTGATGCTTAAATCCATACGGATTCTGCTGGCCATAGCTGCGTATTATGACTACGAGATATGGCAGATGGACGTCAAGACCGCATTCCTTAACGGGAATTTGCTCGAGGATGTGTACATGACACAACCCGAGGGCTTTATCGATCCTAAGAGTCCGAGGAAGGTGTGTAAGCTTCAGAGATCCATTTATGGACTTGTGGTTCGGGAAAGGTTCCTAAAGTCACTACCACTTAGAATGGGCCTACAGGGTCACACACCAATAGGGATGGACTTATATGTGAAGAATACGAAGAATGGAAACGAGATTTGACCGAAACGAGCATGAAAAGG
>NW_010969549.1:594689-595460 GCF_000463585.1 Tarenaya hassleriana | reverse complement strand
TGTTGGTTGTAATGCTCTAGGATGATCCGTGATATGACATTTTGACTTTGTATTGATTCATTGATTTATGAATGCATTACATTCCCGTTATATGATTGGCATGTTTGTTATATTTCGGCATCCTTGAATCATTAGCGAAAGATTCTAAACTCCCTAGTCAGTCAACATTGTGGGAACAATGTTGAATTAAGACTAGCATGAGGAGTGATCGATGCACAGTTGAACTTGAAGGGTGGCTCAAACCATGCCTTTGTTCAACTTATGATATCGTGAGACAAAGGATCAGAATTCGAGCTGTTAATGCCTTGGTTAGATCACCTCTAACTCAATTCTAAATGGGTGGTCATGGCGTCTTGCTAGAGGCTAACCATGACTTGTGGTTCGGGAAAGGTTCCTAAAGTCACTACCACTTAGAATGGGCCTACAGGGTCACACACCAATAGGGATGGACTTATACGTGAAGAATACGAAGAATGGAAACGAGATTTGACCGAAACGAGCATGAAAAAGAGTTTTCAGTGTGTTGGTCCGGAGCTGACCAAGTTTGGTCAGCCCCGGACCAAGTCTGGTCAGATCAGGCAGTCCGGAAGAGCAGTCCGAGGTCACCTGTCCAGGTCTGGTCCGGCTGACCAAGAGTTGGTCAGCCCCGGACCAGACGCAGGAAACAGGCGGACCGAGGATGCTGGAACGGCGGACCGGAAAGGAACCAACAGGTTTGGTCCGGAGCTGACCAAAAGTTGGTCAGCCGGACCAAACCTCCAGGTCAGACGG
>NW_010969549.1:575308-594672 GCF_000463585.1 Tarenaya hassleriana | reverse complement strand
GGTCTTGGTCCGGAGCTGACCACACGTGGTCCGCCGGACCAAGCCTTCAGGTCAGACGGTCCGGGGCCTCGGACTAAGCTTGGTCAGCCGGACCAAGCTCCTGGTCTTGCGGACCGGGATCCGGAATATTTCCAAAATTCGAATTTTAAAGAGAGCCGACCTAAAACTCAGAGAAACACCCTAGAACCCTAGAGAAGCTGTTCTCTTGGATTTCTATTGTCCCGGGATTGGATCTCGTCTCTTGAGTTACCCTTTTCTTCACTAATCCTAGCAGATTCGTTCCAAACTGTTTGGAATCCTTCCCGTCGGTGTGGATACGTGTAGAGGAGTTGTACTTTCAGCTCTTGGTGATTTAGAACAGGCCCCGGATCGAAACAAACTTCAAGTCTCATCGAGAACGAGGTAAGTAACGATTCCCTCGGTGATATACACGATCTTTCGGGTTGTGCGAGTTTGGTTGCGTGTGACGTTTGACTAGGTTTAGATTTTTCTTCCGCTGCATGAAACCTAGTAAACCAAACCCTAGATCGATATGATCGCATGCTAGGAACCCGTAGATTCCCCAACACCATAATGTTAAGTTCAAAGACATTTTCAAACCAAGACATTGATCAGCATTTCGAACCAAGGTAGCGGGAATGCGATTTACTCATTCGAAACTTGCGAGTCAACTACTTGCTTATGGTTCCATGCCACTGACCTTTTTGTTTTACACCATTGTAGCTTAGGTTAATTTTTTGCTTAGGTATATCTAATTTATCAGTCTTCATGATGTATTATGTATCCACTCATTATGGATAAACATTCTTATAGTTCAAATATCTTACCTTAATACAAATATAACCTTTAGTAAAAAAAAAATTCAACATCATCTTAATCCCAAATTTATTTGGGGTCTTTGTATGAGTTCTTCGTTTTCATTCATTTCGATTTGAGTTAGATCTTACAAAATTTACAACTAACTTTAACCCATTACTAATAACTCGTTCTTCAATAAGCTTAGGTGTCCTACTGCCATTTCTCCTCATTCCCATTCATATATTCTTCACTTTTCTAACCGAACCGTCTATCAACCTGCATTGTATATGTTCAAACTATCTTATACGTCTCTCTCACAACTTCTTTTCTATAGTTAGTAGTATTTTCTCTCTAATACCTTCATTTCGAATTCTATCCCTTCTTTTGTGTCCACGCAACTATCGCAACATCCTTATCTCGGTCACACTCATTTTGGACACATGTTGTCCTTTCTCTATCCAACATTTATTACCATACATCAATGCAAGTGTGAAGACAATTCGATAGAATTTCCCTTTCAACCATACGAAAATCTTACGATAGCAAAAACCCCCGCCCGCGTCTTGTCTCCATTTCATCCATTCCGTTTTTTTCTTGGGATTAACATCTTCTTCACAACTCCCAACCTTTTGGAGGATTGAACAAAGATATTAAAATGTGAGTTTTGAAGTACTAATTTCCCTTCCAAGTTATCTCCTACACCACTAGCAGGTCTTGTATTTAAATCGCGATGTATATACTTAGTTTTCGTTCTACTAACCCTAAAACCCCTAGACTCGAATGTACTCCTCTACAACTCTAATTGTCCATTTACTCCTTCTAGACTAATTCATAAGTCTGATATCATCCGCAAATTTCATATTCCATGATATTTCTTTTTTATATCCCTTGTGAATTCATTAATAACTAACATGAAGAGGTATGAGTTTAAAACGAACCTCGATGCAACCCTATTTGTAGGAATTTATACTCTAGAATAATCTATGTAATGAGAGTTTATATAATGAACTCATTGGTTGAATGAATGTCATTTTTCATTATATAATTTGTATATTTGTTATGTAATGACATCCATAAATTGTTTGGAATAATTCTAAGTTCTCTAGTCGCTCTCATCGTGGGAACGATGATGAACTAAGACTAGCATGAGACGTGATGGATGGTCAAGAAGAATGGATACATATCACGATTATGTATATTTATTTGACTTGTGGTTCGAGAATGGTTCCCGAAGCCATTGCCACTACGAATGGTGTTGGTTGTGATATTCTTGGATAATTCGTGATATGATATTTAGACTTTATATTGATTCATTGGTTTATGAATGCATTATTTTTTCCGTTATATGATTTGGATGTTTGTTAATATCGGTATCTTTTAGTCATTATAGGATGATTCTAAACTCCTTGATCAATTGTTATCGTGGGATGATGATAAATTAAGATCAACATGAGGTGTGATTGATGATCATAGAGAAGATCATGTGCATTAGATGGTAATCGCAATCATGGGTACTTGATCACACGGGTTTCATATAGACTATCTAACTCTCGCACATCGGTTTGACATTGCATTTTAGACATATTAGGACGTTAGTAGGCTATGATTTGGCCTCTTTTTCTTTGATCCTTTACAGGTCAACACCCTCGAAGAATTTCACGGAATATTAGACAAAATGGCGACATTTGGAAGTCCGAATGAAGCTCAAGATAATGGGTGACCTGACCATTTATATGAGTGGACGCCCGTTTTGCTTCACTGTCAAAAGTGGGCGTCCGGCTCACATAAATAAGCGACCGCTTGGTTTTGAAGATGCGGAGAAAAATGGGCGCCCGACTCACATAAATGAGCGACTGACTGGATTGTTGACGAAGAAAAAAAGTGGGCGTCTGGCTGACACAAATGAACGGGTGCCCGGAAATGTAACTTCAACATTTGGCCCAAAGAAGAAGGCCCGTTAAGGAGGAGGAAAAACCTCATTTTTGCTATCATCAAAAGGGAAAAGGAAGAGAGAGAGGAGGAACTTTTATCCACCTTTGAAGAACACATTGGGGAAGAAGTTTGAGAGCTTGGAGAGCAAGGGAGAGTGATTGGAGAAGGAGAAGTCTCACACATCACCATTGAAGACATTGAACATCTCTTCTCTTCTTCTCTTTCATTATGCTTTGTTTTCTCTTTTTCTTTTTTCCCTCTTTGAACATGGAGTAGAACCTCTTGTTATGGGTGAGAGATCCCCACTTTGCAGGGATAGTTGTTCTTAATTTATGACACTGTAATAACCCAATTCCGAGAATTGAATTAAATATGGAGAATTTTGATCGAGGTCCAAAGACGATCAATGGATTGAGAAAATTTTAATAAAATTTTTTTTAATAATTTGGCTAAAAATCTAGAAAAAAAAATTCTAAAGCTAATAGTGGTTGGATATGATTTTTCTACATCGAAATAAATTTTAGAAAGGATTTTTCATCGAAACGAAGATCTGATCTGAAATATAAGAAATAGAAAACATAATGATTTCAAAATAAATAGATCAGCCACATTAAAGGAATCAGAAACATTAAACTCATTAGGTAACTCAAGACGATAGACATTATCGTTAATTTTCTCACTAATCCGAAATGGACCATCGCCTCTAGGGGATAACTTGGACTTGCGTTTATCCGGTGCTCCTGCTATGAAGTTAATACAAAATGTATTAAGAACCAAAGTTTATCTACAATTTCTATTAAGTCCAAGAACTCACATTTGTTTCCAGACTTTGATTCTTAAGCTTTTAACATTATAATCCTAAAATCTATTTAATGTATGGTTAAGTTATGCTATACTATTAAATTTGG
This sequence comes from Tarenaya hassleriana, assembly GCF_000463585.1. Classification (NCBI taxonomy): domain Eukaryota; kingdom Viridiplantae; phylum Streptophyta; class Magnoliopsida; order Brassicales; family Cleomaceae; genus Tarenaya; species Tarenaya hassleriana. Next base: position 591,034 of record NW_010969549.1, on the reverse strand, counting down.
AACTAAGCTTTTAAGTTTTGAAAATTAGATTTGTCGGTATAAGTATATGATCTTAATTTGTCGCTTAACTCAAAATCCAACCGATTGATTCAGTTCCTAATGTTTTTAAACTCAACTACCACAGATTAAGGATGAAGTCTGGAAAGTAATTTAAAGTTTTCATATATAAAAACATAATTCTGATATTTTCATACCGACTTGGATTCAAAACTGCAATCCTATAAAAAGTGCGTTCTTAAATCACTCCAACACTAAAACGTGCAAACCTAACTAAATCAAAACATAATTCTAATATATATATATATATATATATATATATATATATATTTTAAGCTTCTATAGTTTCTTTTTTTTTCAAATATCTAAGAAGATGAAATTGTTACAGAAATTTTATAGAGATGAAGAAAAAAAAAACATATCTTTTCTTATAGAGATTTTAAGTTAGACACGAAGAGGAAGGGGAGACTTACTAAAATCTGTATGAATTCTGACGAAAATGATGAAGAACGACTGCAAATTGGAAGAGAGAAGCTTCACGTCGAGAGAGGGCGTAGGAGGATGACGAAGATGAGATGAATGAGAGAGGAACATAAGAGAATGATTAAAAGAAAAGTGGAGGTGGTGGAGTTAGTTAGGTTTGCACGTTTTAGTTTTGGAAATCCTTATCCTATTTTATTTTAAAAGACATTTGGGCCCTAAAACCAAACATGATCGTGAGTGGTTATAGGTTAGAATTTAATTTTTGTATATAGATATATATATATATATATATATATATCTAGGTTTTGAAGTCTTTAGGAAGAGGAAACAAGATAATTTTTTACTCCAATATAATTGTTTCAATGGTTAGAATACAATTTAGAATTTTCTAGGTTTTGTAATCATTATGTTTTCTATTTCTTACATTTCAGATCAGATCTTCGTTTCGATGAAAAATCCTTTTTAGGTTTTGAAATCATTATGTTTTTTATTTCGATGTAGAAAAATCATATCCAATCACTATTAACTTTAGAATTTTGTTTTTCTAGATTTTTAGCCAAATTATTAAAAAAAAATATTAAAATTTTCTCAATCCATTGATCGTCTTTGGACCTCGATCAAAATTCTCCATATTTAATTCAATTCTCGGAATTGGGTTATTACAATTCAACCCTCTTAAAATGAATTCATCCTCGAATTCGAATGAAATTAAATTGGAATTTACGTACCAAATAGATGAGGGTAATGATCGAGCAACTCATTCTCCGGTTCCCATGTCATGTCGGAGACTCCTTGACTCCGCCACAAGACTTTGACTAAGGGAATCTCCTTATTCCGCAACTGCTTCGTCTTGTAGTCCACGATTTGCAGCGGCTCATCACAAAAGTGAACATTGTGGGTAACCTCAATCTCCTGTGGTCGTAAAATGTAGGATGGATCTGCCACGTTTTCCGTAACATGGACACGTGGAATACATCATGTATGTTGCCGAGTTCTGCCGGTAACTCCACTCGATACGTCACTGCTCCCACTTTCCCAATTACTGGATACGGCCCAATATAACGAGGCTTGAGCTTCCCCGTTTTACTGAACCTTGCGTGCCCTTTAATCGTCTGTACTCGAAGGAATACTTGATCGCCCGCTTCCAGTTGGATTGATCGCCCACTTCCAGTTGTAAATCTCGTCTCCGTTTATCTGCGTAGGACTTCTGACGGTCTTGGGCGACTTTCAGGTTAACCTTGATATTTCGGATAACCTCAGTCGTTTCCTCTACAATTTCAGGCCCAAAGTTTCGTCGTTCTCCGATTTCCGTCCAACATAGTGGTGTCTTACAAGGTTGCCCATACAGTAGTGCCTCGTAAGGTGGCATACCAATACTGGCATAAAAACTGTTGTTGTACGCAAATTCCCACAACATTAGGTGTCGGTCCCACGGAATTCCCCAATCTAGAATACACGCTCTCAACATATCCTCGAGCGTTTGAATAGTTCGTTCTGACTGTCCATCTATCTGTGGGTGGTATGCCGTACTCATCTTCAGCTTCGTTCCCAATGCATCCTGTATGGCATTCCACAGTCTCGAAGTAAAACGAGGATCTCTGTCAGAGATAATCTCACTCGGCACTCCGTGTAATCGGACGATCTCATCCACATAGATATGTGCCAATCTCAACTGTATACTCTGGCGGATCGGTATAAAATGTGCCGATTTGGTTAATCGGTCCACAACCACCCAAATTGCATTCTTCTTTGACGGAGTTTTTGGCAATCCAACCACGAAATCCATTGCTATAGAGTCCCACTTCCACTCCGGAATCTCTAATGGTTGCAACTTCCCTCCAGACATTTGTCGTTCAACCTTCACTTGCTGACACGTCAGACATCGCGCAACAAAATCTGCAACGTCTTTCTTGATGCCATGCCATGTATACCACTGTCGTAAGCCTTGATACATCTTGCTAGCTCCTCGATGAATCGCCAATCTGGATTGATGATCTTCTTGCAAGATTTTCCGTCTTAGCTCACCGTTATCCGGTACACAAAGCCGGTTATGTAGTCTCAATGCCCGAGCGTCATCCAACTAATATCCTTTCTCGCGATATCGCTCAATCTCCTGGATGTACTTCATGAGTTCTGGGTCATTGGGCTGCTCTGAAATTACCTGTGCTCTCAGATCTGAGAACTGTTCATCTTCGGCAATCGTCAAATGTCCCAATATAGCAGATAACTCAGCTATATTCTCCTTTGATGAGGACAATACTTTGATAGCGGACAATATCTTCTCCCTGCTCAAGGCATCCGCTACGACATTTGCTTTACCGGGATGGTAAGCAATTTCCAAGTCATAATCAGCCATCAGTTCTAGCCATCGTCTTTGTCGGAGGTTCAAATCTTTCTGCGAGATGACATGGGTTAAACTCTTATGATCAGTGTTGAGTTTAACCTTCTCACCGTAAAGATAAGATCTTCAAATTTTCAGAGCGTGGATTATCGCGGCTAGCTCTAGATCATGAGTTGGATAGTTTTTCTCGTGTCTTTTCAGCTGTCGGGATGCATACGCTATCACATGTCATTCTTGCATTAAAACGCAACCCAATCCTTGCCTCGATGCATCCGTGTACACGTCATACGGAACACCTGGGCGAGGTAACGGCAAAATGGGTGCAGTGGTCAACCTCTTCTTGAGTTCCATGAAACTCTTCTCACAATCCTCTGTCCATTCGAAGCGTACATTCTTTCCCGTCAACTTCGTCATTGGCTTTGCCAGTTTAGCGAATCCTTCAACGAAACGACGGTAATAGCCTGCCAAACCCAAGAAACTTCGAATTTCAGTCGCATTGGTGGGCGTCTTCCAATCCATTACTGCCTCGATCTTTGTCGGATCAACCTGGATGCCTTGCGCCGAAACGACGTGACCAAGGAATCCGATTTCTTGCAACCAAAACCCACACTTGCTGAATTTAGCGTATAGTTGATTATCTCTCAATCGCCATAAGATCTTCCGCTAATGTTCTTCATGCGTCTGCTGGTCCGGTGAATATATCAAGAGATCGTCAATAAAGATTATGACGAACTCATCGAGATAATCCATGAACACGCAGAGCATTAGTTGCATGAAAACCGCTGGAGCATTCGTCAACCCGAATGGCATGACTACAAACTCAAAACGACCGTATCGCGTTCGAAAGGCAGTCTTCTGAATATCTCCAGCCTTTACTCGGATCTGGTAATACCCAAAACGCAAGTCGATCTTGGAACTGGTCAAGCAGCTCATCAATTCTCGGCAAAGGGTACCGATTCTTGATGGTCACTTGGTTCAGGCCTCGGTAGTCGATGCAGAGTCGCATACTACCATCCTTCTTCTTCACAAATAACAGTGGTGCTCCCCACGGAGATACACTTGGTCGGATGAATCATGTCTCCATTAATTCGTTCAACTGCTTCTTCAGTTCTGCCATCTCTGTCAATGCCATCCGATAGGGAGTTTTAGATATTGGCTCCATTCCTGGCACAACCTCAATGGAGAAGTCTACCTCCCGTTCTAGTGGTAGTCCGGGTAGTTCATCAGGAAACACATCGGAAAATTCCCGAACCATAGCAGTATCTTCCAGCCTTGCCTCTGCTTCTTCGGTTGTTGTGATTACAACCAGAAAGGCTTCATTTCCTTTCTCGATCATCTTGTTAGCCTTCAGAGCTGATATAATGGGATACACCTTCCGTGATCTGTTTCCAACGAACTCAAATCCTCCGCCCTCCTCAGTGAACCAGATAGTTAGCTGGCGACAGGCAATCTGGGCTTGATGTTTCGATAACCAATCCATTTCCAGTATTAGATCGTAACCCCGGATAGGTACGACGACAAGATCTGCAGTCAACATCCTCCCAAAGATAGTCAAGGGCATGCAATGCAAAATCCCCTGTACTGGAAGAGTCTGTCCCGCATGTGTACACACCATAAAAGGTGTAGTCGTATCGATCTCCATGATTGACAACTCTCCTGCCTTTTTCTTACTCAAGAAGCTATGTGTAGCTCATGTGTCAAACAAAGTGACGCATGCAACATCGTGTATGCAAATGATACCTGTGATAGCGGCAACATCAGCCTCCTCCAGATACTCTTCATCAGTGGCCTCGTAGGTGGTCAATGGCTCTGCAGCAAATGGCTCCTCTACAGTGTATGGCTCCTCCTGGACATCCTCCTCCGCTGTGAGAGCATAAACTCTCGGAGCAACACCCGATCTCTTCTGTGCTGGACGCGGTGGCTTGTTGTTGGTTTGAGGAGCTATGTTCGCAGTGCATCTCACAGCAAAATGCCTTGGTTGACCGCAGCGGTAGCACGACATGGTGTTTCCACAAGTTCCAGTATGGTCTCGACCACACTTAGCACAGGGCCTCCTATACTGTAGTGGTTGGGTCGGGGTCGTAGGGTGAAATGCCGTTCCCCTTGTCGCGGGTTGACTCGTCTGCCCAACTCTCAGCGGGGGACGGTTGGCTGGCACCCTCCTGTATGGACTTCGGTCTTGCATCTTGGCTTCCATCTTCTCCTTCTCACTGCATTCCACCTTGTCGAGTTGGTTGATGTACCGACTCAACGTAGGATACTCATGGCATTCAATTCTCCTCTTGAGAGAAACACGTAACCCAGCAATGAATTTCTGGATCTTGTACTCCTCGGTTGGCACTAGGTGGCCTCCATACTTCAGCAGTCGGTTGAATTCCGCTTCGTACTCTCGAACAGTCATATTATCCTGCTCAAGGTGAAGGAATTCCATGATACGGTGACCCTGATCTTGCCTCCGATAGTACTTCTGCTCGAACTCCGCCCGGAACTCTTCTCACGAGAATTGGTGTCCTGCGGGAGCCTCACGTACAATTTCCTCCCACCAGTGGCAAGCCGCGCCAGCCAGATGATGGCTCGCTAATTCAGTACAGTACTCCAGCGGGCACCGAATGTAGTTGAAGTAGTGGGTGATCTTGATCATCCAGTCTTCTGCTGCCTCCGGGCTAAGAGAACCCTCAAACTCCGGTGTGCCCAAGGCTCGGAGTTCCTTGACAAATGGCAAGTAGTCCACTACGACTTGCTCTAGCATCCTCTGAGGTGCAGGCATTGGTGGTGGTGGTGGCAAACCTCCCTCCGGCCTTGCCGCAGGTGGAGCAGCAGGCGGTGGCGGTGGCGGTGGCATGCAACCTCGTATAAACCGCCAGACAATCCCTTGGAACAATGCGAACTGGCGTTGCATTTCCGCCATGTCATTATTCGGCGGAGGTGCCCTCGGTCCTTCAGGTCGTTGCCCAGGTGCAGCACATCGTGGAGGCATAGCTACTGCGGACAAGAAACTTTATTTAGTATTAGGACCTGGTGATCATGCTTAGATTTTTGAAAAATCTTTAAAAATCATTTTTACCCATTCCCAAATTCCAGTGAAAATACGAGCACATTCTTTCCCTGTGGAAGGAACTGCTCTGATACCAAAATTGTAACGCCCGTAACCCGTACCCCGCAATACGAACTGCTTCACATGGACAATTAAAATAAAATCCAATTCCAAAAATCCGCGGGAATTTAAAACTTTTATTTTCAGAGTTAGCGGAAGAAACACATATATATACATTTATGATACATTATTCTCAGTTATAATTATACATAGTCGAGTGGTAGTATAACATTATTACAAACCTTAAAAGTCTACCACCAATATAACACAAACCGTTTTTCAAAATATAAATGTATCAAAATATGTAATTATACATGATCGGTAGTAGTGCACTGCCCAGGTCTCCGATGTCCGCTCCTCGGCTATTGCTGCTCACGACTTGAAACGTTGCGTAACAACGTCCTAAGCCAATTGCTTAGAGAGTGAACTCGGGCGTAACTCAGAGTTCTATTCTTATGGAACTAGGGAAAGCAAATACATATATATATACTAATATTCTAACAAACAAGACTCGAAAACATGGAATCCACGATAAACATATCAGCAATCACAATCAAGTCCGTGCGACAAGTCGCAGGACAGAGTCCATATGACAAGTCGCATAACAGAGTCCGTCAAATCGTCTCTACGCGCACCATGCGTAGGTAATTTACTCCCCATGTGCATAGCACAACCACCTCGCTCCTCGGAATCCGTCTACTCCGCAACCACTCGGATCCGACATAAATATATTTTTCTCCGCCCGAACACATCACCCCACCCTAGCATCGATGTCACCTCTCGATACTAGGCGTGTCACCCTACTCCGGCATTGATGTCACCTCTCAATATCGGAGCTCATCAGACGTCGGCTACAACCGACGCCATCGAGTATAACGGGAGAGTCAATCACTGCATCTCCCCCTCGCCGACCATCTGCCGCAGAATTACTTGTCAGGTTCGGGCCCGAACCTGGCAGAGTAAGTCCGTACCACCTCCTCAGGAGACCCCAATCTACCCGAATCTCAGGTATGTGTAATGTCTCATCCTTGGGATACTCATATCCCGGGATCTGCTTCGTTGCTAACGAAAACGTTGGCGCGGTTCCAAGAACCGTATGTTCCTCGTCACGCAATAGTACCGACTACAATTGACTATCTATGCAAGTCATCAGGGTGCCCAGAACTGTCCTATCGTTCGGACGTTGACGCGATTATGTCACCGCCGATTATGCCCCCGCCACAATCACAATCATATCCCATATGGGTGACATCCGACCCGGATCGGATGGCCCATGGATGGGACGCAATCTCACAAACATCGTGTAATCATTCACAAACGTCCATTTCTACAATCACACGCTAAATGTTAATCCGAACCCTTTTCGAATCAACGTTAACGCCATGCCAGCTACTCCAGTCACACGCATTTATATAGTTATTTTACTACACATGCATTTCCGCTTGCGTAGTCTTTTATATTCATTTGTATATTTTCTTTGAGTCTTTCCTGCTAAATTACCGAATTTTACCTCCGGTTTGACTTATCTGGTCCCGGTCTGCCCGGATAACCAGTTCGGTTCATTCCCTGGTTTTTAAGCTTACATGTTATTCATTTTGGGTTCAGACTACGTGTGGTCTGGTCTGACCCGTATTTTCGATCTACTTTTATATTTCTCTCTTTTTCACCAAATTTGCACCAACACACATGTTTTATTACGAGTAATTCACAAAAATTCTTATTCCAGTTAGAACATGAATCAACCTTCAATCAATCATGAAACACTCAAAACCCAAAACCCCATGTCAATAGACTTCCGAATTAAACTCGAATTCACTCACCTGTACTTTTGGTATCTATTTTTTTTCCTTTGTTCTATCGCATTTCTTTATTCTTCAAGTGCTCCTGTCATGATAGGTATTGTTAATGCATTTAGAGATCAACTAGACCATTGAGAGATTGATAGTTGATTATATAGATAGTAGGTTTAAGCTTAAGAGAGAAAATCTTATCCCATGAGCCTTGAAATCCCCAAATTTGGAATCAACAGTCAACATACTTAGACAATCCTTACATATTAGAAAGATTTCGAACCCGCAACGTTTGCGATTCTCATATATTTGTCATTTCACTTTTGCATTTCCACAAACACCTTACACTCAATAAATATCTAAGAAGATGAAATTGTTACAGAAATTTTATAGAGATGAAGAAAAAAAAAACATATCTTTTCTTATAGAGATTTTAAGTTAGACACGAAGAGGAAGGGGAGACTTACTAAAATCTGTATGAATTCTGACGAAAATGATGAAGAACGACTGCAAATTGGAAGAGAGAAGCTTCTCGTCGAGAGAGGGCGTAGGAGGATGACGAAGATGAGATGAATGAGAGAGGAACATAAGAGAATGATTAAAAGAAAAGTGGAGGTGGTGGAGTTAGTTAGGTTTGCACGTTTTAGTTTTGGAAATCCTTATCCTATTTTATTTTAAAAGACATTTGGGCCCTAAAACCAAACATGATCGTGAGTGGTTATAGGTTAGAATTTAATTTTTGTATATAGATATATATATATATATATCTAGGTTTTGAAGTCTTTAGGAAGAGGAAACAAGATAATTTTTTACTCCGATATAATTGTTTCAATGGTTAGAATACAATTTAGAACTTGAAGAATAAAGAAATGTGATAGAACAAAGGAAAAAAAAATAGATCCCAAAAGTACAGGTGAGTGAATTCGAGTTTAATTCGGAAGTCTATTGACATGGGGTTTTGGGTTTTGAGTGTTTCATGATTGATTGAAGGTTGATTCAAGTTCTAACTGAAATAAGAATTTTTGTGAATTACCCGTAATAAATCATGTGTGTTGGTGCAAATTTGGTGAAAAAGAAAGAAATATAAAAGTAGATCGAAAATACGGGTCAGACTAGACCACACGTAGTCTGAACCCAAAATGAATAACAGGTAAGCTTAAAAACCACGGAATGAACCGAACTGGTTATCCGGGCGGACCGGGACCAGATAAGTCAAACCGGAGGTATAATTCGGTAATTTAGCAGGAAAGACTCAAAGAAAATATACAAATGAATATAAAAGACTACGCAAGCGGAAATGCATGTGTAGTAAAATAACTATATAAATGCGTGTGACTGGGGTAGCTGGCATGGCGTTAACGTTGATTCGAAAAGGGTTCCGATTAACGTTTAGCGTGTGATTGTAGAAACGGACGTTTGTGAATGATTGCACGATGTTTGCGAGATTGCGTCCCATCCATGGGCCATCCGATCCGGGTCGGATGTCACCCATATGGGATATGATTGTGATTGTGACGATGATATAATCGCGCCAACGTCCGAACGATAGGACGGTTGTGGGCACCCCGATGACTTGCGTAGATAGCCGATTGTAGTCGGTACTATTGTGTGATGAGGAACATACGGTTCTTGGAACCGCGCCAACGTTTTCGTTAGCAACGGAGCGGGATTCCGGGATATGAGTATCCCGAGGATGAGGCATTACACATACCTGAGATTCGGGTAGATTGGGGTCTCCCGAGGAGGTGGTACGGACTTACTCTGCCAGGTTCGGGCCCGAACCTGACAAGTAATTCTGCGGCGGATGGTCGGCGAGGGGAAGATGCAGTGATTGGCTCTCCCGTTATAGTCGATGGCGTCGGTTGTAGCCGACGTCTGATGAGCTCCGGTATTGAGAGGTGACATCAATGTCAGAGTAGAGTGACACGCCTAGTACCGAGAGGTGACATCGATGCTAGGGTGGGGTGATGTGTTCGGGCGGAGAAAAATATATTTATGCCGGATCCGAGGGGTTGCGGAGTAGACGGATTCCGAGGAGAGAGGTGGTTGTGCTATGCACATGGGAAGTACATTACCTACGGACGGTGTGCGTAGAGACGATTTGACGGACTCTGTCCTGTGACTTGTCGTACGGATTCTGTCCTGCGACTTGTCGTACGGACTTGATTGTGATTGTTGATATGCTTATCATGGATTCCATGTTTTCGAGTCCTGTTTATTAGAATATTAGTATATATATATATGTATTTGCTTTCCCTAGTTCCATGAGAATAGAACTCCGAGTTACGCCCGAGTTCACTCTCTAAGCAATTAGCTTAGGACGTTGTTACGCAACGTTTCAGGTCGTGAGCAACAGTAGCCGAGGAGCGGACATCGGAGACATGGGCAGTGTACTACTACCGATCATGTATAATTACGTATTTTGATACATTTATATTTTGGGAAACGGTTTGTGTTATATCGGTGGTAGACTTTTAAGGTTTGTAATAATGTTATACTACCACTCGACTATGTATAATTATAACTGAGAATAATGTATCATAAATGTATATATGTGTTTCTTCCGCTAACCCTGAAAATAAAAGTTTTAAATTCCTTCGGATTTTGGGAATTGGATTTTATTTTAATTGTCCATGTGACGCAGTTCGTATTGCGGGGTACGGGTTTCGGACATTACAGAGACTCTTTGGTTATTTTTCATGTGGTTTGATGTTGTGTGTTTAATGCTTTTGGCCTTGGCAAAATCTTGGTTGAATGATTTTAGAATAGTATTGATCATAGAGATATGGGAATGTTGTTTGAGTCTCAACATCAAATGGGTAGGTTAATCACATTGAGAAATGGCTTAGCTTACCTAGGATTCATGATAGGTATTGTTAATGCATTTAGAGATCAACTAGACCATTGAGAGATTGATAGTTGATTATATAGATAGTAGGTTTAAGCTTAAGAGAGAAAATCTTATCCCATGAGCCTTGAAATCCCCAAATTTGGAATCAACAGTCAACATACTTAGACAATCCTTACATATTAGAAAGATTTCGAACCCGCAACGTTTGCGATTCTCATATATTTGTCATTTCACTTTTGCATTTCCACAAACACCTTACACTCAATAGTTTTCATCATATTTTGGTCTAGCTCTAAGATTAGCGCAACTTAGTCCTCATGATCGACCCCGGTACTACAACTACCGAATACTTGCGGTTAGTCGTACGAATCGGGTTATAAATTTAGAACTCGGTGCGTGCGCATCAGTACTCGTTGGGAATAAGTGATTGGATGATCCGCATGAGATTGTCACATGGACATGAGTCAGGATTTATATATCATGTAGCAGTTCATTCTTAAATCCTTAGACCTAAGATATCTAGAGTATCTGCGACACCTGTTGTAATGACCCGTAGCCGTTGCGAAATGTCCAAACTGCCATCACACACCAATACGAGACCTTTCAACAAGTTTTGTCTTCACTTGTACACATACCGAGACACTTCTCAGTAGATCACTCATCCTTAGATTGCTCCACAGTCAGTACGCTTACTGTGGAGTTTTCTCGGGATAGTCAACCGAAAAGGTAGGTACACCTTGTTGCTATGAGAATCCCGACTAATTCTTTTATGTTATCTTAGACCGTATAGTCCTATAGCTATACAACCATTGGATCTCTCTCATTCAGGTGCGTTAGATTCATTTTTGTATCCCTTTGGCTTTACTGGTACTCGAGGAGCCACTTCTTGGCGGTGTTATCTGCATTGGCGAACACTCCCAATTCTCATTACAACTTGGGATCCCATGTACAAGTTGTGACATATGGATAAATAGTAATAAAATAATGCGGAAACGAAAATCCGGGATTTCAAAAATCTTTCAACAGAGTAATGCAGCGGAAATACAAATGCGACCATCATCGCAAAACATCACATGTCCGAATAATAAACAATATAACCATACAAAAGTGGGATCCATGCCCCGTATTCCAAACTACAAAACCTGTACATGATGATGCCTTTCTCAAGGTCGAAGTCCGAGTCGCTACACATACTCCTCGTGATCTAAATCTACGAGAGCTAAACACAATTGCTTGGTTAGTAGTCCGGGTTGAACCCAAAAATCCTGTTCTCATAGAGAACGAGAAAAATCAATATTACCATAAGAAACATATAAATAATAATAACACAATCATAATCACATCAATCACAATCATACCCGTATGACCACGTCATAGGGCTAATACATCAAATCCTCGTTACCATTATAGCACTGACTCATTCGTCACCCGGTACTGCATACGTCTCACGAGTTCATCACCTCATGTGATGGTGGTTGTCACCTCACATGAACTTGAAAGCATGCGCCTCACGTACTGTCACCTTACGTGACGGTAATGATTATCTCATGAGACTATATGCACCTCACACGCTCGCCACCTCTCGTGATGGTAATGGTCACCTCACGGACTATAGGCGCCTCACGCGCTCGTCACCTCGTGAGACGGTAATGGTCACCTCACGCAACCATATGCAAATACAATCATGCTCTATTCGTACCGCACGAGAAAGCTAAAAACAAGGCATACATCGTGCATATATAACCCCAGGATAATCACATGTGTTACGGTATCCGGTCCCAACCGATGTACTGCTTAATGTCATGCAAAGCTACCCCAACAATCATGCACGAGTCACTCTCGTGCAGGTCACACTCCTTCTTGTGACCCATGAGTTTGTATTCGATCTCACGTACGTTCGGGTGTATACGTGCAAGTCGTGTTCTCTGAAGAAGGTTTCTGGTCTGCCTAACCAGATGTGATCATGCCCAGACCAGCCCCTTTGGTCCCTCACTCTGGTCCAATCAACCCAGACTTAGTTGTCCCTTATTCGAGTCTGGTCTGACCCTAACCAAGTTTGGCCGGTCAGGACCTGGTCACTCCGCCCTCTCGGTTCGTTCCTCGGTAAGTCGCTGCTCGATCTTTCAGAACAAATCTGGTCCGACGGACTAACTTTTAGTCAGCCCCGGACTAATCTTACGTTTTCTCTCTCGGTCTGTTCCTTTGGTCCGACGACACACTTCTTCACACAAGGTAAGCCTGGTTCTGCGGACTGACGTGTGGTCGGTCCCTACTAGCCCCTCTTCTACATTTTTCTCGGTTTGGCTTTTTTCCTTGGTCCGGCCGAGTGTGTTCTTCTACCCAAGACTCAGTTCGAAGCTGACCAAAATCTGGTTAGCCGGACCGGGCCTGGAACTTCATCTTCTTCACCACTCCCAAGTTTTGGTCCGACTTTTGCTCACTCAATCGATCCAGTTTTATTCCCAACTATCAAATAATTACTAAACATTCCTAGACATGTTCTAGATCTCAAACACACAAGAAAACATCGATTTGCACCATCACACAATGAAAACAAGATTTCACAAATCCAACTCAAGTCATTCACCTTGTTCTTGAGCTTAGGTTGCTTTGTCCGAGTTTGTGTGAGTCATCTATGCTTTCTTACGTCAAGAACACCTTCAGAGCATGTCTAGGCGCATCCCTCTTTGTTTTTCCAATCTTCCCTTGTCTCCCCTCTCACTCTTTCTCTCCCTTTTCTCCTCTTTGTGTTTTGTTTCTATTTTCAACAATAATGGTTGAGTTGGTGAATCGGAGATCTTTATATAGACAGAGGAATGGCTTCAGGGTATGTGCGCAACTCTATGGGCTAGATGGAACTCCCAAGGAAGGATGCACGATGATTGGACAGTATGTGGGACCCATTTTCTGTAGAAACTCGCGAGCAAAATGTTGCAGAAGCAAGTTGAAAAGTATGTTTTTTTGCCGGTCCGCCCAACTTCCTGGTCCATCGGACTGGCCTTATATTTAATTCCTTCGTATTTTTTATCTGACCATCCTCGCATCCGTCCATCTGACTGGGTTGTTCTGACCCGGACCAAGTACTGGTCCGAGGACCAACTCAGAATTCCCATTCTTCTTCGATCTGTCTTTCTAGTCCACATGAGTAGGTTAGTCCGACCTTGATCATATTCTTGTCCGGTGGACCAACTCAATTTTTTTCCATTCTCATCCTCTTCTTGGTTTGTTCTCTGGTCCGCCCAGACCAGATCTTGGTCCAACCCGCACTGCACATGTATTTTGTTTTCTTCTTCTTTTCCCCGTCTTCTCGTGCTCATAACGGTTCCCATGCCTTTCCTGGGCACTGTAAACCCTTTTGTAGGAATTCCAAGACTCATTCATTTAATTATTTATATAATTAAATATTTGAATCGGGTTTCGGGGTATTACAATATCTGACATGAGGAGTAGCGTATTTTGACTGTGCAAACATTGTCTTTAACAGTGTTAGTTAGGTATATTTACAAGTCATGCCGAGATAATAAACAGTCAAGACAAGATTTGTCACCTTATCAACAGGAGAAATATCGTTGGGCACCTCATAAAAATTGGACTGTGAAAATGCATATTCATACTTTAGATGAATCGTTCATCTATTTTGTCAATTCATTTGCCAAAAGAGAAACTGATTGAACTTGAAGGGTGGTTGGCGCATGCCCTTGTTCAATATATGATATCGTAAGATAAAGGATCAGAATTAGAGTTGTTACCTCCTTGGTTAGATCATCTCTAACTCAATTTAAGAGGGTGATCATGGCATCTTGATAGAGTCACACACCGCTAGAGATGGATTTATATGTGAAGAGTTCAAAGGCGGAATTGGAAACCATAATGATGAATCGAGTGATCACTGATGACATCGGTTTTTTATGTTATTTTCCTATAGTTTTAGTTTCATTTCACCCCTCTTTTCTGTACAAATCCAGCATTTAGGCCACATTTTATACACAAATACTGTTTTCTTTGCTCTTTGATGTAATTTCAGGAATATTCGCATAATCGGACGAAAAGAGAGCTAAAATGCTGTTTTTGGAGCTTAATTGGACCAAGTGGATGATCACGGACGAGTTAAGGAAGGTCACGGACTTGTCACGGGCGACAAATATGGACTTCGGAGCGGAACAGAAAGAATCTCGATGTTGAGAACATCGATATCGACGTTTTAAAATATTGATATCGACGTTCATCAACATCGATATCGACGTTTCCAGCCAACTCGAGTTCAGACTTTCAGATTTCCCAATCTAGACATTCGCGAACATCGATATCGATGTTCCATACCTCGAGATCTGAGAAGTCCAGATATCAACCTTTCACAATGTTGATATCGACCTTCCATAACCTCGAGATCTCTTAACTCTTTGGGAGAATATCGATGTTTGAGAACATCAATATCGAGGTTTCTAACATCGATATTTCGAAATGTCTATAAAAAGACTATACGAAAACCGAGAAGAGGTTTGACACTTCACATTTTTCGATACTTTTTGGTTCTAGACATTTTAGGGGACGAATTGGAGTGGAGATCGCTACATTTCATTGTTCAAGGATTGATTCTTCATACTATAAGTCTTCTATTCTTTTTTCTATTGAAATGTTGTATGAATCCATGTCTACTTTGCTTTTCTCCATGATGTGTGAGTAGTTTACTCACTGTAGGCTAGAGAATCTAGCCATGTTACGGAATTATCAATGTGCTTAAACGGTTGAATGCATGTCTAAGTTAGATCCAGTTTTATGAATTGAACGTAATGCTTTCTTAGGGTTGATCACCCTATAGAATTGAATTTGGATTAGTTAATTGCAAATGAATTTGGATTAATTAATACCGGAATTCGTTCTTAATGATCATATCATCTTTACTTGAGAATTTTATGAGTGATTGGGATCTTTATCATCGGAATCATGTGCATATGAGTTGTCTAGGGGTAGAGTAGGTCCTTGTTTTGTCCATTTCAGGATCAGGTGGTGCAGTGAAGTCTCCGGGAGAAAACAACGGAAAAAAATCAGACGAAAACGCGAAATGTGGAACAAGAGCAAAAACAGGCTACCGCCCTAGAAAGAGATCTGGCCGCCCTAAAGTGATAAAAGCCCTGAGATTTAACAGAAAATTCAGGAGGGCCGCCCATAA